>NW_006442109.1:19010027-19023744 GCF_000325575.1 Pteropus alecto
AGAAAAAGCGGGTCGGTCAGTTCAGGAAGGCTACCATAACACTCTTCCTGTACCACATCACTGCGGTTAGAAGAGCTGCTGGTAAGGACAAGTAAAGAACCACAGCTGTTAACCAGTGCAGTCTTCTGTCTTTTATGTTAAACCTTTAAAAAAATGTGAAGATGGCAGACCCCGTTATGTTGAACACTATGGCTGGTTGGTCAAGTCAACTATGTGCATCAGAAAGTGGCAGAATATGGAGCAAGGTGCAACCTCAACCTGGGCCATAATAAAGTAGCTGTTCATCTGTGGTCACAGAGCGCCATGAAAGACCTTGGGTCCTTTCATTTTATTTTGCAGAAAGCCATTGGACAGCTTTGCATCATCTAGCTCTATCAATCAAAGACCTCAACTGCTGCTTGCTGCTGAAAGCTTTCCTGTTTGGCTGGTTTTTCACAGACAGCTCAATAACTTGTCTGTGGGGCTGTGATAAATGTGCCATGTGCTTCTAAACTGTCTCTTTAACATTGGACTGCATTTCAACTTGTAATGCTTGTGACTAATTGCTTGTATCAAAGGCTTTTTATTTATTTGTAATGATTATCCAATAGGCTTATCATTTATGTTTCTCGCTTCTCTTCATGAAGTGGTTTTATTTTAAAGTTGCACACAGCAGACTGTCACCGAACTTCTAATGTAGCAGCTCTTGTTCAATGAATAAGCTGTCAAGTTAAGAGAACATAATTGGCAAACCCTAGTATATAACCAGAGGAAGTGCAAACTCCTAATGATTTTTCTTTCTCTTTTTGTGCTTGCTGCACATCAGCCATAGTTTTAAACACCAACTTTATGGCCACCTACTGTGGCTTTCGGAACGGAATTTTCCTAGTGGTTTTGTCCTCTTGTGTAAGGACAGTAGTCAGGACCACAAAACCTTCTTATTTGGGCACAATTGCCATTTTCTGCTAAAGAGGCCCAGAATAGAGCTATTATGGTAAATGAATAACTTCTCACTTTGAAAGAAGGTGGTTCTTTCAGATCAGGTTGAAGGTCAATGACAGGGCAAGGAAAGGAAGCTCATATAGCAGCTGTCTGCAAATGAGCTTTTCCTACAGATACTGTAAGGAAAATAAGAGTCTATCAGGGAGGCTGATCTTCACCTAATCTTTAAAGAAAGATTTTTAAAAGAAAGGAAAAATCTACATGCTTTTTCTTAGACTTTCATTGTACTTTTGAAAAAAATCCATACAATTATCATCATTAAAGATTATTCATATTAGGAATGAAAAGTACTTCTGCTTTCTAGCTCATGGTTAAAAGAGAAAAGAAATACTACGAGAGTAGCAGAGTTCACATCTTTCAATCCTAAAAAAACAGGTGCTAATAAGCAGAAAAATATACTAGCAAGTTATAAGTAAATACCCATTTAAGGTTGCTATTGCTTTTGATTATATTTCTGTTGATTAAATGCTCAGTTTGGTTTAGACATTGATAAGAGATAACTGCTTGTCTGCATGTCTGAGATTCTAACTTGCCAAGAAAGTGAATTTAATAAAAAATTATACACATTTTAAGTATGCAAATTGTGTAAGCTAAAAAGCACACTGTTTCATTTTTTGAAAAACAAAACAAAGTTTCATTAAAAGGCTTTAATTCTGAAACTATTTTCTTACTATACTATATAAAAAAAAAAATCCTATTGAACAAATGAAATCAAAAAGCAAGTGCCATTTACTGCTGTGAATCAGAATAAGCCAGCCTCATTGGCTGGACCAGAAGAAAGAAGTTGCACATAAAAGCAAAAAATCATCTACATAAGGTTTTCGAATGCATTACAGGGTACTCTCTTATACAGCAACCTAGTGGGTGGACTTTAACTTTTTCAAATTTATAAATTAGGAAATCAATTCAACATTGCATTAAAGCATGTTTAATGCAATGTTGAATTGCTAAATCATCATTTTGAGGGGTAATCAAATCGTCCTTGTTCCTCCTTCACTCCAACCATAAGCCATTTCTCTAAAGATCAAAGATAGGGTAGTATCTATGGAATAATATTTAATGAAATTTCACTTATCTAATGAAATTTGATACATAGAATTTACTTTATAGCCATTTTTTTTTTCAGAATTTGTGGTTCTGTTTTTTAAATATCAGGGCTACCTTATACTCTACTTCTAATCTGATTTGGCTTGAATAATTAGTGTCTGCTGGGACAATCCCAAAAAACTGCTAGGTGATAGGAAGAGGTAATCTGGAGTTAAATATGTTGTGGATAATGTTTAAAGTGTGGACAATTAAGGGTCTGCTATTATAGGATAATTGTTTGCTATCAATATTGGATAAAACATTAAAATAATACTGGAGTCTATATTCCTATTATGGCAGGAGCAAGATTCCAGGGCACATTTGTGGTAGAAGTGGGGCCATGTCAATCCGTGGGAAGACAAAGGATTGGGCTCTTGCTCTGAGTTCTACCCCACTACTCCATGATTCTACCATTGCTATTTTATCGTTAACAAGGGAGTCATTCCTACCCACTGTTCCATATAATCCAAATACAGCAGTAAAGATACTGGAAGCATTTTCTTTCTTCAGGTTCATATACCAGAATTGTCTATTTTGTTCAAGCCAATCTCGCAAAGGTAATAAACTGCTTCCTCTAATGCTTTCTGTTGTCAACATTATGACTCAGTACATTTCCACAAAGCAGACAGCAGGATTTCCAGGAGGAAAGTATCTGCTGCTTCACTCTCTTCTGGACTTCTAAGTTTGCCTCTGGCTGGAGACCTTTTTCACGGTAGAGCAAGTCCATGAGACTGGTCTCTCTTGAATGAGAGGCCCAACAACTGGTAGTGGCTCCAGCAGTAATGTGTTGAGAAAGAAAAGCTGCCATGATAGATTGGTGATCTCTACCATGGGCAAGGGATGGAGAACCCAGGAGAGAGTAGTCAGGGGAAAGCACTTGACAATTCCATAGGTACCGAAGTAGGAAATATAGTTGGCATGTCTGTAAAAATGTATGTTTGTATATGCATGAGACAGTGTGTCAGCTGGATGAGAACTAAGTTTGAATCCCAGAACCACTATGGGTATCAGTTCCTTAATCTCTCCACATCAGTTTCTCAACTCCAGAGAGCTTTAGTTTCTTTATCTATATGTTAATAATAATGATACAAAAAATTAATATATGTAAAATGTTTTTTGAATTGTAATATCATTATACAAATATTAGTAAATTATCTCATAGCTAATGAGGACCTTCCAAATTATCTAGTGGCACCCCTTTCATTTAAAGGTAAAGAAACTAGCTTCGTGATGGTCGATGGCCACTTGCCTAAGTTCATGGGGCTGGATTATCTCTTGATCTCAGCCCAGATCTCATTACACAAGATCACAAAAGATGCCATATGAGCTGCCTCTTCTCCATTCCTACTTAAGACAGACATTGTTCATTGATCAACACACTGGTTCTTGTTGGGTCCAGATACGGCATTAGACATCTTCTGGATGTATTTTTTCAAGCAATCACTATTTTCTTTTTGTATGTGGCATGTGAGATGACACTCAGCCATCTTAATGTTTAAGCAACCCTGAAGCTCACCCAAAATTCATTTACATTCAGTGCTCCTTACTTTTGGTGCTCTTTTTTATCGTATTAAAGGCACACTCAACTTGTTTCTCCAAGATTATTTGACATTTCAGGAAAATTTAATAAATGCGGATGAAACATGGCTCCCTCCACTTAGAAAACAGGAAAGAACTCCCTAACCTTAGAAAATTATGTGTAATGATATTATAATGTTTATTTTGCTCTGATTATTGTGGCACTTCCTCTTGGCATTTAAGCTCTCTGGATAGCCTGATATACTAAGAGCTTATAAAGTAAATTACCTTTCAAAATGCAGTTTCTTATTCTGGCCGAGACAACCTTGGCAATATCCAGTGTTTAATTGTTGAAGTCTGATTCCTACTGCCAAACCTTTTATTTCTTTTCTTTTTCAGCTATTCAGAATGAAAGTATTTTTCATTATTGCCCTATTTACCTGAATTCTTTATTCAGTTTATTGTAGGTGCATGTGTAATGGATGTTTTGTGTTATATGTGTAATGTGTATTGCATGACATTAGTGAGTAACTTTTCTACATGTACTTGATATGATTTATACCAAAAACTTACATTTTTGTAAAGACCAGATTTATGCTATGTTTTAAAACAGATATTATAGAATACCTGTAATAGCATTCTGTATTTTTTGTCTGATTTTAGATGGTTTGATTGGCCTGCTATTGTGAATTGAATACAGTCAAGGTATTGCATTTTGAATCATCAAAAAGGATTCTCCATGATTTCTCAATGCAATTATACTTATTCTTTGAACTTTTATCAGTCTATGCAGTTTATTGCGCTGGGTTCACCAGATAATTGCCGGCTTGGTGCCAAGTCAGCCTTCTTCACATGGATGATTTGGGTGATATAGGTGACAGTTGATAAGTCAGTTCCATCCATCCATGTACAGGAACACTGCAGAATGTCACTCTGCTGATTTCCAGACCCTACAAGAAGCAGTGCTTCTCAAAAACACTTAGGTGAATTCTGTGAACAAAAAGATTAAAGAAAAGTGACTTACTTTCAATATAATGAAAACTAAAATGAAGGAAGGAACATGAATCCTTAGTCTGAAAAATAATACTCTATAGTTGTTTCTTATGCTGAAAAGTTTAAATGGTTTCATCATCATAACCCATATCCTTGTACTAATGTTAATTTACTCAATCTTATTATTTAACTGCTGGTAAAATGTTTTCTCCAAGAGATGGATACTAACAGCCTCATTTATACATTTGCCTCTTTATGATGCCTCTGTTAAACATTTACATTGGCAAGTAAAGGACAGCATTATTATTTGTTTTCTCCATAGAGAAATGATAAAATGTATTTTCACCCAAACATTTATCTTCAAAGAAAAGGTGTCTCAACATTTAGTGTATATTTTGATTTTGAAATAGTGTAATATAATGGAAAATATCATATAATAATAATAATGTAGAAATATGAATTTAAGCCAGAGTTTATTTTGCTAGTTTTCAAAGAAAATTACCTTATTCCCTTTGTCTTCCTGTATTTTTTAAAATAAAAATATGCGAAAGCCCCTTTTTCTGAAGGAGTGCTATAAGACTTTTTAGGTAATGAATGTAAAACACACTCTCTTTGCAAGGTACTATTATCATGAAGGGCTGGGAAACTTTTTTTTTTAATTGCAAAGCATGAATCCAGCAAAATAATCAAATTAATGGTCTGAATGTCAAACAAATAAACCAACCCTCACTTTAACTTACGTACATTGTGGTGATAGGATGGAAGAGTGGGAGAATGAAATATCAGGTGTTTTGTTGTTATATGAACAGGGATTTGAAAGCAACAAAGAATACAACAAATAAGAAATATATTTATTACAACATTAAGGAGAAGAGGGATAAAAGTGAAAAAGAGGGAAATGAGCCAAAAGGGGAAAATTAATATACATCCAAAAAGAGAGAGAGATGAAATTGTTATGGAATGTCAGCCCTAAATTTGTGAGATTTTAATATAGCTGAATTTAATATATTATGACCTTCGACTACACTTTACCTTTTACTAATTATAGTAATAATCGGGATATTATCTTTAATCCGTCTTATCACCTAGATGAAATTAAGTCAAAGGACAGGGGTTTCTCACCCCTTCTCTAGACTTTTAATGTGGAATTCTTTTCATTGATCTTCAAAATCTAAACGCAGCTCTGTTTAATAATTCAAAATCTACTAAACAAAGCCATTTGGACCAGATTTGTCTTACAGTTCTGCCAGATGAAAGCAGACTTAACTGTTGTCTTGTTAAACAGGTTTTATTTTCTTTGTTTTT
Organism: Pteropus alecto; assembly: GCF_000325575.1. Classification (NCBI taxonomy): domain Eukaryota; kingdom Metazoa; phylum Chordata; class Mammalia; order Chiroptera; family Pteropodidae; genus Pteropus; species Pteropus alecto. Next base: position 19,015,911 of record NW_006442109.1, read on the forward strand.
GAGTAAGCAGATTGGACCATTGCCTCCCCCTTCCCTACATCCCCACCATAAATAGTTCATTTGATACACAACCTCAGGTGAGCTTTATAGGAGAAAGAAGGACTCCAGAAAAGAATAGACTTTATTTAAGGATGCTGGCCATTGTCTACCTATTACTGGCCATTGTCTACCAATTGATGTCCAAGGATGTAAAAATACTTTATAAATGCAGAAAGAGAGACCAATGCATCCTCAGCATATGTGTTCTCATGAGTACCTGCTTAGATAAGGGCTAAACACTCTTATTTAGGGAAATAAGGCAAATCTAGGTAAAGGGGGTTGGAACAAGCGATCTCAAAAGCAGCAGGCTTTGTTCTTGTAAGACTTGCTAGTTCCCTCTGGTGCTCTTTCTGTCTGGTTCTCTCTCTCTCCTCTCCTTCTCTCCCTCTCTCCCTGCCTTCCTCCCTCTCTCTCCCTCCCTCCCTCCACACTCCACCTCATTCTTTTCTTGTGTAGAGTCTGTATCTCCCACTGTTTCTGTCCTTTGTATCTATCTCTGCCCTGAGGTCTCCACGTGTCTGCCCTGCCTCTTACCTCTATGTAGGGTGTGAGCGCTTCTCTGCGTCAGTGTACAGTGTTCTCACTCTTCCTCCTTCACTTTTTTTTTCCCTAAATGGCTTCACAGTGTAGAAAGGGGAGAAAATCTCAGAACCTGGTAGTAAAAAGTGCTGTGTTGACCTTGCTATTCTTTACTTCTTCATCTCAGATCAGTTCCTTAATCTTGTCACATCGATTTCTCAACTCCAGAACAAGGATACTAATATCTGCCCTATATCCAGTGGTGTGATGGAGGCAGAGATCACCAGCTCAGGAGAGCTAGTTGTACACATCTCTTCCCAGCTCTGTGTTTAGTGCCATCACTTGGTAGCTTGAAGCTGGTTCTAGTGGAAGTATTAGCACCATGAAAATCAATAAATGGTACAAATTAAGTTTTTTTGTTGTTTTTGTTTTTTTAGAGCAGATTGTTAGACATTACCAGCACACAACTGTATACTTTGCACATGAGTTTGTAGTGAGGCTAAAATTAAAAGAAATGTGAAGTGATCTAATGGGACAAAGAGATGCTACACAATACCCATCAAGTGTTATTTCATTCTCTTCAATCCTGTAAATTCACTTCCTTTCTTCTCCTGTATCACAGTTCAGCTGGTGCATGTCTATATAGCAGTAGTATTCCTTGTCATTAATTAGAATGTGACCTCTCCATAAATCTAAGTCAAGTGCTTTTACTTTGGAAAATTCATGACTTTGTAGAAAAGTTTAATATGCACAAGACAGAATGTTTTCACATAACACGATGATGCTTACCAAGACTCTGTACACCAAAAGTGTTCAATATGTTTTTATTCACTTGAATCAGGTTGAATAAACTTGAAAGCAGTTGAACTGCTAGCTTTGGCTGCAATTTTGCCTTTCTGTTTTTGGCAGACACAGGAAATTGTGATGACTATGTGATGAGGTTGTCTTCAAATCCTCCATTGTTAAGTTTTTATTTTTTAATTTATTGTAAACAACAAAAAATTGATTTAAAACACTCCCAACTCACCTGTGCTATCTTATTGCAAGGAGAGATGTTATTTTACTAAGTGGCCCTTCTGCAATTCACACATTGGCAAGAGTTTAATATGAAGAGTAGAAGAATATCATTTTCAGTGGAAAGCTGAAAGGGGACGAAGCCACATAAATGTAGTTAGCTAAACTGGAATTTGGCCAGACTCCTGACATTTTTTGTTTAAAAGAATATCAAGTAAACACATTAAATGATTAAGAACTGTGCATCTTGTTAATCAAAGATGTCAAAATGAGACATATTAAAGGGCATTTATTAAAATAATGTAAACATTTACTAAGGTGACTTTATATTGGCTGTTTTTTTCCAAAAGCAATAATGAAAATTTAGAAGATTAAAATTATAAGGATGGATAGTTTAGTAGTTTGAAGTCATATTTCTATTTTTATTTTTGTTGAAAAATTTAAAAGTTCTAGATTAGATCACTGCCATACAAATAACCTTAAACTAATTTCAACATAGAAATATTCATACATCTTAAAACTGTGCGCATCTAAATATCTTCTCTAAACATGAGGAGTGTGTGCTATAAAACGCAGGGCAAAAGTCGCAACCTTAGAGATAAGTAGCTTCATTCCTACATTCAGAAAATTCTCATAAAATCACCTTGCTGATAACATAAATGAAATAAATCTAGCAAAAGGAGCTTGTTGTTTTGTTTTGTTTTGTTTTGTTTTGTTTTGCCGTGGCTAAAATAATAAAGGAAATTAGATTTAGAAGATAAACCTTGGCCAATGCTTAGGTTTCCACTAAATTTCACAGTTAATAGAAGCATTAAGAAGCAGAAAAGGATTCTCCTTAAGAGAACAATAGAAATATTTCTATAATATCTTTTTACCTGACACGACAGCTTTAAAAACTTATTCTCTCTGGTGCTACATAACACTAAAATACTGCAGCACCTACAACCTGGGTTGAGACAGCTCATTAGCTGAGCTGTCTGTGAGTGTGTGTCTGCCATCAGCATCTGGTGAAAGGGGAAACACTGACCCTGCCAGATTTGGGTCACCAGGTCAACAGGTCTCATTTATTATTCAAAATTGCTTTCTGACCTTTTATCTGCTAGGTCAAAGGACGTTGTATTCTAGTTGGTTGAATTTTTTAATGATGAAGCCACTATCTTGCCATATAATAAAATTACTTCTCCCTTCTACTGGGCAATATAATTTCTCCTCCCCTACCTAAATATGTAATATTCTGAACCATTGTCTGTGGGAAGGTTCTCAAAAGAAAACCATTAGTTTTAACTTTTCTTCTTTCAAATAAGATTTCTAGAGATTTAAATGATATTGGCTGTTGACAGTGACCAAAGTCATTTTCTTGGCTGTGATTTGAACCTTTCAGCTCACATCTGGAATTCCGTCTCTTCCCGTAGGACTTCCATTCTCCACAGAAACTAGAACTCAGTCTGCTGCCTCTCCCTGAGTTTGAGTAGTCACAGATTTCCAAAGCAAAAGAGGATGAAATCAAATGGCATTAGAAATGTACTGGTTAACGTGTGCTTCAGGAAGAGAAATAAGTGAGAGACAAATGTCTTAAAATGTCTTCTAATGCAGGGGATATTTGGGATCATTCTTCTATATTATACAAGTTTTTCACTCAAGAAAGAGTTTTCTAAACTACTTTGTTATTTTCTATGGCTCCTTTCATAAACCATAAGGAAAGAGAAGCAGTTAAAAACCCACTCCAGTAGAGGAGAGATTTGAAAATATTCAGACATCTGGTCTATCCTATAAAATTAGCTATAAACATTTAACAAGGAGTATTGCAGAAAACTGAGACTCCTTCAATAGCAGATTTGGTAGCCGCATAAATAGACAATGTTCCTAAGGAATAATTTTATCTTTTGTAGAACAAAAAGTCAAAGGTCACAGTGGTCCTGCCCTTGAAGCAGATATATGAGATGGGACCATGTGCTTTGTGACACTGTGTATGATGAGTAACTCTGACAAGCTAGTAAACAAATAGTGTAAAATATGTAGCATTCATGAGCCCAGTGAGGCATTAATATACTATACAGCTTAAGTTACAACTGTAATCTTGACTATGTAGCTTTGTCAACAATATGATATTACCTAGTATTGACTCTGTGTCTTTGTGTATTTATATGTAATAGTGCATATACGCAAACACAGAGATAGATGTAGAAAAATTAATTTAGGAATGAATGTTAGGTGACATTTATGGGGCATTCCAAACAACCATACTCTGTCTTTTCTCTGAATATGTTCAGTAGTAGATGGCCAAATGGTCACTTCACTGCCTTCCCCACCCTGATCTCACAGGACTTTGATACTAAATGGGTACCAACTGCCAAACAAAGTCAGAAGCTTCCTGCCCAGCAGATAATGTTTGCTTGTCTGTGAGTCTGTGAGTGTGAGTGTGTGTGTGTGTGTGTTCTAAGCCTTCTTCTGTATCAGAACTATCTTCCTACATCTGTTTTTATTACCTCTCATTGATGCCTTTCATTAGCAGAATCCTCTTCAAGGAATTTTCCACCTCTGGTTCTCTGCTTTCTTTGTCCAGACCATCTAACATTTGTCTTAAAATAATATTTTTATATGGTAACTCTATAACTCATAAATGGGACTCTGATTTTTTTTACTTGATTTGTATATAGCATTATAATTGTTGTGTGCACAGGGAAGCAAATTTATGGTAGCAAACATGTCCAGTTATATCCTGGAAAAGGGAAATATGACTTTCTCCCTTTATCCATACCCTTACTCTGTACTTAGTTTCTTAAAGGCACTTTCCCCAGAGAGGGTTCTAGAAGGAGGAAGGTGGAGAGTGGGTTTGATCATATTTTTCTTCTAAGCTATTTTTTACACAGCAGCCAGAATGATCTTTTAAAAATATAAGTCTGGTAATGCCACTTCCTGCATAAATTATTTTGATGTCTTCTCATTGCAACTAGGATACAATACAAAACCTTAATGAGTTCTATTAGGCTTATGGTTTGATCCCTCTACCTCTCTAGCTTCAGTCCTTGCCATGTGCTTCCCTATTTTCTATACTCTAGTCACACTGGCTTTGCTTAAATCCTTAGATTGAGCCAAGCTCCTTCCTGCCTCAGGACTTTTACTAACTTCTGCAAGGCACCCATTTAACCTGTGGTCTTTCTCATCACATACTCTTCGCCTAATTTATACCCAGTTTTCTTCCTTTAGAGAGACCTGACCTTGGCCAAGGTTCTTATTCACTCAGTTATTCATTCTTCTAGCACCCTGCAATTTTCATTCAGATCACTTATTTTCATGTGTAATTAGTAACCATTTATACTTTTAATGTTTATGTATTTATTGTGTGTCTCATAGTAACATTCTAAACTTTATAAGTGTTGGAGATCGTGTGTGTTTTGTTTGCCACTTCTCCAAGACCTGGATTCCAGGACCTGTCCCATAATAGGTACTCAATAAATATTTATTGAATTAAAGGTGCTTTAATTCTTTCTTCTTCTTGATTGATAGCACTTCTAGAATGGAGTCCTGTTTATATGAGAAAATAATGTGTGTACAGAAAGTCTCTCTCCATTTCCCTAATCATTCCCTATAGAGGAAGTCACATCTTTTTCTGTGCTAGACCCGAGTGGTGGTTCGATGGGGCTTTGAAGGGGAAGACAAAGTAAGTGTTATGTTTAATTTAATGCTTAATAGGTAGAGGTATGGAAAGAATATTATTGTATAATCCTAGGCTCAGGGACTCTGATGAACTCTCAATTAATATTACCACCATCATTGTGCTATGGAAACTTGGACTCAGTTGGTGGCTTGATGAGTCAACCAGAAATGGTCAGGTGCCCCAATCCAGCCTGCTGTTTATGAAAATAAAGTTTTATTAGAACACAATCACCACCCATTAGTTCATATTTTTTCTGTGGCTGTTTTCATGCTGCAACAGCAGAGTTGTATAGTTACAATAGGAACTGTATGACCCACAAGTCTAAAATATTTACTATCCAGACCTTTAAGAAAAAGTTTACTGATTTCTGGTCAAGACCCTTGGGAGGGGGAAGGAACTGTAGAACATAGATTATGTCTCATCATGCCTACTTCCTCAACAATTATCACAGTACTTGCCACCAAGCTCTGTTCAATAAGCAATGATTGAATTTAATTAAATTTAGACTTTTCTGGTTTAATTGAAATTCTGATTTGTGGTGCTGGTATCTCTAAGGAGGACACCAGCAGTTCACCCAGGAAGATAACTATGCGTCTTCATGAATAAAAAGGAAAGCAAATAATGACAGATGGGACAAGTAACACTGGGAAACCCTAGGACCTAAATCTGGGGCCTAGGGGTTCAAGTACTTGAATTTGGAATTATATTACGGATTTGGGCACAAGAATTAGGCAGAAATCTGGGCAGTAGATCATGGTTCAAGGCTACAGTATGTTCAGTAGGAATAAGCTGATTCTGGAATCTGTAGTTACCTGTCGTAGGCATTGGAAAGAGGGGGAAGAGAACAGAATGATCATGAACATCAGGTCCTGAAAGGAAGGCATTTTGAAATCTATTATAACAGTAGACTGTTTGCCTTCAATGAGTTTATATCTAGGTTAAGAGAAAAAGACCTATAAGTAGGAAACAATTTGACCATAAAATATGAAATATAATGAGTTATAGAAACTTTTGGCAAAGGCAAAGTATTATGGGAGGTCAGGAAGTGCAAAGACGTCCATGGGCTCTAGATGCTTAGAAAAAGGTGTTAATTGCTAACTCTTTTCTACAACTTTTTTGTGGAATGAAAGAAAGAGAAATAGGTTGGAACATTTATTAAGCACTTGCTGCATGTGCCTGGTACATTAAATAGATTTATCTAATTTAATCACCATGGAATTGCTAAGGTCGATAGTCCCTTATGTTGACTGCTAATTGGAATTACCCAGGCTTTACATTCCCCCAGATTCTGATTGAATTATTGTGAGTCGGGCCAGTCAGGTATGTTCATAATTTGTTCTAGGCGATTCTAATGTACAGTAAGTGTACAGCCTCTGGTATTTATGATAATTTTTTCACCATTGCTTCCATGGAAATCCTAACATTTGCTGTAGAGGAGAGAGGGAAGCTGGGAGATGAAGGCTATGTCTAGACCTCAAATAAGAATTCAAATAACCTTGACAGAGACGTTATTCAATTACAAAAATGATCTTCCCAGGATCTCTCTTAACCTCTTAATTCACTTGGATCATAGTAACTAACTCTTCCTGAGTCAGTGTCCTTTATGGTAAAATAGAAATACACATAACTTGATCCTTCAAATATTGCTATGTGTAGAAATAAAACATAAATCAGTCTTTTAAGTGACCTCTGCCTTCATATTTCTTCACTCATATGAAGCTAGACGAGCACTTAAAAATAGCTCAAAGTAAGTGGAGCGTTGCTCCCTGGTTCTCAGATTCAAACATGCATCAGAATCACCTAGAAGGCTTGTTAAAATAGATTCCTGTGCTCACACCCAGAGTTGTTGATTCGGTAGGTCTGGGGTCTGCCCTGAGACAACATGTCTAACAAGTTCCCAGGTGATACTGATGCTACTGGTCCAGAGACCACATTTTGAAGACCAGTGATGCATTGGGTGCCTAAGAAGTCAGCAGAAGCAATGAAGACTTGGGTGGACTTTCTTCCCCCTCTCACCTTTTCCCACTAACTACCTGAAATACATGCTCGTTCCATGGTATCCCAATTTCCACCTGGGCCATAGTTAGAATAGGAGCACACTTCCCACCCCACAAAACAGGTGGGCTACCTGTGGGGCTTGCATTACTAGGAGACTAGGCAAATATGAATACTGACAATGTAATTTCTTTTGGTAGGAGAGGCATCACAGTCAAAAGTGGACATAGCTAGATTATAAAATCAAAGCCTATGTGATTTTTGGAGTAAGACTTTACTTTTATATTGGTTTCATTAACCATTAATGTGCTCTTGTCAAAAATGACCTTTCTTTGTCAGTCTGTATCCTTCATATCCAAAATAAAAACAAAAACAAACATGAAAACAACCTCTTCAAATCAGCTTGTTTTTGAAACCAGACCCCTTTTTACCATGGCATTTACTTTCGCATTGATTATTAATTATATGTATGAGTAGGGCTTGTTACTTTAACTATCTTAGGTTTTAATTTCCTCGATGATAAAAGGGGAAAAAATGGACCTACAAAACTCCCCCCTCCCCCACCTCTGGTTTCCTATTTGCAGTTACTTGAATAAAAAAAAAGTATCC
>NW_006442109.1:19024044-19041043 GCF_000325575.1 Pteropus alecto
GATATGATGTGTATAAAGAATATATATATATATATATATACAAGTCAACAACTAAACCTTCTAAAAATTGACTTGGTAATGTTTAAAGAGTCTATCTGCTACATTCTAGTTCCCTAAAGAAACTAAATCATCTAACATCCCCTTGTTGCATGTTCCAAAAGTACATTGTCATCCCTCAGCGTGACCTTCATCACACGTGATAGTAATTCCTTGTTCGATGTCTCTTCCCTATTAAACCATAAGATTTATGAGAGCATCAACCATGCCTGTCTAAATGTTGAATTAAGTAAAACTCCCTAAGAATAAATAACGTTATTCATACTTAACTGCCACAAACAGTTACCTGTTTCTGTATGTTTGTGTTCTTTACGTTCAGGGCACAGCTGTGGGTACTCTTCTCTGTGTTTCCCCAGATTCTTTCTAGAGCTTCTTGCCTGTCATTCCCAGTCTTCTCTGTGTTAGTATTAAGAAGATGAACACAAAAATGTAAGCACTATTTGCATTGCTCATCTCTCTCTGTTGACTTTGAATTCTAAAAATGACTTCTCTAACCACTTATGACTTATAAGTTCTTTTCAGCAAATGGCTCTTCCATCTTTCAGTGGCCAGAACTGAGTTTTTTGACTCATAATCATTTATGAACTACCAAAAGATACGTAATGTTTTATGATCAAGCTATACATTTTTTTTTCCCAAGAAAAGCATCGTTTATGACATGGTCAGAAAATCATTAGCATTCACTACAGATAGTTCCCTCAGAGCTTACTTTTTCACCTCACCTCAATTCCCATTGCCTTTATAAATTAGTAAATGGAGCTTATCAAAGATTAATGCCTTGTTCTCTCCTTTTGGTGACTAACGCTCTCTCTTCTCAAAATTACTTTCTTTGAAGTCAGCCAAAATTCTGCACATAGTCCGGAGGCACAACAGGAATCCTAAGCCCAGTGTGCGATGGAAACTAACCATGTTGAATCTTAAAGTTCAGTCCTCACACTGGGCCTGCTCTGCTTACTCCCCAAGAGGAAAGGGGCAGTGGCCATTTCTCTTCTATTTGGGAAGTCTTACCTATGAAAGTTATTTATACCACAGGTACATTTAGAAAGATGATCAGGAATATGATGCAATGCTAACATATACTACTTTATTTAAAGAAAGGAAGATTTGGGTAGGAGATGATCAGTACATGGTTCTAAATCACTAAAGGGAGTGAACGAAGTTGATGAATGCTCTGTGACGAGTTTTATACTTGCCATTTTTTGTTGGATAAGGTTGTATCACATTCAGAATAGACTTATACAGCAGGCAGATCCAAGTGGTCGATTACAAAGTCATGCATTTTATCATATCAGCCCTGGGAAATCAATGACATTGTGGTTTTTTTTTGTTTTGTTTTGGTTTGTTTTTTTTGCTGCCCAACATTTATTGCTGCCATGAGAGCACCCCGTTTTCTTTTGCGTATTTCTTTAGAAACAATAAATTCATTTGTCCTCCTACTTCAGATGCCATAGGCATACCTGAAGCGTTTACCACCAGAACAGTTCCTCTGTCATTAGGACAGGATGGCCAAGGGGTAGCAGGTACCTGTAGCTCAGCCAATCAATTAATGTTTGGAGCCTCAGCACTTTAAGATGAGTAAGGCAAGGGCAGAACAAGTGGATGAAATCCATTCATTCCAGGCATGGCATCTAATAGAGATTAATGTTCTTCCTGCCATGAAGAAATTTTGGATGTTCCCTTTTCCTGTCTGCTCTAAACTTGGATTTTCAGGCTGCCCTTTTACCCTATGGTATGTTTCTTGTAAATGGTCAATGTTTAATGCTTAGAACCACTGAAACCTGAAATAGAGAGGTGACCAGTGAAATACAGAGATTGATCACAACCATGTACCCGACACCTCACACAGCACCTGGCACCCAGTCAGCATTCATTGTTTATGGAATTAGTGATATTATCATACTTATGCTACAGTTATTCTGCAATATTAGAGAGTGAAATATTCTAATTTCTAACAGAAAACATTTTTATACATTTTGATGGAAATACATACTCTGTTTAAATTTTATTTTTAAACACTTTATATTAAATTTTTGTTTTGTCTCTTTTCTTTTGTGATAATTATAATTCTTGGGAGACTAAATGTAGTCTATTAAACACAAAATTTCGAGCTCAGATCTAAGGCCATACTACTACTCTACAGGCAAGTCTCTGTGACTCAACTTGTTCACTCAACAAGTTCACAATCTCTGAACTTGTTTTTGCTTTTTGTTCTCTTTTGTTTTGTTTTTTAATGATATTAGGCCATAGGACTAGACTCAAAGAATTAAATAATTCAATTAGTTGCTCAAACTTTTCCCTTATAAGAATAAGATATATCTTACCATTTGTTCAAATCTACTTTTGTGTCTTTTAAAAGTCATAAAATTTTAGGGTTTTCTTCATATAAATCTTTGATATTTCTTACTCTTTTAAAAATTTTTGTAAGTACAGCCTTATTTTTCATTATGTCTTCTAACTGGTTTTGTTTGTATATTTTAAGGCTATCGATTTATATACAATGCTACTTTACTAAATTCTTTTTTGCTTGAAATGGTTTTTCCATAGATTCTTCAGGTTTTCAAGATTTATAACTGTATCTTCCAATAAAAAAAATTGTTTTATTTCTTCCTTTCTAGTTACTATGTCTCATTGTTTTTATACAGCTAATTGCATTAATAAATGCTTCCTACACAATGTTATATAGTAGTTGGAAATAGTGGTTGTTTTTCTTACTTTGGTAGGAAAGTCATTGGTGTTTCTATATTAGGTAGGATGCTGGCTTTGGGATTAATGCATATATATTTTATGTCAAAGAAATATCCAACAACTCTATTTTATTAAATGTTTTTATTTACATAAATGGGTGTTAAATTTTGTCAAATGAGATTCTTCCCTTATTTCTGGTATGTTAATTGTCCATTTGCCCTTTTGATCACTACTAATTTTTCTATAAAATAACTTATTTGATATAGATTTTCAAATTAACTTGCCTAGAGTTAAACACTGTCATCTCTTATGACTTCAAATCTTTCTGTTGGTAGTTATTTTCCTCTTTTAATTTTTGATTTCGTGTATTTGTGAAGTTTCCTTCTTGATTAGGTTTGTTAGTGGCTCGTTGGTTTTATTGATTATTTTTTGAAAAACAGATTTTGGATTTCTCTTGGTTCTTCCATTTTACTATTTTCTAACTCATCTTTATTAATTCTGTCCTCTTCATTTCTTTTGGTTTACTTAATTGTTCTTTATTTTTTTGTACTAGATATTTAATTCATTTTTACTTTTATTAATTAAAATTTTAATACTATAAAATGTCTTTTTCCAGCTGGATTAAATGCATTAATTTCATGGATTCTGTTATGTTATGTTAGACTTTCATTATTGTAATTTTATAAAAAGTTCTTTGATTTTGTATTGAATTTCCATTTAGAGCCAAGAGCATTTTAATATTATGTTTTGAAAGTTTTGAAATTTTTAGGTAGAAAGGTCATTTTGTTTTGATATTCTTATTAATTTCTAGTTTTATTGTATTGTGATCAGAGAATATTTCCTGTGCTAATTCTTTTTTTTAGAATATTGGAGAATTTATTTTGACATTTAAGATGTGACTGATTTTCATTAATGTTCTATGTACACTTTAAAACAAGATTGCTGTCTATAATTGGTATTCTGAGTTTGATTATTAGATCTACCTTATTGATTTGTTCTGTAAGTTTTCTATATACTTGTCAATATTTTGTCTCCATCAGCTGTCTCAAATTGAGACAGATATGTTAAAATTATCCATTATTAGTTTTTGTTTCTCTTTTCACTTTCTGTATTCTCATTTTTTATTAAAGTGGCTGTGTTATTATGTGCCCTATATCGGTAATTGAGATAACTTCATTGTGAATTGTAGACTTTAGCATCATAAAATACCCTTTATTGTGCCCTTACTTAATACTCTTTGGTTTCCATTCTACCATGTTCAATAATATTGTGGCCACTGCTTGCTTGCTTGCTTGCTTGCTTGCTTGCTTGCTTGCTTGCTTGCTTTCCATTTATTTATTTATCTATTTATGAATTTATAATCTGTTCATTCTTTTATTTTTAATCTTTCTTGATCTCTTTTTAGTGTGTCTCTTTCATACAACATAAGGTTAGATTTTACTTCATCAACCAATCAATCTGATCATCTTTTCTTCTAATAGGTTAGTTAAGTCTATTAACATTTGCTGATAATGCTGTATACACACCATATATGAACTTGTATGTATTCTTTCACTATATGGTCAGTTTTATTTGATTTTCCTCAAAACCTCCTTTCTTCTCTCTCTGTCTTTTTGCAGAAGGAGAAGGAGAGGCCTAGTCAAGAAAGTTTATTTTTTGTTCCAATGCTTACCAATGCTAATAACTTTATGTAATGTCATTTTTTTCCATTGCCGATTGGTTCTCAACCATGAGCAATATTGAAATAACTTTGCTAGTAATATTTCAGCTCCCTCTCTCCTAGCATCTAATTTGAAATAATATTACTTAATCTCAGATAACACTAATAACCAGTGACCTTATCTTGCTTTCTATGCCTTCTCCTTTAAATTCCTGCCATTTCTTCATAGTTCTATCCTCCATCGTCAGAGCACATAGTTGTGTTTCTACAGCCATCGCTTAAGTTCTACAGGTAAATATATATTTAGTACTCACTTCTTGTTCTTACGCAGATGTCTCTTTAATTATGCTGCTTGTCTAAAGCTCATTCCCTAGTAGAACTCTTAGGAAAGGTTTATTGGAATCATATTCCTTAAGTTATTGCATGTTCATATCAACTTAAAGCCTTTATATTTAAAGGTCAGTTTTGCTGGACAGAAAATCTTAGCTCAAATATTTCTTTCCCTGAATTTTTAAAACATTTTTACTCCTTCATTTTCTGGGATGAACTGTTATCAAAATCTTATGACAATATAATTTTCTTTCCCATTTGAGTTACTGGACCTACTTATTCTATTTCTATTTTGAAACTTTTTTCAAATTTATAATATTGCTATTGTAAGTTCATATTAATGAAATTTCATGGAGTATGTGTTGTAAAAGACCAAAAGCAAGGCACTACTTAATATCTAAATGTACTTGCTAAGATCTTGCTAATCACCAAGTTTTTGATCCAGTTATTTCAGCTGTTGTTACAAAGGAATCAACCGTATAGTGATCTGTGATATACTGTATATATAGAGGCAGAGGAAGTAGCAATAAAAATATCTGGATCAAACTAGATATATTTTTAGCTACACCTAGCCAGAGTTGGAATATAAAATAATATTATCTTACTATTAAAAACAAAAACTTTATTACTTATGTTTATAAAACATAATATTGAACTGAAATAGATTTTATTTTCAACTTTGTGCTTAATTAGGATAGATTAAACTTTTTTTCATAGTTTAATCTGATGTTTAAGGAAAAGGTTTTGTTGTTATTATTTGATAAGGTATTTTATGGTGCTGTCTAGCCTAGATATGAAAGAGAAGAGAAATATCAGTAACAAGTAAGTCACTATTTCTGTTTTAGTTTTGTACTCCATCAAATGACCGCCCTTCAGTAATATTTTTGCCTTTGATGGAGCTGAGCTGGATTAGACTTTCAGTTTCAATACTAGCACATAATATGTGAATGGAAACCAGTAAAAAGACTGGCAATCAAGGATTATACATAAGAGATGATGAAAGATCTGTGCTTGGTTTGCTTGCATTATCAGAAACCAGTTTTATTTCTCTCTATATTCAGCGTGCTTGATAGGAAAAATGAAAATTCTATAGGATTTTATTTGGTTATAGATATCAAATGGAAACAAACCTACATGTTTCCTTAAACTATTATTTTTAAAGGGACCACCACCATTATCTTCTAGATATCTACAGTTTTAAGTGAAGTTCAAGATTATATAACTATTTAAAATATTTCTTTTATTATTAAGTCAGAGAAATTATAAATATTACTGTATTGCTAGTAAAATAAAGTGCCTTGATCTGAAGGCTGGACATCTTATTGCCATTTATACATCACTAACAAAAACATATAATTATAGTGATAGAATTGGATTAGTTAGGCCTTCAGCTTTCTAGCTTCTACTAAGCATTTTTCATATTTTAACTCATTTAATTGTAACAATTCTATAGATCTGGTAGAATTTTACTATTAATCATTATTACTGTTATTATTTTTTAGATGTGGAAACCGAAACACAGAATATTAAGTAACCTAACTGCAATTACCCAATTTGTAGATGAGCCAGGATTTTATTTGAATTGGCTATTTTAACAGCAAATGGATAAATTTTCATAACAATAAACTACTTGTTTTTTTAGTCGTGAAGCTGTCTTTTTCAGCTAAGTCCTAAAACTGAATAGTGATCTTAAACAGTGTCTGTTGAAGAAAACCCTTATAAGAAACTAGCCGATTACAAAATAAAAATAATATATGTAATTCTTTCAACATCTAATCATACTATATCTTTCAATTAAATCATCACTCTTGGAAGTAGAATCCCTTTATTGCCAAGTACAATCCTTGCCAAATATCCAGACACAATCATGGGCTTTAAGGATTACAAGTCACATAATAAAGGATAATGACCTAAAATTAAGCACACCAATATAGAAAGCCGGGACTGTCATGCTCTGTATAAGTCAGCAATCTATTAGATTTAATGTGAGATTAAGGAGCTGTGTAACCCGCAATTATGCTGTTTTTCATTAAGAAAAAACATGATGATGGTGCTCAATAAAATTCTTCCTCCTATTTACCCCTGTTTAATTGGATTGACGACTGCTTAAATATCTTTGAGTCGGAGCTTATAAGAAGATGATCCCAGCTGTTTTTCAAAGCTTAAGGCAGCAGGCAGACAACACGATCATGTCAAGCCTCATGCAAAAGCCTTAATCCTACTTTTTTCCATCAACCAGTTACTGCAGTCCAGTGTTTAACTTTCTAAGTGCTAAATGTGCTTTGTCACTGCTTTGGTAGATTTGCCACTGAATTGTTATTATTTAATGCTGTTAGCTTCACTGCCATTAAAAGATCTCAGTTCTCTCTGCCTTTTAGATACTGACCATGTTACCATTAAGATTCTCAGTATGTAATGCCTTAACTTAAAAACACTTCCAAAATCTCAAATAGAGAATAGTGACTTGTTTGCTCATACATTCATCCATCCATTTGACAAATATGGAGCTCTTTTGTGTTTTTCTCAAGCTCTATGATAGACACGGGAGAGCAAGCATCAAGATGTTAACCTACTAGCCCCACAGTCATGGCATCTTAGCCAGCAATTTGGACCTCATTGTTGAAAGTAAATAAAATAATTTGGAGTTCTTTTTCATTTATTTTTTTTTCTAGCTACATTTGCCTGCTCCAAATATCCAGCATCTTAACCTTAGAACGATCAGCTATAGTTTTACTTAGATCAGCAATAACATCATATTTAAAGAATAAAGGTTAAATGATCAAATTAGCTTCCCCTAAGCTGCACATGCTACTTGGGTAGTGATTCACTTTCTTTTCTCTTTTTCTTTAGAGGGTGAGTAATAAAGGAAAAGGGGAGTGGCTTTCTGATTTGTCCCAATGACAGTGAGCAGCCAGCAGACACAGTTAATGCTCAGCTGCTCAGACCAGTCAAGCAAGCTACCAAGTCCCAGCTGTGCCTCTTGATGTTTTCTGATTGCACCTACTCCTCAATCTGTGAACTGTTTTCTAGACTCGGATTCATCAAGCACTGCTGCTTTAAAAACACATGCAGGCAGGCATCCTAGGATATGCCATTATAAGCTGCTGCCAGGGGATCTTCTAGGAGATAAATGGAATCTGTGTGAAGTAAATTAGTGTGAACCAGTCAATCTGAGTGTCAGCCTTGAGCCACTTCCATGGATAACTAGCTGGCTGACTGGAGGCTGGGGTCTTTTGCCATACGTGGGTTGGAATCTCTGATATTCTGCTCCACAGAATGGGAGGATATTGGGGTCTGTTTATTCTTGGAAGAAGGCCAATTTGATCTGTGTTTTAGATGTTTCGATCTAAAGCATTTTTGCTTATCTCCCTGTTCTAGCTATACTTAATGACTCTAAGTTGGACAACTTCTTTCCTGGGGAAAATATGAGAGAAATGCCCTGGAAAGAACTGCTTTCTCCTTGCTTGAGCTGTCATTTTGCAGACTCCAAGTGTTCTGTGCTTGGTCTGAGCCTCCTAACATCTTTAGGGTCTTAAGACAAAATAATTACCATCATTTGGCGAAATTAGTTTAATCCAAATCTCCTCTCCCTATTTGTTTTTTGAGGAATAAATTTGTGTGATCTTTAATTCATGACAAGAGGGAAATTCTATGCAAAGCCTGATCGTGGTTCCCTGTAGATACCTAGAGTGGGAAATCGAATTTTGGCCATTAGAGGACAGGGGAAAGCCCCTCAGTTGCCGTAGAATGAGAAAACCTTTTAAAGTGACTTAACTGTTCCATGGAAAGAATTTAGAGACCAGATAGCATATGAACCAATAGAGCTGTAAGAATTATTATTGAATATGATTAAATGGTAAGTGTAAAGCGTTCTATTATGTAAAAATCATGTTTCCATAATTCAGTATTCCCTTAGAGATTGTAGTCTATTCTTACATTAAGAGCACAAGAATTCATTTTATCTAGTTAAATTATGACAAATCATCTTCATTTCTTTTTTCCTTTATTACATTAATAAAAATTTTTATCACCTCCCTCTCTATAGAATGAAATATCAGTGAGATAGTTAAGCATAGAATAAAAGTATATAAAATACAATGAGAATAAATTTAGGCCTCATATTTAGAGAAAAATTTTAAGAACATTTCCACCCCCACCTCTGTGGAAGCATTTTGCTTTTCATAAGAAGGAAAAAAAAATCTAATTTGGAATAACAAATTGGGCAAAACAATATTGTTTAAGTATTCAGCAAATAAGTGTATTTTCTTTTCCTGGTCCCCTTTCCTAGACTCATGTGTCTGTAAGGTAGCTTTCGCGTAGTTTATGTGAAGTTACAACCATTATGGGGTCCGTGGAGACACATTTTATATATAAGATACATTTCAGTATACGGTGTGTCTATGGATGTTAGATAGCATGAATCATAGCAAAGATCAAACCAAATGCTTTAAAAATTGAGTGACCCTTTCCTTGAACTAATGAAACAAAAATGGGATGTCCTGTGAGAACAAAATTTGTTTTATGCCTGTACATTGAGCTCAGAGAAATGAAATCCCTAGGGTAAATTTAACTTTATGATTTATAAAGGAAAGGAAAAGAGAGTGAAAATCAGTGAATTTTCCCTTCTGTTGTAGGGCTTAGGTATAATATTTTGCAATGTATGACTTTATTTTATAAAGTTCTTTGAAGAGAAGGAAAGTGAGTGTCACATAAATGCTGCTTTGGCCTAGAAATCTCTCTCAACACGATTCACCCAATATCTACATAATCTTAATCAATACAGAGAAAATAGACTTTCCTAGCCATTACTATCCATAAGGAAGCTGTCCCATGAGCATGGGACTCATCATGTTTGTGGAACAAGCATACTATCTATGAGTTTCCAACTGTTTGAGATAAGCTAAAGATGACAGAAACTGTCACATTGGGTCAGGCCTGTGATTCTTCCAGCCCAATCTTCTGATTGCAGCCTTAGAGGTTCACTATAGAGAAGTAAAGTTGCCTTCATGATGTCAGCCTCAAAATTTCAAGATGTGCCTAAAATATCTTTCTTCCTTATTAATGTAGCCCAGTGAAGTAGTCAGACATGAGAACGCAAGAATAGGATAAGAATAACACAGGCCAAACAAAGTGCTAAGAAACACAGAAGAGGGAATTGATGAAGAGTTCATGGAAAAGGTGGCATTTGAGCTGAGTCTTGAATAAGGGGGAGCATTTTGGCAAGCAGAGAATTGGAGTTTGAGGTGAGAGGATATCTCAAGCTGGTATCTTTACAAAAGCGCCAATGTGGAAACTAAATGTCATATCCATGGGATAATGAGTGGTCTTGTCTAGCGATAGTTTATAATATCGGAGTCTAAGATGGGGAGGAGGTGGAGGACGGTAGCATCCAGTGAGAAACTTCTAAATGCGTGTTGAGACTGTATCATGAAAGGCCTTCAAATCCACTACTCCATTGCTGACTGAGTAGAGGTGATTGTAGGTTTTTCTAAATAAAAGCTACATAATCAGATCTTGGCTTTAGGGATATGATACGACTCTGTTTAAAAAAATTACTGCTTATCAGGCTATTAAAATAGAAGACGACTCGTAATGGAAAGCAGGGTGAGAGGTTGGAAGAACTAAAGATTAGAAAATGGCAGTCATACATAGGTGTATATAACTTCTTGGCAATTTATAAAATCTCAGTCACATTCTTCTTTAGATTTGCTTCCATATTGGAGTCTCAGTCTTCCTAATTTCCTCTTGAGATATTCTGATTCTATAAAAGTTCTCTCCTCCCTACTTCCTCCCAGACTTTTGATTGGCCTCTTAAATTCCATCGTGTCCTCTATTGGCTACAATCACTGGAGCCATATGCAGGACCAGGTTCAGAGGCCTCCTATGCTCACTTGTTAGTTTTCCTGTGGGTAGTTTATTGTGTCAATCATCCCCTTCCTAAAGCGCCAACCTTCTTTTAGCCATTTGCTTATGTTTTTACATTGGCTCATGTCCATGAGTCATAGCAAATGATAGTTCAGGCCCATGTTTTTATATACATTTTAGATCATGTTTCCTTTAAATGTTTCCTAGGATTTGCCATCCAGAAATGTGTACACAGCATGTATTCCCATTGATTTGAACTTACAGTTGTGTCTGTCATTAATCTAATCAGTCTAACATTTCACAACTCAGGAACCCTTAGTGTCTGTCTGTCCTCTTGAGCCCAGGAGATTTTACCATGTATTCTGCCAAACATTTTGTAAAAATTTATTGAGGGCTATTTTTCTGGGACACCGTTTTTTACTTTCTTATCTAGAAATATCTGTTTGTCTCTTACCTTTGTTTCCTATTTCTTCTCTAATTATTATAATACCTCTTTTGTATTGAACCTAGTTTTCTGAAAGTCTCATTAGATTGTAGTTGCTGCTTTCCCTTTATCCACATGCATGCTCTCTCTTTAATACCTTGCTTTCTTTAGGTATATTTCTCTTATCCTTTATTTATAGATGCCACTGGCTTGTCTAGTTTCCAAATGAGATTCTCTATTACTTATCAAGGTCATTTCTACATTTTGGGCAACCATTTTTTACGACATTAGTACACATACTGATTGTTATGCAATGGCACAGCTTGAGTATTTGAGAAAGCATCTTTCAATTATTTACCCCCCAGCAAAATTAATATTTTGAAATGAGTGGCTTCATTTTATATGCATGACCATAAGAAGCAATCAATGCCACTGACCACCTACGCTTTCTATGTCTGGTGTGAATGCATGTATAGGGTGTAGAGTGCGAGAGAGTGATGTTTGCTGCTGATTACATTATAATACAGTGATAAAGCACATTATTAGCATCCAAGTATGTCTTCCATTCAATTCAGTAAGTTCTCAAGTACACTAACATACCATTTTGATTCATTCAAATAAAAATAAATCATATTCAGAGTAACCAAGCCTAATGATACAAAACGTGGTAACTTAGACCTTTTCTTCCTTGCATCCTTCTTAATGTTGACAAAGAACTAGAAAATGAAGGCATAGTCTAGATAATTTGATTTCCTTATTTTCCATTTCCTATCTAGAAGATAAAAGAGCTCTGACACTTGACTAACCATCTGAGACAAAGGTTTTCCCATGAGATAAAGATGGCTATCAGCTGGGAATTTGAGACTGCCTGCTAACCATTCTCCCCACGCTGATGGTGTCATCTTAGGCTTGGCCTATGAAGAGGTTGTTGCTCTTATGAATTCCAGTGGTAGTGCCATATGACAATTTCTTCACCCACTGATTCAAAAGGAAAACGTTTTTGGTATTTTTTCTCATGGATAACAGTAGACTTTGCTGTGTTTAAATTGCCTTATGCTGTGACTCCTTATCTTAAGTTCATATATAAATCATGTTTATCTATAATCTCAAATGCCACCTTGATGCTCTTTTGATTGAAGGGCCTCTTTTGTTTTCCTGACCTTCTAAATTTTCAACTGCAAGCTGGGAAGTTTACTATAAATTCCTCTTAGGATTCTCCCTTTACTGACTGTTCTTCAGTTTATCAATACATGGGGCATCTATTTGTTTTCTTTGTTGGAATCTCTTCCCACTTTCAACTCCTTGAATTTCTTAACAGTAAAATTAAGGCATTTCTATATTTACCATAGGATTTGGTCCTTATGAGAAAAGTCGAGTGACTTTTGCAGAAAACCTAAACTGCATGAAGAGTGTGAGAGTTCATTTCTATTAGAATTCGTCCATCACCTATACTTCCTTTTAGTAATGAAGGGGTCCTTTCAGATAAAGTGTTGCTGAGTCCCTTTGTCTTGAATAATTATCTCTATGGTTTAACATAGGAAACTTGGATTGAAGTTGCTGATTTGACCACTTTATTTCTTGCATCTAGAAATTCTCTACCAAATTATACATAAACATAAAAATAATAATAAGTAATGTTTCTCTGAGTTATTTCCACTCTGAATTTACTCAGTAATGCTCAGAGACTAAAGTTGTGGAATTTATTTTGATTTGATGCTTAAAAAGAGAAAAAAGAACAGATGCCTGCTCATCTGCTCGCTTCCTCTCTCCTTGGAACACTGCTTGCCAAGGAAATGGTGCTCTAAAAGAGTATGTAAATAAATCCAAGCACACCTTTCATTGGTAACTGAGAATTACCCTTTATAGGGGGTCAGGGAATACAACAGAAAGAAGAGAAAGAGTTGCTTTGTCCCCTGTTTTTCTCCTTTCCTACTTCCTAACCTACACTTTGTCATATTCTCTCCATTCCATATCCAAGATGTCTTTTTCAGTCTGAGAGTTTGGATAATTTGATTAGAGTTGGTTTTCCTTCCAGGCTTGACTAAGACAAATGACTTCATGGGCCCCATCCTTACACATAAAAGGAATAGAAAGAGTCAGGATTCTACTGATTCTCCTTTTAAAAGATTTAACTTTAAGAAAATACAATTCCACAGGAACACCACATCTTTCCATAACTCTCTTCATTCATTCGAGGAATAATAATTGAGAACTCCTCAATCCCTAGAACTCCGAAGCCAAAGTGGAGCCAGTCCTCAGAGGAGACTAGTTGGACATACAGCCTCACCTAACCTTGCCAGACCATCAAAACTCCAGGCCAGGGCTTGTCCACAACAACTGTGCTTCTTGAAATTATTTCATGGACCCAACTAATTTAGTTTAGCATGATTTATCTTGTACTGAAGTTCATATTTGCCAAATTGATTGATGAAGAGAGATATGGTTTTAAAAAATTAATAGCATAAATACAATTCTTAGAAGGGTAAGGTATAATGTAAAAGGTTTGGTTTTAAAGTTATCGGAGTTTTGTTTTGTTTTGTTTTGTTTTTTTGGCACCATTGGTACACATCTAGCAGATGCTTGCTTTTTTTTTTTTTTTTTTTCTTTTTGCCAAGGATTCACCTTGTTTGTTCTAAGGAATGACCATACTGTAGCCTCAGTCTTTTTTGGATCATCTTTCCATAGGGCTGCCTTACCCTGGCATTGAAGCTACCCAAGTATCTCTCTAAAGCTGCCCTGACTTCCTCTGTCCCTCATTCAGATTGAACATTGCCAGTGGTAGGAAAATAACAATCTTATATAGTTCAGAAAGGACTTCAGACGTCCTCATTATTTATAAGGCTAATATAGTAGCCACTTGTGCTATTGGTATCCTGTTCAGTGATATATTTTGTGGTTGGTTGTGTTGGATTCTCAAGTGGCAGAATATTTGAGTCTCAGTGCCAGAAGATGTTAAGGAAATTGTCCAGTTCTACTGTCTCATTTTATTAATAATCATACCCAAGTCCAGGAAAGCGTAATGACATGCTAAGGATCACACTATTAAGAGCAGAGGTAGAATTAAAAAACAGATCTTCTGTTCCTATTAATTGAGCTATTTCCATTACCACCAATTTCACCCCGGGAACTCAAGTTCATCTCTATAATGAAATTATTTATATTTATTTTTGTTTAAATTAATACATATATTTGGGTGCTACACATGAGGAATTTTATTTTCCAAACAGAAATAAGTCAGATAGGGACTCTCATTATGTAGACTGCCTGTGGCATTAATAGATTTGGAGGATATTTGGGTATGCTTGAGCTATAAACCCTAGGCCTGACCCTAAAATTTATCCCTTAAACTACAAGTGAAATTAATCATTGCTTTTTTAATTCTTAGGAATCCTCATTAGCAGTTTTACCTTGTCATTTCACAAGTATTCTGAATATCTAATGGGAGCCTTGTGTCCCGTGTTAGGCTAGGAAGGCATTTGCTTGTATATCGGCCTTACCAAAGCAGCCCATTGCTCAAACATTCTGGATAACAGAGGCATTTCTGTATCGAAGAGAAATAAAGCAGTGTTTTAAAAGATTCGGCAAACAATAATATCTCTTTCTCATTCGTGTTTATCTTCCCCCAAATTAGTTGGGTGATCTAGACATACATTTCACCCATAGAAGTTAGCTATAAGCAGATTTTTTTTTAGACTAGGTAGTCATTAGCTTGATCCTGCGATTATATATATTTATATCCCAAAATATTTAAATGAAATTATAATGTTAATTCTATACATCTAGTAAGGATACCAAAATAAGTTAATCTTCACAGCATCTTAAAAAATTTATTTCTTTACCAGTTAAAAAATATATCATCCTTAAAGCAATTCATACTAGAAAATGTCACCTAGAAAATAATATTCCATGTCAGATTACAATTAAAGGAAGATAGCAAAAACACGTAAGTCTAATGTTAACTCATCTTGCTGAACTTGTCCATAAAACAATTATTAGTTATAAGGAAGCATTAGATATTTAATTCTGGGCATCACTATATGGTCCCCGCCCCACACCCTACCTCTGCCCCCCAGTTTCCAGTCTATGCTCAAGACAAAGTAAGCCTGAAGTCTAATGCAGGATGTAGCTATTGCTATTCAAATAGAATCAAGAGGTCCTATTACTTGATTATCTCAGAATGCGTATTCTTAAATTAAGGGTCATATTTACATAGCTCTTTATCTAGATATGTTTTCCTGATAAGACATCTGTCCAGAAAGAATCACTTTGTAAACTGAATTTGAGGCCTGTTCAAATGGCATCCTCTTTGTTTACAAATTTGGTGTTACCACTTAAAGGCTTTTCACTGATTACACCTCCCTCTAATTTAAAATATTATATAGTCTTATGGGATCTGTGGGTATTGCATTGGTATTTACTTATACTTGAATTTAATGTAGTTGTTTGTTTGTTTTTTTTTCGCGTAAGCTTCTGGAAAGATTTTTTTAGTCGATTTCATACTAACTCCTTCAGACTGGAGAGACAGTGAAATTATCAGCCAAGGAAGTGATCCTCATGACCACCATATTGAGCTAGTAGATTTAAACTCAGGCCTTTAACTTCTTTTCCACTGCTCATTCCACAAATCTGAGTGGTCTTTTACTCTTTCTTGACCTCTGCAGACTGTACATTATTTTTATGCCCTTGAATAAGATGCAATTAAGATTTTAGTCTGAGTTTTATCTGCTACTGCAGTGGTTTATTCTGTTCAGATGACCAACATTTCAAACTGTTATTTTTTTTATTAATTATTTTCCTATCGATATCTCCAATACTTCCAAAAAGTCCATATGTGTGATAGATGGGATATATTTTTAAATCATATGTAAGTCATTGTACTGAAAACATTATTTGGACTGCAGATTTTTTCATGTTGTAAATGATATGGATTTTTAACAAGGGTTCTATATTTACTACATAGTGGCCTAACTTGGAAGGGCCAGCTGCTATTTGTGGAAGGTGATAGAGATTTTTGGCAGTGGTCATTCTCTTCTTGGGGTGAGGGGATATTTCTTGGAATTGTTTGCTGCCTAAGCCTGGCTTCATGTAAGAGTTAATACCATCTTTCTGCACATGATTTGAAAAGTAAGGAGGGAATTTTTAGAGGTTAATCAAAACCAAACTAGAGACTAGAGAAACATAGAGGAGTATAACCACTGATGACCCTGTCTTCACATTTTTTTTTTACAGTAAATCCTTCTGTTGAGTCTGTGTCATACAGTCTTCTGGGTTTCCTCTTTAGGTGTTCTTAAATGTGGTTTAAAAATTACTAATTTCATATTGTCTACATTTGAACCACTCATTTCTTTAGAATCTAGAAAAATTAGACTCATTAAATACACCATAGTCAAGCACATGAATACAAAGTACATAGACTTCTCCTTCTATCTAGCTACCAAAGATAATACAAAGATAGTTAGAACACTGACCTTTCAGTTGTCAATATTTTGAGGTGTGTGATGAGTAAATGGAAGAGCCTTACATCTTTCTGTGGTAGAACTGCCAAGAAGAGTTTGTCGTTTTCGTCTCCTCAACCCCACCCCCCACCCAAATGCAGACTATTTCAGAATCCATTATAGAGGAAATAAACAGTTGATTTTAAGTTAAGGATGAACCTAGCAACCATTTACACTATATTGATGTCAAAAGTATCTCTCTGCCAAGCTTTAAAATGCATCTTCAAAAACTACTGAAAATATCCAAGAACTTTAGCGATGAGCTACAAATGGACTTTGGTATTGATAAATAAAAGTCAATATGTATAGTGAAAGGACAACTTACTGTGATAAATGGGCCCACCATCAGTAAAGATCAAATTATTGACTATCTAGGGCTAGGAAAAACCTGTCTATAGCTAACTTCTACAGGTGAGAAGAATTAACCACAACAGCAATTCAGGAAAAGCTCAAAGAGACATGTAGGGAGAATTCATTAAAAAT
>NW_006442109.1:19041082-19074366 GCF_000325575.1 Pteropus alecto
AAAATTCATTAAATACATATGAAAGCAGGCAGCAACATTCTGGTTAAAAAATACACTTGTGGCACTAGGCTAATGTACTTCTTTGGCCACACTCAAGTTCACACTTTTTCTTTTGCTTTGAATGAGCTCCCTTTGGGTTACTCATTTTCCTTCTCAAGATCTAAATCAAATTTCACTTTCCAACTACCCGATTTCAGGGGAATTACCTCTGCATTTCTAAAAACCATGTCACTCTTGGAATATTCTCTCTAAGACTCCTACTAGTTACTTTTCATTATATTTCAACTAGATCACAAGTTGTACGAGGGCATATTAAAAGTGCCTTCATATTTTTACCGTTCACATGGTCTACCACAGAGCTTTACCTATAATAAGTACTAGATCAATATTTGTTGATCTCATCATTTTTGAAATGATTCATTAGAGAGGCCTTGGTCACACATCATGTCAGAGTTTAATGATGAAACATAACAGGAAACACCCAAAAGAACAATTACACAGATTAGCTATCAAAAAAAAAAAAAGTAATTAACCTCCAATGTCTTTTGTTCCTAATTGAAAGAATGTAGGTATTTCTTTAGTATATGTAATTGGATACTCTATAAACTACCCAATAAAAATTTTGTACCATCTCAAATTTGGAAGCTAAATTGTAACTAAGAAAAATATTGGAAGAATAGGCCTCTTTATTTTCCTACCCCCACACAAACCACACCCTCCAACATCAGAGGTGGAGACAAAAATATCTGCCTGGCACCCACTCCTGTGAGTTTAATGAAGATCATACACCTAAAATTACATCAAACTTGCTGGCTTTCTCAAGTGATTTGAGATGTCAGTACCTCCTGGGACTACTTTATAACCACTAAAATGGTTCTAGGCATTTACTCTATTGTTCTAATACCATATTTTCTTCCCCCTTGAGGCTCCTGTATCTAGAACTGAATCTTCTTGGAGTAATAAATAAATGAAAGAATGGGAGAAAGTTTTAAATTATGGAAGAACAATATATGGGATGATAAGTGCAATACATTTGCCCAAATACACACAGGTGCTACTTCATTGGCTGTTAGTAATAGATTTGGCTGGATAGTTAGTTCCCTATTATAAATACCAATGTAAATGTTTCAGAAAATTAACAAGTAAGTATATAGAGATAAAAAATAAATCATTAAAACATGCCAAGAAATCTTGTCCAATATAATAGTTTTCTACAATTTTGATGCATTTAATTATTCCACAGAAACATTTCACAAAAATCTATGGATTTAAATAATCAGTAAGTATGGTTCTAAACTGAAGAAAATTAAAGACAGCTACATCGATAACTACGTAGGCCATATGTGTCACATTTCCTACCAAGTCACAGACTAACCCACATGACCATTTTGCAAATAAGCATCCTTCATCTCAAAGTGTGCCTAAATGAGAAACTGAATGGATCTAGTTGAAGATAGTTCAAAGCAAGTATCCTCTTGTATCAGGAAGATATATAGCATGGTACCTCTATTTCATTCATTTATTCATTCATTTATCCCACAAATTCTTCCAGAACACCTTCTATGACCCAGGACATAGAGAAGTGAATAAAATACCAACAAAGTACCAACTTTCTTTTTTTTTTTTTTTTTCAGAAAATTCAAATTTACAAAATAAAAAACTGTGTTTATTTTAAACTGGAATTTCATACTTTTTCTCTCAGATTTTGTTCCCAAACAAAAGGTTTTAGAGAAACAGTGAATTCAAACACTATGCTCACACTTCCATAGTATAGAGTACTGTGAGTTCTAAGAACGTTGGTGAAACTGAAGAGGATATTTGGACCAGAATTACATTACTAGTCTCCTTTGAAGTGCATATACGTGGGCCTCAGGTTATGATCATCGATACTATGCACACTTCATGAAAACAAGATGAGGAGTATGAGAGGTGTGAGCTCTACTAAAGCTGCTTTGGACCTTAGGCAGCACTCCCTGTGTCACTTATTGAATGTGTGAAGTAAGAGTCTCCAGCCTTTACATTTGCTCTTTCATCTCCTAATGGAGATTTAGAAACAGCGGCCTGTTTCGCTCCCCTGTACCAACAAACATATTATTTTGTGTATGACATAAATATATTTTTTTCTTTTTTGCATTTATAGCTTATAAATAATATGTTATATGTGTTATCAAGACCTGAGGAGACAGTGGTAATGTTTACTGCAGCAATCTGTGATAGATAAAATTCCAATGTAGTTAATGATATATATATTTATATTGTTTGGCTTCAGATAAATATGGCATAATTTATATCACTGAGTGTTTTTCATGAATGCAATGTCCACTCTTCCTGACAAATGATTCCTTGAATAAATGTAATATGGAAATATGTTACTTATGATGGTAATTTAGACCAAGTGTTACAACTAGTGGAAAAATGTAGAAATGTGAGTCTGTTTCTCTAACAGAACTGGTGGTTGTGTGTGTTTATAGGAAATTTTAGGTTCTTGTGCTAGCTTCTGTCTCTGTTCATAATTCCTACTCAGAAAAATATATTTCATGACAAGTTGTCTGGGACCTACCGTTAAAAACATCAGCTCTACTTATTATCATTTGCGGTGTATTCGTTCTGTATTTTACAATTTTTATTTGTTTGTTTGTTTGTTTGTTTGTTTGTTTGTTTTGGGTCATTTGCTGCCATAGTTTTTAATTTGATGAAAGAAAACTAAAATGCATGAAAAGTGTTAATCAGCTATGATTTGTACTACAAAAGAAACCACTGCACCAGCTTAGTGCTAGTCTTCCTAATTGACTAGTCCGATGTTCTCTCTGTGTCCTGCTGCCGTTAATTGACTATATTGTTTTAGATTTATGCATTAAAAATACGATTTATACTTCGAAGGGATCGCTTTGTTACTTCGTAGCTTTTAAGCTGATGCCATGAACTTATTTTTCTTCTAAGATAAAGTCTCATCTATAGATTTTTCAACTAATTACATGTCTGCCAATACATACTTAGAGGATACATTTTATTTCAATTTATTGTTTGTGTTTACATCGTGTGTCCCTGGAAATAGCTGTGAAACTGAAAGGAAATGTTTTAATGGTGTTTATTATTACTTTTTCATCATTCTTTCTCTTCCTTCTCTCTCTCTCTCTCTCTCTCTCTTAGCTTCAACCAGTCTGGTCAAGCATGACAGCAACTCAAACTCGGCAAACTTCCAAGACGCAGAGGACATGCCTGACAGATGTGTCGTGGAAGATTCTGAGAGTCCAGGTGAAAGCCATTTAAAAATAGTCAAGTATAAAATG
Organism: Pteropus alecto; assembly: GCF_000325575.1. Taxonomy (NCBI): domain Eukaryota; kingdom Metazoa; phylum Chordata; class Mammalia; order Chiroptera; family Pteropodidae; genus Pteropus; species Pteropus alecto. The sequence continues at coordinate 19,044,373 of NW_006442109.1, forward strand.
ATAAATTTGACACAGCTTTGGGGTCCTTGGAAAGGGGTGGGAGGAGAGGACATTGTAATGCTCTTTTCTCTTAGCAGCTGCACTGTCAAATTAATGGTCACCTCCAGGGGTCACAGTGTGGAGCTGTTATCTTTTCCTCTTTCATCAAGAATTCAGTTGGAGGAAGTACAAAGGCTTTATGACTGAAAAGGGAAGCTGACACTATTAGTTCATTATCATCAATTTTAGGCTAAACTGGTTAATAGAGACAGAGATTGGAAATTGGAGAAATGGCAATATTTTAAATATTTCAAATAATGGGATCAAGAGGAAGTGGAGAGTTAGAGAGAAAAGAAACACAAATTGTCATCATTACAATCTATTTGCCTTTCTAAATACAAACAAGACTTTAACTGGGGTGAGAGGACTTCAGCATAACAGTAATGGACTAATGGATGTTGACAACTGCTTAGAACAAGACAAAAGAAAAGAAAACAATAACCTTGCCTCACAAAATACAATTCACCTGATGTCCAAGTTACTTATGATTGTATCTTTTTTTGTAGAAAGAATAGATGGAAATGTACTGGAACAATATGGCCAGGAACACTTAAGGATGGATTTCTGTTTCTGTTTTTGTTATGTTTTGAAGCATATCTAGCCTTAACAACTAATTAATTAAAATGAAAATAATCTTGTGAAAGTCGAATGACATTCCTGGATCACTACAAAGCCACAGGGTGCTAAAAGTTACCTTATCATGAATGAAAGAGTTAATCTCCCCCTACTGAACATTTTTCTTTCCTATTTTCTCTGGCTGCTGTGTACCCTCTACCCTCTCAAATCTTTGTGTGCTGATCCATGTATCAGATTTTTGATTCATCCTCTCTGTGGCCTGTCAGCTTAGTTAAGAGATTTCCAAATCTTGTAGCCTTCGCTGACAGGGGGCAGCTGCAAACAGTCCCCTGATCCTTCCCGGAGGAGAGCTACTGAGATTTAATTTTCAGTGAAAGGTGCAGCCTGCAATCTATGTCAGGTCCCCTAAGTCATCTCGGAACCCCGATAGGCCCAGTGGCGATGGCATTGCATTTCAGACCCCGCCACCTCACCAAGATTCCTCAAAAGATGGACTGCTGTTGTGTGTCTGTTCTCAGCCACGCTTCGACTTTCCCATGGAACTGAGAAATGATATCTTTAGCAATGACAGAAATTTTTAATCAGCACATTAGCCCCACCCCCTGCCATATCTAAAAGATGAAAATGTAGATTGGTACCACTATAGAAAGGTCAGCGTAGTGGTAGCGTTCAATTTCTAAAAATGTGTATTTTAAAATTACTTTTCGTTTCGACTCAAATTGCCTAATTTTGACTATGTTCTTAAACTGTCTGAATAAACAGTTTTCTATCAACCATTTCATCAGGCTGTTCAATGCATGAGTCAAGTTTTTACCTAAGTGTTTATTGTTTTGGCAAGAATACATCAGCTTTATGCTATTTCAAAAGTAGAATAAATTTCCGTTATCCCTCAATATGCGTGGAATTATTGTGAGATTCAAATATAACATAGCCTAGCTGATTGATATAAACAAAAGGATATAACAAAACAGAAAGTTTAATTAGAAAATATAAGTGCTGATATGGAATCTTAACTTAAAAAGTGAGTACTGTTCTATGCATCGGACATCATTAAACTGGTAATAAAGAATGAATTACTCTGGCTTTTTCCTCTGTCCATTCCTGCATTTTAAGACATCTTGCCTTATAGGCCTAGAAACCTCTGGAGAGTTCACTACTGGTCTCACTGCCTTCCACTGAGAATTTGTGGCTTGGTTGTCATGGAGACATCGTATTTCTCCAAGAATTGCTCATATTGATCCGTGGCCAGGCGTAAATGGCCAAGCGAGTGTGAGGAATAAAGGGGGCTGGGCAGTCCTATAAAATGACCAGGGCTTGTGGGTTGGAAATAAGCTCATAGCAAACACTTAGGTAAAAAGAAAGAAGCAGTTTTATTTTGTTTCAGGATTTCTTTCTGCACTTTGGGCCATTGTCTTCTTTCACTATGAACTGAAAGAAACTTGTTAGTCACTTGTCATGTCAGATCTTTGGTGCTTGTCCTGACACAGCTGTCAGCCTTCCAGCTCTGTGCAGTTCAGGGACACACAACAAAGAGGCAATGACATGAATTATTTATTGCTCCTTGTGTGGATAAAATTCTGTGATAAGAAATTAAGACACTTCTGACAGAGGTCCTTGTTTAGTAAGAAAGATTTCGATGAGAGAATGCATTTTTTGAAGTAAGAGCATCTGAGAAGCAAAATTCTTAAAACTGAACATGAAGATACATGAAATTGGTGGCATAGAGGGACTCTCCTGAACTGTGGAAATATGAGTATCTACTTCTCAGTGTCCAAAAATTAACTTCGAAATATCAAGTCATTCAAATGTAGGGGCTCCAAAACTAGAAACATTATTTTGGCGGTTGTTACCTCAATTTACCACATAGGAGTGGTGTTCCTCTGGAAAATATGTTTAACTACCTTTGTTAGAATAAAAAACAAATTTTGGAGTTTTTAAATGATAAGCTTTGGGAAGATGTCTTCAAACCAAAAGAGGTGCTTCAGTAGCTAAGTTTAAACTTGCATTAGTGTATTCATTATTCCTTGTATAGAAGGAAGTGCATTTAAATCATGAATGCATCATTCTTACCATTTTCACCTGGAATATTATCACTCATTTAAAATTCCTTTTAACATTTTCATGTACGTGCAAAATCCCCCATTTACAAAGTTGAATGTGGTCAGTCTTCTAGCTTTAATGGATATTGACCTTACATGGTTTTATCTATGCAATCCTAAATGACTAATATATTTATTACATCATTTTTAATGAATAGTCCAGTTGTTTGAACAGCATATAGAAAATAAAAACAAAAAATTATTTTCCCATTCAAGGACAGTTTAAGAATATTGTCTCATATATTCTTCTTTGCAAATAAAGTCTTTTCTTTGTAAATCCACTAAACATCATTCTACCTTAGCTCCTTTATCTTCTTCTTGCTGATACCAACTCACTTGCATATGCAAAGGGCAAAGGAGCATTGAATCACAGAAAAACTAAAATAGCTTTTTAAAAAGGTGAGGTTGGAGGTTTTCAAACATTGATATAACATTTTTAAATGTCATTGATAAAATCAAATTTTTAGAAATGATATAAAACAGTAAGATTGACTTCACAAATTGATTATATTTGAATACAGTGGATTTTGAACTCCATCTGTAGAGTGTGTTTATTTTTTCATTGACATCACTGCTCTCCAGCACTGAATTGACTGGAATGACCCATTTGTAAATGGCTGGAGTGTGCATATAGGTCACAGTTTGGAGGCCTGGTGCCGTGGTTGTTCACCTAGTCTCTAGAGCACTCTACCTTTATGCATCATGCCACTGTGATCTCTTTATTGGTTCAAGCTGTATATACCCAGATGAGTGCCTGCAGTCCATTAAGGTTAGCAGAGCAACTTTAGACTGGAGCATTCTTGTTACTCTGACCCTGCTCATGAACCCGGAGGTCTTGTCTGATAGGTTAAGGTCTCCCTCAGCCGTGTCTTTTCTTTGGAATAATTCATTAGCAAAGAGTTTCGCCTCACAGGTGAATCCCAGATTGAAGTTTCTAGCTTAGATTCTCTGAAGTCTACTTGTTTCTTCACTGGCATTTATACATTCCTGAAACCTGTGGGAATAACTTTGATGTCTAGTAATAGAAGCACTGAGACATCATGAACTTGCAGTTCTCTTTTTTGAGATTTTAGGGCCATTAGACTTTCTTTCTTCGGCTCTTTAAGGCCTGGTCACTTCTGAATCTGAAGGATGCTATCACAAAAATAGTTCAGTTTCATCTTTTGCTGGTTAACTTCTTGTTAACTATTTCAGGCAGTGATTAAAATTCAATGTTTCTTGCCCCTCATCTTTGCGCTCATGATGATAAAAAGTTTAGCATGACATTCACAGTTTTTACCCAAGTGTTAATGAGAGACCTTCAGTTTCAGTCATCTTATTGGCTTGTAAAATTAAGAATTTTACTTCCTAGTGCACTAGGGACAGTACACTTAAATATAGCTCGAGCTGAAAATAGTAGTGACAAGAAAGAGCTTGAAAGTACAAAAAAAAAGAAGGCATTCGGATAAGCATTTTCACGTCTTTCTGAAGTAGTTTATAATCAGTATGCTTTCTATCCTTAATAGAACATTTTAGTGGTTTTTGTATAGCACCTTATGTGTGTAGTTCTATATACAGCATTGTCAATCAATATTGCATTTACATGAATCTGATGAACAAAACTAGGTTTCTCACAGTTTCCAGAGGGATACTACATTGTGAAAAGCCAAGGTGGATTTTTTTTTTTTTTCTTTTACTATTCTGGCTCATGAATCACCAGCAAAAATCAGGTAACAGAAAGTAGGACAGATTCAGGACTGGAGTGTTGGAGATGGCTGATGATGATGCATGAAGCAGAAAAAATGTGGAATGTGTGAGCAGCCCATCAATCATGGCCATAGAGAACACACTTCTTATGGTTAGTGCTAAAAAAAAAAATGTTCTAGAAGTAAGAAAAATTTCAGTGGTAAAAAACATACAAGCTCTTTTTCCTAGTTGTGTTTAACTATATCGATATTTTTCAAAATTTACCCAAAGGGAAAAATTTAAGCATCAACCTCATAACTTTTAAAATATGTAAAATTATAGACTAATACATTATTGTATATATTGTATATGGCATACAATATTGGATATTGGTTTAATTAAACCAAATAATCAGCTTTTTGAGTTTTTGCCAGTGGAAGTGGAAGTTACTATGCATGGTCACATAATTAATAGAAATGTGTTTAGAAGTCGTTACCTAAGGCACAATGCTCCAACTAGTTTGATAGTCAAATTAATTTAAAGCAAGTGATATGTTTTTAGCCTACAGTAACAATGACCCAAGTAGTTTGAGAAATATTTTTTTTTCATTCTATCAATCAAGCCATATTTCAACTAATATTTAAACATTTGACCCTAAAACTGCAGTTGTGGGTTTTTCTAAAAATAATTCAGCTCCTTGAAATTTATGGAAATTTACTCATTTAAAACCCAGTTCATCTCATTGAAAACTTTCATCTTTCTTGGCAGTGAAAAAAAAAAAACATATTAATAATATGTGCAATTAAAATATTTTTACTTGGGGTCTGGTTTATAAGACAGTATTTTTATTATATTAACATATTTTACTTCAGAATAGAAAAGAAATGTAGAAATGAATAGGTAATTCCTTCCTTCTTTTCTTTTTTCTTTCTTTATTTCTTGTCTCATTCCTTTTTTCCTCCTTTCCTCTCTTCTTCCCTTCCTTTCTCCTTTCCTCCATTTTTTTTTTTTCATCTTCTTTATTTCATCATATAACCCAAGATAATGTATTTTCTTTCTAGGTAAGCCAAGACCTCATTCATGGATTGCAAAGATGTGCTTCTGCAAGCTGTGCTAAATGAAATATTATCTGTAGGAACTGGATTTGGATAAATAAGGAAACCAAAAACATGTCATTTGTTTATCATTGTATATAAGCTATGTTGTTATTGATCAAGACATTAGGTAGTAGTAGATTTGCTAATACTTTAGCCAGAGTACATGAAAGTGTAATTACTGATCAAAAATATCCAAACTTATCTAATTGTATAAAATCATTGTCTAAATCATCCTATATTTCTGTTTCTTACTTTTCTTTTCATAATTCCAGCAAGGAATGGTAGCCTACAGAAGCAAATTTAACACCATTTTAGATTTTCTTCTATCTTTTCAGTTCCTGAATTATATAATAAACAACATTAAAACCACCTTGCTTTTAAACAATGTAACACAATGCTTTTAATTTTAATATTGTTTCAGTGTATTTAATCTAAAACTTTACCAAATTTATTCAATTTGTTAGGATAGGACATTTTGTTTTAGTAGATACTTTAATTCAGATCAATCACCCTGCAGTAAATCTGATCCCTAAGGATGAAATGTTGTCAACAAATAGCTAGTTCCATTTAGTCGTCGATTAGCCCAAATAAGTGATACACAATATAACTGAGACCAATCTTGTGAGTCAAGTTAATTCAGACTTCTAATAACATAGAGGCTAATCTTTAGCTAAAGGATGATCTTGTTGGACATGTAGTTGTGAACTAGGAAAGGGGTATCTACTTATAGCACAGCACAATTGATCCTTATGAAGCATAAATTCTTATAGTTCTCTTCCCAGAAAGAAGTGTGGCTTACAGGAATTCTTAAACTAAAATATGTGAAGCAGTGTAAATAGGAACAGACATAAAGTGCCCATCTATTAAGGTCTTTAGTTACCTGATTTATTTGCTGATTTATCTTGTACAATTCCTGGATTTACAGAAAATTATCAAAGATTATTAGTTTGTGTATAAATACAAATGTTGCTTAGTCCATAGAAAAATGGAAATACAAATTTAAATATATGATATCTATATCTACCTATCTGTCTAATAGGCAAGTTCCAGTCACTTCAATTCAACAAACATTTTGGGGACACCAGCATTAACTCTTGTTCTGGGATGTAGTGGTCCAGGATACGGGAGATTAGAGAATAGAAATAGCATGGTCTGTACCCTTAAGAAGCTTATAATTAATGATTGATGTGAATGAATATACCAGAAAATAAACATAAAATGGGTGTGACTCCTTTAAAATAGATGGAAATGTGTGCCCTTTCTTTCCTCTCAGACATGATACCATTGCTTGTAATAACTTTTGAGCTGTATTTCACGAACAATAACACTGATAATATGAATAATCATGGAAAATTATCATCCCTCGAAAATCGACATAAATGCTTTGGAAATAGTCAATTACTATTTGGAACAGGTTTCAAAATAAAGGAATGTAGCAAGCTAGGCAATGGAACACAATCTCTTGCATGCTGTGTACTGGCTCTGAAGGCCATTACAAGAAGGACTCCCAAAAACATCTTTAATGATGGCAATATCAAATAAATTCATGTCCTCTCAAAGGGCAATTTTAATAGTTAAAACTTATTTGGATGCTCACATTTTAGCGTTATATAAAAATAAGCTTTATTTATGTAGCTATGTCCTATTATTCCCTTTTCAAAGGAGAATAAAAATGAGTTTAAACCATTGCCATATTTAGCATTTTTGTAGGTCTAAGAAAACCAATACTGAATCTTTGATAAATATTTTATGATGTCACTACCTATAGGAAATTAGAATTAGCATAACCCTGTCATTACTAAATGAGATTTTCAAGATATTTTTGCTGAAATTTAATAATTCATATATATGACTAATTGAAATCTTTTATCAATATAAATTCTGGAGTCCAACACCATTAAGTATTAAAACTTTTAATTCCTAAAATGAGTTTTAGAAATATACATTTAAGTGATGTTTCCCAATATCCAGTGCAAGTGTGTTTATGACACAAATCTACTAGTCTGTTTAAAAATGATTTCTTTATATTGACTTATACTCAACATGTTTCAGTAATTTCTGTTGTAAAGAGAACTTGAAAGAGCAAGTTGCCACACAATTAATTGGATCAACCACTTACCCTAACCACTTGGTGCTACAGCTAGAAAGTCAAAACTGACTGCCTCTTGATTACATGTTTGTCCTTCTGATGGCCTAGCCTTAAGTAACAAGTGGAAAAATCGTATTAGTAAATGAATGTGTTCGTATCCAGTCTTCCTTGTCATTCTAATAAATAATTCATTAAAAAATTATCTTGTGGGTTTTTTTTTTTGGCAATAATCTTGGTTATATTAATGATTATATATTTTCTTACAAGGAATATCATATCTTCAAATTTATAAGTGGGGATTCTGTTATTCATTGTGGAGTTACGTACTGGCTATATTGCAATGGAAAGAATCTGGGAGAATGTAGGTTTAAGAGCCAAGGCCTCATTGCCATGTGTCTAGGCAGCATGTCCTTAACTGTGCTTCTCAAAACCTTGCTTCCCCATCCGTGTCGAGTACTCCTTCACAGGGTTTGTGTAAAGGCAGTCCACAAGACGGTTTATGGAAAGCAATCTGAACACTGTAAAGCACTTCAAATATAAGGTAAAATTTGTAGTATTATAAACATAACTAGAGAGGTAGCCTCAGGCCTGAAACATTCTGTTGCTCTTTTAAAAAGTAAGTTAAGGCTAACTTTGAACATGTCACAATTAGGAAAATTATAGGAAAACACTTTGCTAAATATTAACATTCTATCCCAAGATGGTAGCATTTTAGGGTAATTTTTATTTCCTTATGTATTTTTCTCCAATGTTCTATATTAAAAACCTTTTATAATTATTGAAGTGAACATTTTAGAAAAGATAGTGTTTCTCTTCAATCTTGAGAGGGCACATTATAATAATTGAATTTTTAAAAATCAAGTTTAATGCCATGTGTTTAAAGGCCGAGAATACATTAATGCAATTGATTTTAAAGTCTTAGTTTCGCAGAACGGACTCATTCATGTAATTTTTAAATTTTTATATTGCATATACTTTGATTATGCAGTAATTTTAAAACAGTACTGTATACCCTTTGATTCTCCACAAAATGTTTTACATGTAAAGTGCCTGAAGTCATGTCTAATTACGTAAGAAAGTCATCGCTTTGTAAATGTGCGCATAGTTAGCATTGTAAAATATCTTCAGAATTAACTGTGACCAAAAAAGTTGCAGAGTTAGAACTTTCTTGAGTAGACATCTTTCTGGTGAAGGTACGTGGCTTCACATACGGTGGTTTCCAGACCGCTCTGCTGCAATTCTGTCAACAAGGACTCTACAGATGGCATAGAGGAGAAAAACATAAACCAGAAAGGAACTAAGTCTTTCAGTAAAAGCATGCCACTTAAAACTCCCAGTCAACCTGTGACCCCTGAAAAACAATATGCGTCATTATATCTCATTGGCAGGACAGGAGTTGTGGGGGGAGGCTATACTGGCACAACTCTGGCACAACTCTCACTTCTCTTGCCCTCATTCCAAACTTCTCAGATCCCACCTTTATTTAAATTTTTGATACCATGGATTTTTTTTGCATTAATCTGATTTTCATAACTTTTATTAAAATATATTTGTATTCAAATATATTTGTCTCGATTACTGAGAATTTTTGCCGTCCCTAGTCTTGGGCCCTAACTATTAAGTCTGGGATAAAGTCACCTCTATCCTGGAAAGCATACTGCAGGTAAATAGACTGTGACAAGTGCATCATTATGAGCATGATTATAGTTATACAAATGGTGAGAAATAATTATTTTAATACGCTGTGAAAACTAAAGCCATAGACCATTGAAAATGTTTGAAATGGCTTATTTCTATTGGTGTACAAGGGAAATGTTGGGCATATACGGTTCTTTCTTTTGACATTGTTTCACCAAATGCCTTTTTTTTCATTGCACAAAACATGTTTTCCTATCATCAATTTTAGGAATCCTTTCTGTCTTCAACACACTACTAATTGGAAAGGTAGCAGTGACTTTTTTTATTCAAGGATTCAAGTTTTTTAAAAACCAGTACACGTTCAGTACAACATTGTGCTTAAATCTGCCAAGTGCAAAATGCCTGCAAAATGCCAATAGTCATAACATTATGCAACAGCAATAATTGGTTGGTACAGAACCTATCATTTATTCACTTAACAATTATTTTAATTGCTATTATCTGTAAAGACATCAATCAGCTTTTCAATCTTGCATGTGTGTTTTCTAGGGAGAAGGTGTTTTCACACAGCCTCAGTAACTGAGCATCGTGCCCTCAAGATGCCATCTCAGATAAAAGGACAGACTATGATATGTTCTTGACACATCACATTTCCTTTAGACTTTTAAAGTGATTTCTTGGTAATTCTACAGTGTCAACTGTATTTCCTATCAGAATTAACCTCTCATCTATATCAAAAAAAAATTTACATTTATGTTATCTCCATTTGCATCAATGTATGGTTATAATCAACTGAGGAAACCTTTAATTTTTTCTTTTGTATTTTAGAGACTGCCAAGAAAAAAAAAGGTGGGGAGGGCAAAACAAAACAAAAAACTAGCACACTGGTATTCAGAGCCTTTATCCTCTCTCCCTGAGACAGTCATAGCCACAGGATCAAGTTGCGCTTGGGATTGTTTTTATAAGGAAGATTTCTTTGGATCAGCCTCTATTTCAAATAATCGATGTACTTCTACTAATCCAAGCAAAACCAGTTAGTCCAATTTCTGCAAAGATTTGAGTTAGGAAGTGAGGTGAAAACTACAAATACTACCAGCATTTCAATTGTCATTGGGATAGTCAAATAAACAAATTCGGAGATTTCTAAAGTATATTTTCATAGAAAGTATACTGCAGCCGATGCCTGTCCAGAAAGGTGCTGGGTTTTGTTTGTAGTCCTTGCCATGTAGGTGGCAGCAACACTCAAGGCTAGAAATTTTCTTTCATGTTCTCTTAGCTCTAGTCCAAAGCATATTCTTACTAGAAGCCTTTGTGGAAGAGAAAAGGTTTAAACTGTAGAGACAAATTTCTCTATGTCCTCACATATCTCTAAAGCACTATTTTAAGGTTGAGCTAAAGCAGTTCCCATAATGTGAAAACGTTCATCATTTTCCTTAATACAGAAGTCATATTCTGCTCTCGTACATGTTGGTAGTATTAGGTTTGCGTTTCTTTATTTACTAGGACCTGACTTCTTCACCATCATCTCTCAGGTTAAAGGCTTTCTCTGAAGAAAAAAGAAGAAAACTGCTTTATTCCACTATTTCCTAAACTTTCCTGGAAAAGAGTAAAAATCTGTCCCTTTATTCTTTATAAACATCTAAGAAGCCAGGTATTTAGTAAATGTGGACAGATTTTTCTTTAGTCTTCCAAATGAAGCCATTTTCTCTGATTGTCCTAACTAGAGGTGACTGCATTCAAGTTAGTTCTGTGTGTAAATCTAATGAAGTCCAAGCAGAGACGCCCAGGGCACCTGGAAGTGGGGCCAGGAGACAAACAGGTCGTGCGCTCTAACGCTGAGGTTGTTGAGCCATTTGGTGGCTGTAGATCGCTCTCTTAGAAAGCTAGTGGCTCCTGAACCCAGGCAGAAATGAAACCAGGAAGCCCACCTTTATGTAAATAATTTCGTTATTCCTTAGTGTTGGAAACTGATGAGCAGTAAGCTTTTCGTCAGGTCCTGGCAATTTGCTCCGACTAGGCCATGTTATAGTAAACAAGCAGCTTTTATGAAGGAATCTTCAGTGTGTTCTTTTTATATTGGGTTGGTTATTCTATCCAAAATACCTAGAGAATATTCACAATTCCAGGCACAGGTAAAGAGGATAACAACTTCCCAGGTTGTGAGGAGATCATTGAATGGTTTTGGGAAGGTGAGGAAAGGGTTCTTTATCAAATATCATAATTTTTACCGCTCCTCACTTCTTTTGTCCTTCACACCCTTGATGACTTTTCTCTAATATTTATGTAGTTTGATGCAAGTATTTTGCATTGTAGCAGTCACCGAAGATGGAATCTAAGTACCGGCATTGTGCCTTAGCTCCTTCGCTTTCTTACTCGCCGTTTTGACATCAGAAAATAGTTTTATATAATACCCTGAACATCAATTTTCCCCTCTATACATTAGGACTAATAATTCCAACTTCGCAAGCACCATATGCATGTACCCTTATTATTGAATATAATATTAAAAATAATTGAAATTACTGCACGTACCCAAAATACCTGATTAGAATCTTAATTATGGACAACGGTAATGGTACTCCAGCGTTTGAGCAAGCTTTTTACTCAGGTTGGAGAGAGCAGTTTGGCATAAACAAGCTAAATAGGTTTATTTAATAAAAGTTTCTACTTTTAAAATGTTTCATTTAATTGAGTACTCCCAGGATCAAAGGCTTGTTTCAGAGTTTTCAACAGTTTATTTAAAGGTCAAGGCTTTCCCCAGCTCAGTGGGTAATAATAAATAGTAAATAGTTTTTTTTTTCTGGGTCCTGAAAGATAATCCTTTGGAAATGTTTTGTGTTTCAGATCAGAACAGGCTACAATCCATCTAAGGGTGTACAAAATGACAGGTAGATTTCTTGTTGACTTCAATTAGTCTTCTTATTGTGGTATTATGATGAAACTATAGCTTTATGTGAAGGTGCTGAAAGACACCAAAACAAAACACATAAGTCCTTCTAAAGAGGTATCCCCAAAACTTAGAGTCAATGAGTTCCTGAGAGACTGTGTGTAAAACAAACAGTGTATATCAAATTCTACCTTCCTAGTGAGGATGGCATGTGTTAGAAATGTTTTCCTATTAAGCAAAAATCTGAAAAAGTATGAACTAAGAAAATGAGAGTCAAGGAAGGGTTAAAGTAGGGACTGACAGCTGCATCAGGGGCATCAAATACCTGGAGAGTGATGCTCATCCTCATTTTTATTTTACTAAATCTTGGTAAAATGTCTCATGAGAACTCTGTCTCTGCTTTTGTTCCCTTCTATCCCCTCTGGCTAAGTGGAAAGAAAGATTATTGATCAGGAAGCAGAAGCAGAAGAAGGAGGAGGAGGAGAAGGAGAAGAAGGAGGAGGAGGAAAAGGAGGAGAAGGGAAAGGACAATGACAACAACTATGAGGATTTTCAACTGAAGTGGCAAATTAGAAACATATTCACCTCCACCCTCTCCTGCAATAATGGGATAAAAGACATAACCCCAGAAGGAAAATAGAGAATGGGAAAATGAATGAGAACGACACATTTTTTAAAATGAGAAAGCAAATAAAAGTCATAGGGATCATGCCAAGAGGTGAACCGATTGGTGTTGCAGAGCTCCTTAAGGCTCAGAAATTGGAGTCAACTGTGATCTCTTAAAGTAAGGGTACAGGTGTGACTGAAACAGGAAAACTATTTAGAAGAAACAGTTAATATCCTTGATTTTCACTCTCCTTTCCCTCCCCAGCTGACATCTGGAGAGTCCTTCCCCGGACAGGTTGAATAGGAGGGATTCTGGACTCAGAACACGAGAACTACATGAAAGTGGGAACATAATCTTGAAAACAAAAGGTAGATAAAAATCTGCACACTGATGGCCACACTCCCAGGCCAGCTCCCTTCTGCTTTTCTTCCCAAATGTGGATAACCATTCTTATTTGCCTGGACAAGAGATGATTCTTTTCTGATAAAATAACCAGCCTGAGGCCAACAAGCACATGAAAAGATGCTCAACATCACTAATCATTAGGGAAATGCAAATTAAAACTACAACGAGAAATCACCTCACACCCATTAGGATGGCTACTATCAAAAAAAAAAAAAAAATCACAAGTGTTGGTGAGAATGTCAAGAAATTGGAACCCTTGTGCACTGTTGATGGGAATGTAAAACAGTGCAGGTGTTATGGAAAACAGTAGGGTGATGCTTCAAAAAATGCAAAATAGAATTATAATCCAGCAATTCCACTTCTGGGTATATATCCAAAAGAACATCTCAAAGCAGGATCTCGAAGATCATAGCGACATTATTCACAATAATCAAAAGATGGAAGAAACCCAAGTGCCTATGAATAGGTGAATGGATAAACAAAATGTGGTGTATACATACAATTGAAAATTATTTAGCCTTAAAAAGAAAGAAAATTCTGACACATGCTATGACATAGATGAAACTTGAAGAAATGCTAAGTAAAATAAACTAATCGCAAAATGACAAATACTTCAGGATTCCAGTTATAAGAGGAACCTAGAGTAATCACATTCACAGAGACAAAAAGTAGAATGGTAGTTACCAGAAAGTGGGAAAGGGGGAGGAACAGGCGGAATGAGGAGTTGTTGTTTAATGGGTATAAAGTTTCAGTTTTGCAAGATGAAAGAGTCTGGAGATTGGTTGCACAGCAATGTGAATATACTTAACACTAGTGAGCTCTACGCCTAAAAATGGTTAAGATGGTAAATTTTATGTTAGGTATATTTTGCCACAATTAAACTCTTTTTTAATTCAGCCTGAGAAAAAGATCTATAGTCGATGACCACTCAGGCTCCTCCAATGAAACATCGTAGCCACATAACCGAGTGGAGAAGCCCAGCACTCTAGTCTCCGCTCATGAGTACAAAATGTTTTATGTGGCTCTAGTTGGAAAGCCAAAGATCACCAGAGATGTGAAGAAAGTTTTCAAAATAAAAGACAGAGATAAAAATAAACAAGTAGAAGAAGATAATAAAAAACGTGTGGTGTTACAAGAAAATTCTAAAACATCTATAATTAATATAAGGGATAAGAGAAGAAATTACCTTCAAGAAACAAAAATTAGAGGCTATATAAAAGAAATTACCTTCAAGAAACAAAAATTAGAGGCTATATAAAAGAACAGTCACAAAGTTAAAAATATATGATAGCATTCATTTATTCAATTCAACAATTTTTTTCAATTTCTACTTCAAATTTTTTTTCAATTTCTACCATGTGCCAGGCCCTGTTTAGCCATCGAGAATTCAACAGTAAGCAAAACGTATACACATACATTCAAAATCTAGCAATATCTTTTTCCAAAAAAAAAAGTTTAAAAGATATAATTAAGAAAGTCTCCCAGAAAGTAGAAAATAGCAGAGATAATAAGAAAATTTAAAGATTCTATTAGAGAATGTTCAATATTAATAAATAATATTAATAAGAGTTTCGGAAAGAGTAAACCAAGGGAAGAAAATTATGTAAAATAGAATTGAGCAAACTTCAAGAGCGATGAAAACAAATTTTAGATTTAAAGAACCCTGGTATGATCAAAGAACTTTATGAAAAAGACCTATACCAAGGCACATTCTAGTAAAAGTTCAGAACACTAGAGACAAAGAGATGATCTTAAAAACTTTAGAAAGGGGAAGGGAACGATTGCCCAGTGTGGCTGGAAGGAAATCAGAATGGCATTTGACTTCTCAATTACAATTAAGGATGATAGAAGAAAATGGGGCAATGACTTAAATATCCTAATGAAAACCATTTCCTCTCTGGAAGTCTATACTTAGCCAATCTTTCTCTTGTACTCGTCCTCATTAAACCACTGGAAAGTATGATCTACTTTTAAGATGCAGAAAACCAAGAAAGAGCAGCACATACAACACCAGGAAAGTAGGAAAATTCCCCCAGAGGATGGTGAAGACAGATTGCATGTCTACTGCTGTGTGCAGGCCTCAAATCAACCAGGCTAGTTGTAGCAAAAAGTAGAAGATTTCAGTAGGGAGATCACCAAGATAACACTGAAACTAGTAGATTACCTAATAAGTCTGACTGTACTGAGAATAATTTCAGAATTCTATCGCTGGGCTCGGTAATGAATAAGTGACCAGTATTGTGTATGACAGAAAACTAAGCAAATGAAAAGAGAGAGAAGAAATGTAATCATAGTGTATTATACAGTGCAACTGTGAATAACACAATTAATAATTATTACAAAGTAATTATTACTCTAAAAAAGATAATATAAATATCAGGAGGATGAAGGAATTGTGTGAGGGGAGTAGAGATTGGCAAAAATAAAATCTAAATCATTCCCTGTAAGTCAATGGAATACAAGATATATATGTGTATAGATAGATCGATGATTGATAGAGAGATAGACAGACAGAGAGAAAGGAATTACTAAAACTGAGAACTCAATTAACCTGAAATTGTGAGTAAATTCTGACTTTACAAATTTTGTTATAGCAAGTGTTGGGATATTAAATTTATCTACAAAAAGAGTTAACTGGAATCTTTGAATATCTCACTTCTGCTTGCCCGTATATGGTCCTATCCTGCATCTCTCTGGTTGTTAGGATCATAACTCAAGAAATTATCTGTGTCATATGGTTTCTCTGAACTCCACAGTGATGTCACCCATTTGGTGCTGTCCTACCACAGTTGGGCATAATCCGGTCTGCTGAGTAATTTTTCAGGCATGGCTTCCAGGCAGGGGATTTGCCTGTACATCTGGCCACAGTTGTTAATGATCCTCTTTTATAATATGATTAATGAGTGTAATGTGTGATTAATGAGGGTGAGATAGTGAAGCTAAATAGCTGAAAATATTCTTTAGTTATTCATAAGGTTTTTTTTTTTTTTTGGAAAGCATCTAAGGTTATCGGTCAAAAATATTCTAGGCCTGCACATCTGTCCAGTAGACTAGGAAGCCACTACACCTATGCTTCTCAAAATTTACCAAAGTATTCTTAGAAGAAAAGCAAAATAGAACACAAAAGTGACCTCAAAATAGCAGTATAATGCAGCAGCCAAAATTGATGGTCATTTTCAACCCTCCATTTTTTAGATGCCTTTGGCTCTATATACTTTCCCATCTATCTCCATGCTATAGAACTCACTATCATTGCATCAACAGCTAACCTGCATGGTGGGGTTCAGTAGGTAAAGTGTTGTGCTTTGTTGGAGCCCTCAATGTGCTGTATGTCCATAGTGCTCCCATGCACACAAGGGGTTTTGAGCAGAGAAATGGCCTTTTGAGTTAGAAAAGCTTACTGGAATCAACTTCCTGGCCAGAATATCAAGGTTCTTTCATGCATCATATCAAAGTTCTTCTATGGTGTTTCTTGATCAGAAAAACAACTTAAGGATGATTTCAATTTTTTCAACAAAATTGCTAGCTCAGTTGTCTAAGGCAGAGGTTTCTCAGCTTTGGCACTATTAACATTTTGGGCTGGATAATTATTTGGGAGAAGGATGTCCTGTGTATTGTAGGATATTTAGTAGCATCTCTGACCTCTACCACCAAATGTCAGTAACAGTCCCCTGTACTTTCTTCCAGTTATGACAACTCTAAATGTCTCCAGACATTGCTAAATGGGGACAAATTTGCCCCTAGTCAAGAAACACTAGTCTAATGCAAGAGTCTGCATAAATTTCCAAGCAAACATTTATAAAGTTTATATTGCTTTATTTATTTTAGAATTACACCTTCTAGTCTGATTTCAACATAAAGTTTATTTGGGTTAAATTTACATCTACTGAGAGACTAAGAGAAAGTAATCACCATTTTTTTCCATTCTTTTTGTAATGCTTACTTCCTTCTTGAACTTAGAGGTTGATGCCTCCAAATCACGTGTCCCTCATACACATCTTCATATCAAGCTCCAAACCCCAAAATTCATCTGTAAAATCATCATCCCCCTAAACATCCCTTAGGATCCTGAAGCCAGTATGTTCCACACTGAACTCATTCCCTACTTCCACAGATTTCTTCGTTCCTCACTCCTAGTGTATAATTTATCTCCAAATATTGTCTATTGATTTCCTAAACATCTGTCCTCTTGGGATCCCCACTGTCACTTCCTCAGTTCCGATTCATATCCCATTCAAATCACCACAGGAGCCTCCTGACTAATCCTTCCGCCTCCAGTCCATTGTCCACACTCATTGCCCATGCTAACTCACTAAAACACAATTCTCATGCTTTCGCTCCCTTAAATATAGTCCAAAACCCCTTAAGCTGGGCTTGTGAAACCCTTCGTATAATATCCATTGCTTTCTATCATCTTACAATAATAAATTAGTGAGGATTACATTTGCTGCTAGAATAAAGGTACTATAAGAACTTGAATCAGAAATTAAATATAGAAATTATTGAAACTTCATATACCCTGTTGTATTCAAGTAATGGTTTGTGTGTAGGGTAATGGATTCCAAGATGTATGTTCCTGAAGTTTAGGTGCCTTTCGAATTAGGAAAGGCAAATTTCAGTACGCAGTCTAACATATGCCAAAAACTCAATCTTATTTACTCTGTAAATGAATTTAATTTATATTTTTTATTTTTCTCCTCATTTTCCCAGGTAGAATAAATAATCTCAACTGGTTCAGACTTCTTTTTTCTCCTATGTTACATCTAAATTTTGAGAGCTTAGGTAGATGACCACATAGTTTTTCAGCGCAAAGTAAGACACTTTCCAGAGTGAGAAGGAACACTGTTTAACTATTATGCATGAGGCAACCGATATAATCAGGAATATCCCAGGCTAAGGAGGTAATTAATGTCAGTCTAGTAGTAGAGGGGTGTAGGTGTCTGAGAAATATTCAGTTATCATCTGTATATACTAGATAGACAGACAATATTATATCCAGATACACAGTGTCCAGAGGGAGAAAATATTCTGCCTCATTTCTGTGTGATCTTTGGTCATCTGTCCATATAGATCTCAGCTGCTTCCGTGTCTTTTCCAGCAATAGGCATCTCTAGTCTGACTCATTTTCACGTCTTTCCAAGCCCTGATGAGGTGGCCAAAAAACATTTGAATCTCCTGCACTTCACGAATATGGATATAGCTGTCTCAGGCATTTCTACTCAACCACATCGGAGTCATGATCTATGCTGGAACATTCTACGGGTCTTGCAAGACTCTTGAGCTCCACACAGAAATCAAGATAGAGCTCTCTACTGTTGTTGAATTCCGTATTCTATCTCAGGTTTCTATTCTATACCCGACTCCTAACTAGGAAGCAGATGGTGGAAGAGACACAAGATTGCTTTTTAGAAATCTACCTATATCTAAATATCTGTCTTCTCTTTGTCCTTGCTAAGTAATCTTTACTCCTTCTGCAATAAGACAGCCTGACTTGTCTATTTGCTCAGATTTTTATTTGTTACATAAACATTATACCCTGGTATTATAGAGCTAAGAATTTTAAAATGCAAAGGTGTGTTTTGCTCATGTATCGCATTATCTTTCCCCTAAGACAATGAAGTTACTGACATTAAAGGAAGGAAGTAAAAGGTATAAGAAACTACACAAAGCAGTACAATCTAAATTCCTGATAAGCATAACAACATATTCACTTTTTTCATCTATTGAAAGCAAACTAATTCTAAAGTAGAAGTTGTGGAAGTTGTGATGGTTAATATTATATGTCAACATGGCTAGGTGATGGTGACCAGTTGTTTGGTCAAACATCAGTCTATGTATTGCTGTGAATGTATTTTTTTAGCTATGTTTAACATTTAAATCAAGAGAGTTTGAGTAAAGCTGGTTACCCTCCATAATGTGGATAAGCACCATTTAATCAGGTGAAGGCCTTAAGAGCAAAGACTGAGGTTTCCTGAAGTAGAAGGAATTCTCCTCAAGACTGCAACATAGGAACCCTGTCTGAGTTACCAGCCTGTTGTCTTTTCCTAAAGATTTCAGTAAATAAGAAAAAAAAAGTAGATTTCAATACTAGGTTTAAAAAAAAAAAGCAAAGTTAATTTTAATAGTGTATTTTACTTAACCCTATGTATTTGAAATATCATTTCAACATGAAGCAATATATAATAATTGATGAGATGTTTTATATTCTTTTTTTATACCAAGTCTTCAAAACTCTATACATATTTTATACTTATAGTATATTTCAATATGGACTAACTACATGTGACTAATGGCTGATATATTGGACAGTATAAATCTAGGCTAAAATGTGTTGTGAGAGAGAAGGAGGCATTTCTGTGCATTATAGTGCACTTATAGATTATTAGAACGGGGAAATATATTTGAAGTTTAAGCTTTTGATCTGACTCCCTCATTACATGAATAGAAAATCTAAAACTAAAATGATTCTCATGAAATCATTCAGTTTATCGGAGTAGCAAAATCAAGAGAGCAATCCAATATTTATCATTTTCATACTTAGCCTTTAAATAAAGTCACATAAAAATTATAAAGAACAATATATTAGATAGACTATAATATGGAGACTTCAAGGAATCAAATACTCCAATCAAATGGATTTAAACAATAACATAAATAATCTGTTATCTAACATAACGAGATTCCCAGGTCGATTGCTGCAGAAGCTCAATAGGCTCATCAGAAGTCCCGGTTCTTTTCATCCTTCTGTTGTGCCATTCTTTACATGCTAGTTTTCCCTCACGGGGCCCTTCATGGTTGTAAGGTGACTGTGTCAATTCCAGACAAAACCTCCAGCAGGAAAGATGTGCAGAGGAAGAAAGGAGGTCTCTTATTATGCCTGGAGGAAATCTTTTCCAGAAGCTGCCAAGCAGCAGAATTCCTCTCTTATCTTGATGTCTAGGACTGGGAGACACCTGTGTTCCTAATCCAATCACCAATAAGGTACGTAGGATTGCCAGTATTATCTTAGATTAATCATTTGAGAGTAAAAGAGAACCAACCACAAAAGTTACCACGCCTATGATTAAAAGCAATAACTGAAAACCAATTGTAGTTAAAATACAATAATATCCATAACCCCAGAATTCTATAAAAAGCTACCTTTTATTAGTCTTAAACTCCACTTGGGTATAATAAACTCACAGCTCAATAAATATGCACAAAATGACCCAACTGATATCGTGTTCCTAATATCAAAATTTTACCAAAACTCCCAAATTAGAAGACAGAAAGCTCTCACTATGTTAAAACAGAGATTCGACAAGTCTTTATTAAAGGCTTACCATGCAGCAGTCTATGTGGGGTCTGGTCACTGCTACATACATTGTATTTGATCCTCATGACCGCCTGTGAAATTACTGTTAAAATCTTATCCATTTAGCCTGAGTCTCAGAGAAGTTAATAATTTCCTCAAGGTCACACATCTTTGAGGTTATATAGAGTCCAATTTCAAATCCAAGTTTTTGACTCTAAGCCCAGTGCTATTTCTATTCTATTAATTGACTATTACACTAGTAAATTTTGTCAGCCTAGAAACTTAGGTTAGGAGACAATACAGAAGTTATAGTCTTTCCTTTTCTAATTTTTATAAACTTCATGAAAATTTAACCTGAAGAGAGTCCATAAATAAGTCCTAAATAGAGTAGAATTACAGGGGAAACATTGTATAAAGCAGAGGCTGGCTAACTATAGCCCAGATGCTGCCTGGTTTGTAAATCAAGTTTTATTGGAACACAGTCATGTGTTTACATGTTGTCTATGTTTGCTTTCTCTCTACAAGGGCAGTACTGAGTAATTGCAATAGAAATACTATGGCATGCTAAGCTGAAAATATTTACTATCTAGTCCCGTATAGAAAATGTCCTAGCCCCTCATATAACGGCAGGCTCTTAGAATTTGAAATCTAGAGACCTGAATTTGAAACTCTTGAGCATGCCTTTTAACTTCTTTGAATTTAGTTTCCTTTAAAAAGTAGGCATCATGTCTAATTCAAGAAATTTTGAGAATTATGTCAGCTAATATATATATGATAATGGCTTGTAATTGAAAAGTTGTAGCCAATGCATGTAATATGAAGAGTAGTTTTGTCAAGTCTCAGAGAGTAAGAAAAAGAAAAATCTCGTTTATCTGTCATACTGAGGTTTTCCTAACACTAGAGTGGAAATCTAAGTTGTAGCCAAACTGGGATGTTTTGCTTTCCAAGATAGGGCTATTTGCTCAGCTGAACAATAGCTTCTTGTGAAGAATTCAATGACATCAGAATAAGGTGATGGGCATATCTCTCTAGTGGCTTCTTACAGATGCTTGATGAATAGATAGAAAGCCAGTGAACACAGGTGAGCAGCACAATTGACCAATCCAACTAACTCAGGGCCAGATGATTGTCCTAAAAGAAGATTTTTATAATTGGATTGAAAACATAAAGATATTACATTATATCACATTTTCTACCAATAAAATGTGCACATTTCCAGTTATAATGGTTGCACTGTCAGAATAGTATGTTATGAGTTTTAAAAGCAAAAATAATATGCTCTAGTAATTTTAAAAAATTTCTTGTGGTCTATTTTATGCTGCATTCATTGGAAATTTCTTGACCTTGCTGTTGACCTTGACTACAGTTAAAAAAAAAAATAGTTGTCTCCCTATTTTAAGCTTTGTCAGCAAATATATTTCTTTCTTGTTCTAGGCCACTCTGGAGAGAAAAAAAAAAAACTGATAAAATATAGAGCAAAGTATAGCAAAAAGGGCCACTTACACTGCTATTCTGACTGCTATTACCAGCAATAACTATCATCTCTGAGCTGTTCAGCAGTGAGTCCACACCAATAAGTGGAAACATTTTTTATAAGTGCTGTGTAGTAATATTTGTCATGTATATAGCACCTTTTATCTGTAAGAATCCCAAAATGCCATGTGGAGTATTCTGGGATCACCTCATCTATGAAAGAAATATAGTAGTCTCTGCAGTGCAAAGTGGCAACCCTTTCATACATGTAATATTCCACAGTCTTGGTATTCTTGGGGAGAAGGCAAGAGTAAATATGTTTTACTCTTTTAGGCCCTCCAGAACCTAAATAACTTACACTCTACTTTTATATGTATAACCTGTGGACACAAAAGATAAACTTTTCCAATTCTTTCTGCTTTAGTGGGAAGGCCAATTGTTGAGCAACTGTCAGGACTTGAAGAAATCTTACCTAAGTGCTGATTTGTTCTGACTGCTCCTTATTTATAGAAGATTTTGTGGAAATTAATTAAAACACAATAAGAGTAGAAATGCCTTTGAAATCTGACCCTTTCCTGATACTTGGTTCTGCTACTTTCTAGCTGTAGATTTGGGGCAGGTTTCTTAATTTCTCTCAGCCTCATTTTAAAAAGGGGAGATGTTAATACCTACTCCAAAATTAGCAGTCAGGATAGTGTAGGCACAAAATAAATGTTTTTCTTTATTTCCACAATGTATGGTCCATAGGAAACAATCCATATTCATTGATTAAATCAATGAGAGGGTTACTGAGTGCAGGTTCCATTATTTCTTAATAGAGAAGTTAACTTTAGTAATGGTAATGCTATGAATTAGGAGTCAGGAATTTGATTTAATAATCTTTGGGTGTGTCAGTTACTTGATGCCTCAAATTAACCCTGTCTACTAAAAGGAAAAAATAATATCCCCTACTCTCTTCACTAAAGACTCAGGATAAATTGAATAGTGTTTGTAATACGGCTCTGTTTCCTTGGAAATGGTGCCATATAAAGATAATGCAACATTACTCTGGTTGTGATTGTTGACCAAGACCAGATTAGAAAGAAAAAAAATGGCTGGAAGAAAAAGATTCAGAAAATTTATATATTAAAGTCAACAAATGAAAAGGTATACAAATGCTATCTTAAAATCATCCCTCATCACTCTCCCACCCCTCATTGCAAGAGTTCAGAGTAATGTAGAAAACCAACGGAGGGTAAGCCACCTGGTTTTTCTAGACTACATAGTATATTAATTTAGCAAATATATATTAAGAACCTACCATGCACAAAGTATGAAAATATTCCATTCTCAGGTCAAACTAAAAGACACTCAGTTCAATTGGTATTCTTTGATATCTACTATGGGCTAAACATCATGCTTAGTTTCAGCACTAATGAGCTGGAAAGATGAAAAAACTTCATCCTCCAAGAAAATGGTGCACAGAGATAGATAAAGCTATGTCACAGAAAACAAGATGCAAAATGTATAACACAACTATAAAAGGCATGAGTTTGGGAGTCAGCTAATTGTTAAACAAAACAGCTTTACCATTTACCAGTTAGTTATTTTTTTCTAAATTCTATTTTCTTATTACTTAATCCAGAGATATTTTAAGCGCAGAATAAGTTCATGTGTGAAAATGCTTATAAAAGACCTAGCCTAAGGTATTCGCTCAATGTATATTAACTGTAAAATGTTTTATTTTTATTTTTATTTAGTAATAATTAGGAGTAAAAATCGATTTTGAATAGTGATTCTTACCTGGGGATGATTTTGCCCCCCAGGAACATTTGGTGATAATATATTTTTTGGTTGTAAAATTTGGGGGCTACAGAGCAGGGAAGACAACTATCTAGTGGGTAGAGATTGGCCAGGGATGCTGTTAAACATCTTGCCATAAACAGAACAGCATCCCACAACAAAGAATTATCCAGCCCAAAATGTCAATAGTTCCAAAGCTAGGGAACCCTGACTTAGAGAAAAGCTAGCTAGCTCTTTATTCTTTCATCCATCTATCAATGAATAAAAATTGGTTTTGAATCAGCTAAACTAATTCAATTGCTGTTAGGTTGATTGAGAATAAAAAGTAAACTATACTTCTAAACTGAAGTTCAGAACGGAAGTGAATCTTACAGGGTGAGAACAGAACATAGAATCCAGAAAAAAATCTTGGTACTGCTGATAATCAAAAATCGAAGTCCATTATTGTTAAGGCATTAAACATAGAAACCAGGGTATTGCTATTGGAAAGCATAACAATATTAACGATACTTGCTACTCCGTCAATGAATGGAGAATAGAAGAAGAGAAAAAAAAAGCAGTCAAACTGAGGCCACTAAGGCCAGTCAAACTCACATAGAGAGTGATGTGTTTAAAACCCAGCCTCAGGATCCTGCTGCTTTACTAAAGAGAAAATAAGAAAACCTGAAGGACCATAGAAAGGATTTCTGGTCTGTCTCCTGGGGAAATGGGCTTCTGTTCAAGTAAATAACTCCTTTGTGATATGGAGGCTGAGAAAGAGAAAGATGTGAAAATACAATCAGTCTCCCATGGGGCAGATGGTAGGTAGAGAAACTATGAGACAACTGGTAGCCAAATATCTGGTCCTGGGAAGGCAGGAAGGCAGGAAGCAGAAAGGCAGGAAGCCCCAGGGAAGCAGCCAGGAGCTGAAGGGAGCCCAGTGGAGTCTATCTAACCTGGAAGAGTGAATGCACAGGGAGGGGACAGAATCAGTGAATTGTGTTTTATGTGATGCAGAGAAGAAAGTTGCAGAAAAAAAAGGGAAGCTAAGGTGAGGAGTGTTAGACAAAGAGGAAGTGACCTATCTTAGAATGATTTGTGGTCAGAGCCAAGAACCCCAGTAATATAAACAGACATTAAATAAACGTAGAGATAATTTCGAAGTGTACTTAGAATACACACAGAAGAGGAAAAATCATTTCATCCATTCAAGACAGCCGTACTGAGACACTCCCCAAAATATTTCAAACCAGAGACTTTTTACCCATTCACTGTGCTTTTGGAAGAGTCAGTAGTCAGACTTAGCAGGTTTGATAATAATTAGTTTTCATATTCACATTTCATAAGAATGTTCAAATGCAGCAAATATTGAGCTTAAACAAGTTACAGTACTTAAAATTAGAGTTGGGGGTACAGTGGGATAGGGTACAGTGTTGGTGGTGGCATAGAGTAGGGCATAGGGAGACAGGCATAAATATCTATTGAACTTCAAGGTACAATAAAGTTAATATTTTAAGTAAAAATAAGACTCTGAATCAAGAGAAGAAAAGTTAAATATGACTAAAGGAACTATGAAAAGTATCATAAAGAAGATGACATTTGAACTGAACCTATATCCTCTTATATGATGAAGATATTCTCAAGCAAACCTATTTTTGATTATAGCTTAGTCTAAGCACCTTTCCAAGTTAATAAGTACAACATGAATAGGGCCTGAATTCACAATCTAGAACCTAGAATTCAGAAAAAAGAAGTACCATCAGTATAGCATAAAGTTACCCAAATTGGACAAATCCAGCAATTATTTTGATAGAGTCTACCTCAAGAGAAGAAAATGTCAGGGCAAGGAGTTACTACAAAGATGAGCGCGAATGGGCACTCATGCATGACCTTTCTTCATCAGAGACTCCATGAGCTACCTACCTGGCTCCCCATTAGAAGAAGCCAAAGAGGCTACTAGCAGTTCTCCTAATAGCAACCCAGAGCAAGGGAGGAGAAAGAAAAGCTGTACAAAGCCTCTGCAACACTTGCAATCTGGGGAAACTCAATGTAGAGGCAAACAAGCCCTCATGCCTAAAGGTCTTATTTTATTTCATAAATTGTGACTTAATTAATGCTCCTTGTAAAGATTCTGAGTCATTGAGAAAGACTTAACTATTCGGCAGTAATTTCTATTTAATAGCTAGGGTAATATGTAATATATGTTAGAAAAACAGTTAAAAGAGACTCTGGTTTGCAGTTCTACATGTAAGGAGCTTGAAGTTGCCACTTTGTCCTAACAACAAGTTAAAAGTAGAACGGATTATATCTATAGAATCATTAAAAACTGAAAAGCAAAGAATAAATACTGAAAACAAAACAAAACAAAACAAAACCAGAACAGAATATCCAAGGACTATGGGACAACAACAAAAGGTATAACATGTACATAATGGTACTACTAGAAGAAGAAAGAGTGAAAAGAACAGAGGAAATATTTGAAAAAATAAGGACTGAGAATTTTCTCAAATTAATGTCAGACAACAAACGACAGATCCGGAAGCTTAGAGAACACCAAGATGGACAAATGACAAAAAAACTACCCCTAAGCATATTATTGTCAAGTTACAGAAAATCAAAAATAAACAAAAATTCTAAAAGAAACCAGAGGACAATAGCACATTACCTACAGAGGAACAAAGATAAGAAAGATGCAAAAATCCTCAATAAAATATTAGCAAATTATATCCGAGAAAATATAAAAAGAATTATACACCACAACCAAAGGGGATTTATTCTAAATATGCAAGGCTGGTTCAACATTTGAAAATCAACTAATCTAATGCATCATAGCAATAGACTAAAAAAGAAAAATTACATGATCATATCAATAGATGAAGAAAAAATGCATTTGGAAAATCCAACAGCCGTTCATGATAAAAATCCTCAGTCAACAAGGAATAGAGAGGAACTTTCTCAACTTGATAAAGAATATCTACAAAAATCTACAGTTAACATCATACTTAAATGTGAAAACTTGAAGCTTTTCCACTAAGATCAGGCACAAGGCAAGAATGTTCCCTCTTACCACTGCTTTTCAACTTCATACTGGAAGTTCTTACTAATGCAATAAGACAAAAAAAGAAAGTAAAAAGTACAGATTGAGAAGGCAGACATACAACTATTTTTGTTTGCATATGACATGATCATTTCTGTAGACAATGTGAAGAAAGTTGAAAAGAAAACCCAAAGCTTGTGGAATTAATAAGCAATTTCAGCAAAATTGAGGGATACAAGGTTGATGTATAAAAGTAAATTGCTTTCCTATATCCAGCAATGAACGAGTGGAATTTGAAACTAAATTTCAATACCATTTACATTAACACCCCCAAATATGAAATATTTAGGTATAAATCTAACAAAATATGTATAAAATTTATCTGAGGAAAGCTACAAAACTTTGATGAACAGTATCAAAGAACTAAATAAAAGGAAAGAATATTCCATGTTTATGGATAAGAAGAGTCAATGTTGTCAAGATATCAAGTCTTCTCAACTTGATCTATAGGTTAAATGCGATCTCAATCAAAATCCCAGCAAGTTATTTTTATGAATATTGAAAAACTGATTCTAAAGTTGATATGAAGAGGCAAAAGACTCAAAATAGCCAACACAATATTGAAGGAGAAGAACAAATTTAGAGGACTGACACTACCAAACTTCAAGACTTACTATAAAGCTACAATAATCAAGACTGTGGTATTGGTGAAAGAGTAGACAAATACATCAATGGGACAGAATAGAGAGTACAGAAACAGACCCTTATAGATATAGCCAACCAATCTTGTAAAGGAGCAAAGACAATAAATGGAGCAAAGATAGTTTTCTCAACAAACGATGCTGGAACTGGACATTCACATGCAAAAAAAAATTAATCTAAGCACAGACTTTACACCTTTCACAAAAATTAACTTGAACTAGATCGTAGACCTAAATGTAAAATGTAGACTTATAACACTCCTAGCAGTTAGCATAGGAGAAAATCTAGATGACTTTGGATATGATAATGCCTTCTTAGATACTACACCAAAGATATGAGCCATGAAAGAAATAATCGATAAGCTGGATTTTGTTAAAATTAAAAACTCCTGCTCTGTGAAAGACAACATCAAAAGATTGAGAAAACAAGCCACAAATTGGGAGAAAATATTTGTAAAAAACACATTTGATAAAGGACATTTATCCACAACATTCAAAGAACTCTTAAACTCAAAAATAAGAAAACAAACAACCTGATTAAAAATGATCCAAAGACTTCAACATCAAAAAAGATATACAGATGGCAAAAAAAAAAAACATATAAAAAAGTACTTCGCATTGTATGTCTTCAGGGAAATGAAAATTAAAACAATGATAAGATACCACTGTATACCTATTAGAATTGCCAAAATAGAACACTAATAACACAAAATACTGGTAAGGATGTGGAGCAACAGAAACTCTCATTTTTTGCTAGTGGAAATACAAAGTAATATAGTCACTTTGGAAGACACTTTGGTGGTTTCTTACAAAAATTAAACATACTCTTACTATACTATACCCAGGAGTCACACTCCTGGGTATTTATCAAAGTTGTTGAAATTGATGGACACAAAAAACTTTACATAGACATTTATAGCAGCTTTATTCATAATTGCCAAAACTTGGAAGCAATCAGGAAGTCCTTCCATAGGTAAATGGATAAATAAACTGTAGTACATCCAGGCAATGGAATGTTATTTAGCACTACAAAGAAATGAGCTATCAAGCCATAAAAAGACATGGCAGAAACTTAAGCGCATATTACTAAGTGAAAGAAGCCAAGAGGAAAAGGCTACATACCATATGACTCCAACTATATGACATTCTTTTTAAAAAAAATTTTTATTTTTCATTTAGAGTTGACATTCTGTATTACTTCATATTATATTATGTTTTTGAAAAGGCAAAAATTTAGCGATAAAAAGATCAGTGGTTGTGGGTGGGGGAGCAGAGATTAACAGGCAGAGATTTTTAGGACAGTGAAAATACTCTATGATATTACAATGATGGACACATGTCATTACATATTGTCCAGATTCATAGACTGTACAACACCAAGAACGAACCCTAGGGTAAACTATGGACTTTGGGTGATTATGATGTGTCAATGTAAGTTCATCGATTGTAACAAATATACCACTCTGGTGGCCTTGTTGATAATGGGGGGAGGCTGTGCATGACTGGGAGCAGGGGGTATGTGGGAAATCGCTGTATCTTCCTCTCAATTTTGTTCAAAACCTAAAACTGCTCCGAATAAAAGTATTTAAGAAATAGGCAAAGGAGACATTTTTTGACATTTACCAGGCTAAAGGCTAGATATGAAATTGGCTCATTAAATACAAATCATAGCTGAAATTCTGAATAAAGAAGAATAATTAGTGGTACAACTAATATCTGAAAATAAAATATATTATAAAATATCAATAATTAAAATATTGTGGTATTGACTTAGGAATAGGTAAATGAATCAATGGAATAGAACAAATTTCTGAAAGAAAACCCAAGTATATAGAGAAATTTAAAATATGATCATGAGGACACCTCAAATCAGGGAGGTAAAGATGAACATTTATTTTAATAAAGTGTGTAGAACCACTGGGTAGTCATTTGGAAAAGATACATTATCTATGCCTCATGTTGCATACCAGTGTAGTCCAAACGTATCAGTTTTAAATGTAAAAATGAAACCATAAATGTATTTATAGAAGACATGTGTGAATTCGTTCATAAACTGAGTAGGAAACTCTGACTTGTATGGCAAACAAAAGAAAAGCCAAAAGTAAAATTTAAACAGAAATTACAAACTAGGAAAAACATTTGCAACTCTGAGAAATTGGAGTGGGGTGGGAGTGTGGAGAATAACAACCCAACAGAAATATGGTTACAAAATACAAATAGAGATCACGGAAAAAGAAATACAAATGGTCCTTTAACCTATGAAACAAAAGCAGAATTTCACTCAGAGAGATTACAGTGACACACTCTCTCTCAACTATAATATGGCAAAAATTCTAAAATTTCTCACAACACAGACTCTTGGCCAGACTGTAAATAAGAGGTGCTCTCCAGTAATGTTGCTGAGAGCACAAAATAGTACATCTACAAAAAAAAGTATCCACCAAATTTGGCAACATCTCCCAAAATTACAGAAGCATTTTCCTATTGACCCAGAAATCCTACTTTGGAGACTTTCACTCCAGAATTATTTGAAATAAGAAAAGACCGTGCAAGAAAGGGAAGAAAATAAAACAAATGTCCCTATTTCTTTGTTTTTAAATAAAGCAACATTAAAAGGTTGAGCAAA
>NW_006442109.1:19074458-19092539 GCF_000325575.1 Pteropus alecto
AGTGAAATTTTTTAGTGTGTACCTTTTCATGTCATTTTTATGTTGTAAATGTATTTATCATTCAAAAACAAAAATTCATTTCTAGACTATTGCAATGTTCTTTTTAATCTGCCCAGTCTGCTGCCATTCTAACCATTTTCAAAGTATTTTTAATGAAAACATAAACCTGACTATGTCAGATTTTCTCATTGTCTTCAGGAGCAAACTCCCAACTTCATATATGGCATATAAGACCCTTCCTGATTTGTTCTCTCGTGTATCGGTGTCTACCTAGTTTCTTTTCTTCCTCTAGAGGGCCCCTATTCATTTTTAACATTCGGCTTTAAGCATCCCTCTTCTTTCTCCCATGCTGGGTTTGTATTTCTCAGTCACAGCGTATATCACATTCTGTTTCTTTTTCTTTCCTTCCTGTGGCTTGAGTTCCTGGAGGGCAACGTAGTGCATCTTAGTCCTCAATGTTTGGCACATAGTAGGTAGTAAGTATTTACTGGGAGGGTGGGTGGGCGGAGTAGACAGCGAGTCAGTTATTAAGTTACTGTCTATCAGCTCCACACCCATCTTCCTCTACCGGGTTTTGCTTCCGTGCTGGACAGAAAAATGAAAACTACTTTTAAACTTTGCCGGAGGCTCCTTATTAGGTGCGTCCAAGAAGGGGCGCCAGAGGGACACCTCAAGGCTGCTGGGTGGGGAGAAGGGACTTGCTCCTGCCTTCCTGTGGTTTACTGTTCTCAGTGTCACCTCAGCCTCATTTCTTCATCCCAGTAAGCTATCTGTTTGTTCCAGTAGCAGCAGCTGAATCCTGTTGGTAGTTTTTCCTGCACTTGAAAAACCAGCTACATAACACTAAAATCCCCCAGCTGGGTAGTGCCCCTTCCTCAGAGGCCTGACTTTCACTCCAAAGGCCCTTCCTCCAAGCTTCCGAGTTGGAATAACTGTAACCTTTTACCTTGTTGCCCTCAACACAAGGCTTGAAGCTGCCTCTTTCAGTTGCTACCTCCAAAATACCTCAGAGTTCTCTTTTGCCTTTCAGGTCTTCAAAATGTAATTGACAAATCTTTCCATCAAATCCTCTCTGTTAAAATAGATGGTATGGCTTTTGTCTCTTGTCTGGTGCCTGAGTGAAGCTGCAGTGTGCCCACCCTCAGCATATCCACACCTGTTCTGGGTGTGACCTCGATAAATGAGTCCCAGCATCATCTCTCAGTTATATGCTACCTTCACTAAATTCTCCATGTATTGAATAAGCTGACGGTGTCTCCATATGGGCATCGGTGGAAAGGAGAACCAGCTTTCAGCAGTTTTATGCATGGCTTTTGTTCCTTGCCTTCTACTGTGTTGTTCTAGGTCATCTCAAAGGACCCAGACACATTTTGTTTTAATTCAAGTGTTCAAAGTACTCTCTGCTCTTGCCCATTTTACTTGCTTCCTCTAGGTGCCCTGTGTTCCACAAAATCCTTGCAGTTTTTGAAAATTTTTCTTCTATGTTAACAGCCATAGCAGAGGGACAATAATAGCATTACTTATAATTTATCAAGCATTTACAATAAACCACAAAAGTGAGAGCTCCTCCTTTAATCCTGAAAACAATCTTATTTTATAGGTGAGGAAGCTGAGACACAGAGGTATAATCATTTGCTCAGAGTCATGGATGAAACCAAGATTTGGCCCCAGGCAGACTGACCTATTTCTTTCTTAATGACCATCAGAGTGATATTAACTGGGGAACATTTCTGTTGTTTTTCAAAAGGTGATGGGGCTATGAGGTTTTAACTAGAATTACATTAGGTGTATTGTGTATGTAGCATGTATATAAGCTCTAGATTTTGAGGGGCATAAATATATAGAATTCGAGAAAGAAAAAATTCATCTGTGAGGCTTTTCTGCAGCATTGTATAACCAGAGGTCAAGAGTGGGGGAAGGGCAGCACCGTCATAGAAAAAATATATATAACTGCCCATTTCTCTTGGCAGTACCTGTATGATCGCTGGCTCCTTGGCATTAATCACATGTCAGAAATTACCTTTCCCACACCTGACACTCCTACCTTGACAATTTTTGCCTCCTTGCTCATGAGTGATGGGAAGATGGTTAGGCCCAATCCATCATGCATTTTGATCAGACTGTCATCCCTGGGTGACTCACATCTCCTGGCTGGGACTAGGTCCCAAAGATGTCAGCCTCAAAGTGATATCTTGTGATGGTTGGGTAGATGGTTCTGGGAACAGATTGATGGCAGTCAGGGTTTGCTGTATGTAAGTACCAGGTTGCCTGCTGTGACACATGAGCTGTGTGCTCATATAAAAGTACAGCACAAAGACGATGCTGGCCCAGGCCTACATCTTAGCATAAGGATGAGCCTAATTGGATAGGTGCTCAGCTGTGCTTCATCTGGGGTCAAGGACGGGTCAGAGGACAGAATTCTAAACCAGTAAGAAGGCAGAGTTTCTATGTTTTCTGAACAAATGGCTCAGAATACTTATTTTTATCAACTTTGGAAATGAAAGAATTGAAAGTATAAGAGAAGGTTTACGGGGCTCTGAAGACCAAACAACCCCAAAGTAGAAAGATTGAGAGAGTGAAATCATGAAGATCTAAGAGTGGTCTCTGCTTTCAGAAGAAATAATAATTTATAGTTAGCAATATACTCTCTGAGTAATCTCATAATTCAAGGTTCGTAAAATCCTTCTCCAATGGGGAAAGCCCAAAGTCTTTTTTTAAAAACCATTTTACAGTGTCCCTGATTTTTTATCAACATTAAATGCTGCTGCCTCTCCTTTCTGACATGTTCTCATTATCATCTATCACTTAATAACCTAGACCCAGCTAAAATTTCTTCTCCAGTCCTAAATCCTTACTGAGCTTTCTTACTCAAATCTAGTTTGTACTTTTGGTCTTTATTATATAATTCATGAACTGTATTTTCATAATGTACTTTAATGGGTATGTTTTATAAAAACAGGAGTTTTTATAAACCTGTCATCTACGTATATAGTCATGTTCATATCACCCCCGCCCCCCAGTTGATTAGGAGGCTTTTGAGATTACGGATTATCTTATTTTTGTGGGGGGAGGGTTCTCTAGTATTTAGCACTAGTGTATGTTCTGGGAATGTGCATTGACTGATAATATTTATGCTTTTGTCCTCTGATGAGACCTAGCACAGGGCTAGGTACCTAGAAGCTAAGTAAGCTACTGACAGGTTCAGACAGGGACTGATGTCTTGTTTAGAACTATGTCAGCAAGTCTTCCACAGGGCACATTCTGCACCTATTTCTGGATCTACAGATGCCATTTCTATTCTTGAGGTCACAGAATCCAATAAATTGAAAATATTTCTTGAGCCTCCCTCAGTAAACTCTTTGCAGTTGAAATGGTATCTGTTTCAAATGCCACTTAAAAAGCCAATAATAATATGAGAGCTTGATCCTGACAGCAGAAAAATGTGTTAACTTTCCTGGCGTGCTGTTTTACTGTAATCTTCAGTGAATTTCACTCTCTTTTTCTTTACTACCTCTACTTCAGACTCTTTCATCTGGGGAGTCATTTCTTTGGAATATTGCCCAGGTTAACAAGGGACTCCCTTTCCTGTTCGGGCTCCTAATGTTGTCCTAACCTGAATGCATACATACCTTCTTACTTTTCTAATCCTTACCCCCAATCTTTTCTTCACTCACTCTGTTTACTCCCTCACTGGTTCACTCATACATTCATTCAATGTTTATTAAATAGCAGCAGTAGCCACTGACCCTCCTAGCTTTACTCTTTACTAGCTATGTGACTTTGGCTTTCTCTGTGACTCAGTTTGCTCATCTATATAATAGAGAGAATAACAGCGGCTGCCTTATAGAGTTATTGTAAAAATTAAATAGTGTGTTTGTGTGTATTTGTTGTATTTGTTTGTATATGTAGCACTTAGAATAATACCTGGTACATTCTAAGGATTTATTATTTTTATCTTTAGAGAGAATGGTGCCAAATGCATTGAAAAGGAAATTCTAATTCTCCAGAACATCATTTTTTTCCCCTTGAATCCAACATGTATGCCAACAATAGGTGAATATTTCCCAAATACAAGTGTTAACACATTGCTCTCTCACAAAGCTTCTTGGGCAGCAAAAGGAATAGAATGTTATGGTGGAGGGCTGGCTGATGTGAAAATCCAAAGAGCTCAGCATAAACTCGGTTTCCATGGAAAACTTGCTCATTTATTGATCTGCTAAACTGTCCATCGTCAGATAATTTACAAGTACCTCTGTCTGTGATCATGATTCCCTGCTGGGTTATAGGAATGGAAAATCTGAGATTCAAAAGGATGTAAAGAGACAAAATAATAATTGCTTCTCGGACTTTTGGCTAAGATCAAGTGTAGAGACAAAATAAAAACGTCAAAAAAATGAGTAGATGTTGAGCCAGCATTCTCCAAACTGAATCCTGACAAATTCTTGCAATAGTACATAGGGAGAGAAGAGTCAGGGGTGAAAACATCTGGAAAACCTTAAATTTAGCCGGTTAGCATTCCCTAGTGCTGCCATCCTGTTCCAGGTTTTGAATCGTCTCTTGTGGATTGCTACTATAACCACCCTCCTGAACTCCCTAGCTCTTACTTTCTTTCCCTTTCTTTTCTGACCTTTTCATTCTTGCCAGCGGAATCTTTCTAAGACATAGAATGATCACACCACTCCCTTTTTAAAACTTGGTGGTTCCTCATTACTGAAAGCATAGAATCTAAATTTCTTAGCATGGTTTACAAAGCTCTTCAGGACATGGGTGGGCCACGAACTGTGTTTCCAATTTCCTCTCCAACGTCCCTCTCCAAATAACCCTGCATTCTGTTCACACCAGAGGTTTGTTCTCCCTTGACATTCCATGGACGCCTGTCACCTTTGCTCATACTATTTTCTCTGCCTGGAATGGTGTATTCATGTTCATATGCACGAACTCATTTAATCCTCACAACAGCACTGAGGTACATACTGTTATCCCATTTAACAGTTGAATACGCTGAGGTGAAGAGTTGTTAAATAAATTGGCAGTGGTGACACAAGTCATAACTTAATTGTTTCGATCACAGACAGTGTAGCTCTGGAGTCAATGCCTTGAAGCCTTGGGCTTTCCTGCCTCTGAGTTGACAGAGAAAGATAAACTCCTACTGATCCAGCTCAAGTTAAACTTCTTTCTGACCAAATGTACACTCTCTTCCTCCTCCCTGAAGAATAAATAAATTACACTGTTACGTTTTCTCCTACCAAGTAAATACATACAACATTATGCAAACACATAGAACTCTTAGTGTTTTCAATTGCAATGCTGTTTTTAGTTGTTTGCCCCACAGGACTGTGAGTTCTTTAGCAACAGAGACGCTTCACAAACATTCTGACATCCATCTCTAGCCTAACAGCCAGGCACAACACCTGGTTCATGTGAGGTACTTAAATCTTTATAGAGGGGAATTAAAATGAATCTGTTTGAAGGTAATGAGAGGCTATGGTGACAGCTTGGTTATGATTTCTGTCCAATAGTTCCCAGACACACAACTGATAAATGCAAACCCCTTGTCAAAAATGACAGTGTCTGCTAAGCTATGTGTTGCAAGCATACAGTTTCTGAACTGTAATTGTCGCAGCAGGGTTTAAATGGAATTCGAAGTACTTTTGAGAGAGTCCACCTTAGTCAAGAACTTCTTCCCCTGATATGGCCTTGGAAAAATCAATGTGGCTTCCTGTCCGAGATTTTTTGGTCACCTCTAACAGATGTAGGTGTTCTTAGTATGCAGTGGCTCTTTCACAGTTCTTTCAATATCAGAATCAATGCAAGCCCTAGATCTGGCTCCCACTCAGCATTTTATGTCACCTGAAGACCTCATCTCACACATTTGACATTTATTGAGCACTTCTTTTGCACTAGGCCCTGGACTCAGGCCAAGGATACAAAAGTGTACAAGACATGGCTATTGTCATAAAAGAGTTCATAGTCTCATAGGAGGTTGGCAAGGAAGTCAATATTATGATATGTCATATTGTGGAGCCACGTGACAGACTCCTTAGAGGACAGGAAGGGATCTCAAACCCTGTGGGGATTAAAGGGCTTTCGCAGTAGCTTTGTAGGGGAGGTGATACTTGGGTTGGGACTTTAAGGTAGTAGGAATTAGTCAGAAGAGAGGGAACCTCAATTGTATTATGAATTCTAGCTCCATCTATCTCTTGCATGCATCCATTGTCATCCTTTTACTGGTCTTTCAGAATAGTCTTCTAAGTAACTGTTCTACTTACTTTTTCTCTTGTCTTTCTCTAATTCATTTATCATAAGGATTCCAGAGCAATCTTATATAAATATAAATGGAGCCATGTTACAACTTTGCTTAAATCAAACTAGTAATTTCTCGTTGCACTTGGAATAAAACTCCCTGCTCTGAGCTACAAGACCCTGCTTGATCTGACATCTGGCTACCCCTTCGTCTTCACCTCATGCTATGTCCCTCACACTATACTTCAGCTACATTGGCCTTTATTCAATTCATTGAACCTGAGAAAGTCTTTCACACTTTAAAACTTGCAGGTGTTGTTTCCTCTGTCTGGACTTCTTGGCCCCAGGTCTTCACCTGGCACACTCTAAACATCATCACCTCATCTCCCTCGTCCCCGTTTAGCCTGTGTTTATACCATACTCTGTTTTTATTTTTCCCTTTTCCAACGCCTATCACGATCTGTAATTATTTTCTTTATATTTACTTACTTATTTTTGGCAGAGAGAGTGTATTCTCTTTGCTATCCCCACTAGACCATAAATTGCACAAGGCCTTGGATCATGTTGTCTTGCTCATCATTTATGCTTAGCCCTTGGCACTCTGTGTGGCACATAGAAGATACCCCTCAGATATTTGTTGAATGAGTGAAAAAGGGCAGGTGGGCTGTGAACATAGCCCACTTAGGAGCTTAATTGTGATATATCTGTAGTGATATATGGGTGTCAAGATATGAGACTGAAGAGGCAAGCAACAGTCAGGCTGTGAAGTATCTTGTACGCCATTTGGAGTGATGAGAATGTTGTCCTCAAATAATGGGGAACTGCTGAGGAATGGTAAAGCAGCCTCTTTGACACATAATGAGGTTTTAGTGTTTTGTCCAAGGTCAACCACGTAAGAAAATGTGACCTTGGGAACAAAGAATGTGTGACAATTGCCCAGTCTCTGCTCTGTGTACTTCTGCAGGATTTTGAAAGGAAATGCTGCATTCTACCATTGGCCTAAACACAGCAATTACATCCTGTTTCTTACTAATTGCTGCCTATATTATTGCTTTTTTCCTTCTTCCAATGAAGGACAACTTTGGGGAAAAGGAGTAAATAGGGCAGTTTCCGATCTTGTTTCTTAAATGGTGTAAGAATTTAAGAGAAAGTATATCAATTGTACACCATTCTCTGCCTCCATTCCCACTTGAAACATAAGAAAAATTTATATGTAATCATTTATCATTTTCACACTCTGACAAACCCTTTCCATATTTTTATTACCAAAACACCGTAAAGTGTACAAAATACACATGATATAGTGAAGATTTAATATTGCTTTCTAAACTGACTCTTGCAAAAGAACTGTGTAGGCTGTCTCCCAGGACATATTTGTATAAGGATTGAGATAAAATGCAGTATATTCTGGATTCTCCCTCTGCCCAACTTCCATTTATTTGACCAATGGGTAGCTTTTCATTATTTGTACTGAAAATGTCCTGTTGATTAATTTGTACAAGTTTCAGCTTTACTCAGGAAAGTCAACTGATATGAATATTTTTTATAAAAAGCAAAATGCTGAATCTGAATAAAAATATTTTCACTGGACAGTATTTATCAAAAAGCAAATTATAAGAAAGACATATATGAATGACTTGAACTGAATCTTGTTATATTTTTGAAATGTAACTGGTATAAAGTAATTGAGAAGTACTATCTAAAAAGTTGTGTGATTAAAATAAGACCACAAGATAAAATTTCTACCGCCTTTATATCGAATTTCTGACAATTAATTATATTTTTTCTTTTAAGCTTTACCTCAATATTTTTTTAGGAATTCTACATAGTTTTATTTTCTATAAATTTAAACAGAATTGAATTCCAAATAATTAAACAGAAGTTTTGGTTTTTAGTTTTTATTAGCTACAGTTTTTATATCTGAGACACCTTTAATACCTCTTGAGTCTCTATCAGAATCTAAACAGTTCCGGAAAGCTATTTACAAATACTCAACCACTTTTTGCCAACTTAGTCCCCAAAGTGAAGAATGTATGCTAATTTTTTGGCCACAATTTCTTTTGGGGAGATCATCTAGATCTGTTCTTTGGAGTAGCACAGCACATCCTTGCTCTTAATTATCTTATCAGCTCCTCCAGTTAAATGCAGGACAAAGAAAACCCTCCTATATGCAAAGTTAGAGAAATTCAGGATCAAAACATGGAATTCCATTAGGGCCTATTCTCATATATTTTATTTGAGTCCAAATGAATGTTAGATTTTACAGGAGATTAAATATATGCTTCTATTAGGCTATGCATAGCTTTTGCTTTTAGTGCTATGAAATTCTCAGGAAAATTTGGCCATTTCTGCTACAGTAAATATTTGACTGCATGATAGTAGTTCCCACAAGAGAGCTCACTGTGCTTCCATCAACATTGAGCATGCTCTTCAGTCTGGAAGAGCTGGAAGTCCACAGCAGTATAAGCGTTGGTGGGGCGGGGTAGGGGTAGGGGAGGATCCAGACTTCACTTTGCACTTTCATTTTTCAAGAGCAAACCTGTTATTGTCAAGTAACTCTGAAATTCCACTTTGAGATGAAACTGAAATTGAGCTCTGAAAACCTCAATTGAAAAGCACCAAATTACTGGTGAATTTATGTTTAAATACCAGACTCGCTAGCTTTCTGATAATTCCTAATGGGTGAGGAGGGGGAAGTATGTGCACAGAATCTAAGATGTGCATCTAGTCCATTCCCCTTTCTCCAGTCATAACCTCGTTGAGCTCCCCAACATTGTGGTATTTCATATCCCACAAAGTGTGTGTCTTCCGTTGGCAACATCTGTTACTATTATTAATAGCACAAATATTAATATTAAAACTATCTTCCTTACATTTAACCTATCTAATAAAATTGAGTATTTTTATAATCTAAATAAGGTGATGAAATATTGCATTGAATATGAATGTTTAGAATGAAATTAGAAGGTATATCACAGATTTCACCTCAAAAACAGTACCAGATGGCTATGGGAGAAAGAGATAATAAGAAGCCCATGACTGTCTTAAAAGGAGGAGCCATTCAGTTTTCATAAAGTGTTTTGGGCAGCAAAAGATTTTATATATCTCTTCTTATTATAAATCCTTTCTTAAGGGGACCCAAATATTTGATTGCCACTGAAATATTTATTATCGATAAAATTTTTTAGCTCCAGAATCAGAAGATAAACTTTTTCTCATAATTAAAATAATGACTGATTTTAATCCCATTTTAGAGTCAAATGCAGTATTAGTCAATCAAATAAGCTCTGTTGGGAGATGCATTCCGGGCTACAAGGATAGCGGATAGTAAATGGCTACTTAGCTGTGTAGTAGGAGAGAGGGCAGTGCTGGACACTCCATTAGCTTCTCCATGTCTACTCTCCATCCTTCTCCACTCCACTTTGCGGTGTGAGGCCAACCCACGTGGACAGCATTGACAGGTGCCTTTGCCCGCTGGCTTCCATTTGGTTCTGCCAGTAAGAGACACTACTAGGTGACAGAAGATGGAAAGAAAAAGAGGATAAGGGAGGTTTCCCTCAGTTTCATCCCTGCCAGGTCAGAGTGGGCTGGCTTGGTCTCTCTACCAGAGGCCCAGCTCCAGGCAGTGTTTTTTTCTATATAGTGACCCTCGGTGGGATTTTGGAACTGCTCCTTTCTCTTGTGTCTTCAGGGTAGCTACTGCACCTAATGGTATTAGACCCCTGTATACAATTTATTTTCCTAAACCTTATCTATATCCCTGAAAACATTTCCTATATTATACTCAACACAATTATGAAGTTCGAGTGTGCCATTTCTTTCTTGCTGATAAAAAGACCAAAGGAGCTCATGAAAGAGCAGCACAATCCCCTCTCAGGAACGTGTCAAGGTCTCTACATAAATCACTTTTTAAAATACTTTATTTTTTGGGTTGACAGCAGAAGGTACAGAAGAAGGTACAGAGATTTCCTACATAACCCCTGCTCTTACACTTGTGTAGCTTACCTTGTAATCAATATCTCCACCAGAGTGGAACTAGGTATTTTATTTAAAAAAAAAAAAAAAACTAAACAAAACACTATAATGACAAATACATGTCATTACACATTTTTCCAAATCCTTAGAATGTACAATACCAAGAGTGAACCCTAATGTAGACTCTAGTCTTCGGGTGATTATATCAATGTAGGTTCATCGGTTGTAACAAATGTACCACTTTTGTGGGGATGTTGATAATGGGGGACGATGTGCATGGTGGGGGCAGGTGCTACATGGGAAATTTATCTCCTTCTCAATTTTGCTGTGAATCTAAAACTGCTCTAAAAAATCGTCATTAACAAGTAAAAAAAAAAAAAAAAAACCTGACAATTTACCTTAAATGTCAAGAGTTTATAAGAAATTTAGAGAAGTCTGTATTTCCACTGTGGAATAAATCATTTCTTCCTAAATGAGGGGAAAATAAGGAATAAGTGAGAATAAACCCAAAGGTATAATCAAAATCGATAAATTCCTGTTTGCGTATTGGTGGAAGTATTCGAGAAAGCTGGTTTAGGTGGTCTGAAAACAAGAGAAAACTCTGAGCCAGCTGCTCAGCCGTGATTCCTAAGACCCAAGATATCTGGAGTAAAAGGTATCTAAGACGTTATTTCCTTAAATTCCTTTCTAGTGCTTGAATACCTGCAGTGACAGTTCTGCCAAAGCATAGCTCAGTACATTTCTGGTACTTGAGAGCTCTTACCTCCTGAGGCAACTCACGCCATTGTGGACTGATCTGGTAATTTAGAAAGCTCTTCCATCCATGGAGCCTCAATCTGCCTCCCTGTGGCTTCCATCCACTGACCCTAGGTTGGCTCTGGAGGGCAGCACAGAGTGAGTCTAATCTGTCTTCCTCTGGCAGCCTTTCAGAACATGAAGACAGCAATCATGTTCTCCCTACATTTTTTTTTTTTATCCCCAGGCCCAAATCCCTAGTTCCTAGTGGCAGAGGCACGAGTCTATGGACACATAAGATATTTATTTTATCAATGTCCTGAACTAAAAGTTGTGTTTGAGAAGTGATCAGAACAGCGAAGAATGGTACTATCAGTTCTACATTCCAAATACTGTATTTCTAGCAATGAAGCCTCAGAGTACTTTTTTTTTTTTTTTTAAAAACAGCCCCATAACACTGTTAAATGTCAGGGATGGGAAGGCATGTTTCTTAATATGATAAGAAAACTAGGAAGTTTTACAATATACCTAGCTAATTAGAGTACCCTATCAAGGCAGACAAAAGGTTAAAATGATTACAAAGGCAATAGTAAAAAAGTTATAAAATTTGGGGATTTCTTTGTGAATTTTCATAAACAAAATTGGTGATAATTACCATCCAAGGCACTGTAACAATTCATCTGTCACTCAGTGCTGGATCCCCTTTTCTGGGCATATAAGCTGGTTCAGAAAGTTACCAGCAAAGTCCTGGGAGTCAGAAGACATGATCTTAATTCAGCTCACTGAACGTAATCTCATGCTTTGGAATTACCCTCTATAAATTGGGGATAATAAAGCTCGCTGAGTTGTGATTATGAAATGAAAGAATGCCACAAACAATGTACTGTGAACTTTAAAGCTCGGTGTGTAACAAGCATATCACATGCAAGGCAAGAGCAGGGACAACTGCAATGGGACTTTTTATAAGTATTGGGTCGGGGAAGACCCAATACTTATAAAAAGTGATATTGCTAGCCATTACCTCATCCAGGTCCTGAGAGACATTTGTTTTTCTCTGACTTTGTGTAAAATACTAAAAACTTGGTAATAGGGTTAAAATTATTTCATACAATTATGGTATTTCTTTTTTTCTCCCTTATAAGTGGCCCATTTACATGCAAGAAGGAGCTTGGTCGTTGGTGAGAAGCTGAGCCAGAAAAGAAGGAAATGTGATTAGATATCTAAATTCTCTCATTCATTGAGCAACCTCCCCAAACCATCCCTGGTCTAGAAAGAGGCATCTGCTAATGTGCTGGCTACTCTAGTAGTTGAGTTTGTAACTACCCAGCAAGGCTTTTTAAAAGACGGTCCTCTTTGTGTGACGGGAGGAAAGTGGGAGGCATCTCCATAAAGCATGTCAAATGTTGCACCAGTACAAGTTGTACTCTGAGTCCAGCTGGACACAAATCGACAAGGCAGAACTTTCTGGAAGTCTGTGTCAAGGAGCAATTCACTGCCATCTTCACTACTACCATGTGGACTCATTTATGAACAATAGGGATTTTTTTTTCCATGTGATTCTGAATCTGATATTTTCTATTTAACTGGGTAAAGAGATCAATGGAATCAGACTAATCCCAAGTGATATTTGATAGTTTTCAAGTAAAATTTAACCACATTTGGAGTGTCGAAAGCTCCCAGAATGATGACTGAGTCTTGCTCCTAGTTTCAATTGCGACTTAGAAGATCAAAGATGGTTTCTTACTAGTACCACAGTACCTAGACCAGGTTTAAATAAGTAAGGTGAACTTATGTTCATTTTCTAGAAAACAAGAAAAGTTATATTTGCAGTTTAGATCCCTTTCATACTATCTCATCTGATTTTCTGTATACTCTGTAAGATTGTCAGTATGGGAATTACCATCCCCA
The DNA here is from genome assembly GCF_000325575.1 of Pteropus alecto. Taxonomy (NCBI): domain Eukaryota; kingdom Metazoa; phylum Chordata; class Mammalia; order Chiroptera; family Pteropodidae; genus Pteropus; species Pteropus alecto. Next base: position 19,087,320 of record NW_006442109.1, read on the forward strand.
TATTACAAATGAGTAATCTGAGCTCCAGAGGTATAAGGCAGTTGTTTAAGCTCACAAAGAGATTAGGATATAAGTAGGTTTTCAAAAAGGTTTTTTTTTTTTTTTTTCATGATTGAATGAATACAACAATGAATAAATGAGCAGTTAGCAATAAAAAGGACTTGAGGCCAGGTTCCTTGACTCAGGGTTCCAAGTGTTTTCTATTACCCTCGCATTATTTAAACTTGAGGAATATGTGAACTGTTTGCAAGAAAAGAATCTCCATTGGAATTATGTATAATCTAATGTTACAATAGACAGTATAGTTCTGGTATTAACTTTGCACCATTCCTCAGTAAGAAATTGGTGAAACCATTTTACCTTTTCTTTTGTCACTAAGGTTTTACATTGTCTGCTTGCTCTGTGTTCTTTGATTTTCTTTCATGCCAGTCTGCAGTTCAGCTACAGCTTCCTCTTGTGATTGGCTTTTCATATGAATGCAGAAAATTATCTTTCCTTCAGCAATTGTGCCTGGTTCAGATTTTAAATGATTTTGAGCTATGCCATGCTCTCTCTGCTGGCGTTTTTACCTCCAGAATTTATGGTACTGGAACAGAAGGATAGGCTCTTAAAGATAACAACTTCAGTAACCTCATTTCTCTGTTTTATGACTAATGCTACAATCCCATTTTTCATTTTTCATTTTGTGATCTACATTTCTGTATGTTTGCTGCCTTATGGAGTGCTAGGGTTGTAGAGGCCATACTCTGCTCTTTCGGTAGAGAACACTTAGAACAGATCTCAACAGATCTCAGAATAAAATAGCCACTTCCTTGTACATAAGTCACAGCAGCATTAACACTACAAGGATCCCCCTCTGTCACTCTATCCCAGCCTTCAACAGTAGGCACACTGGGCGTGTCCTACTTACCAGCTCACAAACTACTGCTTCCCAACTACATTAAGACTATTAAGAATTCCAAAATGTATCATAAGAAACAGATTCTTCCCTCGAGAAATTTATTACATACTTGGATTTTAAGACTAAGCACATATTACATATACAAAGAACAATCCAGTGCCACATCACGTTATTAACCATAATTTAAAAAGGAGTTGAGAAAATGGAGGGAAATTTGTTGCTGAGGTGATTGGCAATTGGTTCTTGGAGCCTCTGGGGCAAAGCAAGATCTTGAAGAATAAATTGGATTTATACAAGGGAAAAAATAGCAAGGGCCATCACGAATAGATTAGTATCAATAAAGAGTGTCTGGGAAGAACACTGTGTTCAAGGCTCATTGAACAGTTTTGTCTTCCAAATAACAAATTGAGAGTTGGAAAGTAAAATGTAGAAAGAAAAATGTCAGAAAAGAAAAATAAAGACAAAAAGGAGTAAAATATAGGGAGGAAGCATTGTAGTTCCTGGAACAAAGAAGTGACATGATGCCTGAATTTAGAAAGTTCCATCTGGAAGCTATACTCATGCAAGTTCTTTTAATCTACAGAGGATACAATCCAAATTTGAGCAGATAAGCACAGAATTCGTGACTGTTCATAATCTGGCCTAACCTTTATCGTTGCTTTCTTCTCATCCTAATATTTGAGATACAAATGACCACTTGGTATCCTAAACATTCCATGAATTTTAATGCCTCTCTGCCTTTACTTCCCCTCCCATCTTCTTTTGTCCTGATTTCCTATATAATCTTCAAGGCTTCTCTCAAAATTCTACGATCTGTGTATTTATTAGCAGTTACTTATTGAGCATGCACTATAATGTATTATGTACCAGATGATAGGAATTTTTAAAAGAATAGATATGAATATAGATGGAGATATAGATGAGAGAGAGGAGAGAGAGGAGGTAGTGAGGGAGAGAGAGAGAGAGAGAGAGAGAGAGAGAGTTTTAGTGATACCTTTTAGAGAGAGAGAGAGAGAGAGAGAGAGAGAGAGAGAGAATGAATGCAGTATTAGGCTTGGAATTGGCACATTTCCACTTCCAATGCATTCTGTTGGTCACAGCAAGTCCCAAGGGCCATGCGGGGAAACAGGCTTCACCTTTTGATGGCAGGAGCAGCATAAGCGTTCTGGGTTGGAAGGAATCACTGGTGGCGATCTTTGTAGTCAGCCTGTGAAAAACACTGATAGATCAAGTTAATATGATAAAAATGAACAATTGGAGGTCATCAGTGACCATGTCTAAAATATTTTCAGTCAAGCAAAAGCTTGAATGGAGTGAGTTCAAGAAACAATGTGAGGAGAGAAATCAAAAGCATCAAGTGAAGGGGAGCAGAGAAATTATATAAAAGGTGGAGAGAGTCATGTGGCAAGAGACGAAGAAAGTTTTATTTGTTTGTTTGTTTGTTTAAGATGAGAGAAATAATAGCACGTTGATATGCTGATGGGGATAATTGAGAGGGTTGGGAAATTTTGATGATACAAAAGCCTAAGAGGATAATTGTTGTATGAGGTCTTTAAATAGACAGGAGGGATGAAATGCCATGCACAAGTGGAGGATTTCACTTTAGCCAGGGGCAAGGACAGTTCAAATGGAGTAACAGGCAGAAATACAGAGAATATAGATTTAAACACAAGCTGGTGGATAGATGTCAACTAGAAGTTCTATTCTGATTGCTTTTGCCTCTTCAGTAAAACAGGAAGTCAGGTTATCATCAGAGAGTGTGGATACAAAAGGTTTGAAGCTTTAGGAAAAAGGAAAAGATATGAAGCAGTCATGTAAGAGAGAAAGACTATACTAGGAAACCATAGAAGGATCTGGGCAGCACAATTTAGAGACTGAATTTAAAGTAAAATCAGGAAGTCTGAATTTGTGTGTCTCCAATCTTTCCGTTTTGGGTATGCAGCCACAGAGCAAAAGGAAGATTGAACTTTACCAGAGCTAGGGATTTCTAAGGGAGTGTGAGAAAGAGAGAGTTGAACAAGGGAGATTGGGGTGCAAGCAAGAGACATTATAATGATTGGCCATGGAACTTAAGTTGGGTAAAGAGGGAAATGACGAGATGAGGTAGGTGAAGGACAGAGTAGAAGTAAAGGATAGGATCAATGCATTAGAAGTCCTCATGTTGCTGAAGATTTGTGTGAATAATAGTATTAGAGGGAATTACTAGAAACAGTAGGAGGACTGCTTGAAATTGACATTTGGAGGGGGTTCAGTTATTGAGAATGACAAGTCTAGTATGTAACCATGGGAATGATTGAGTAAAGTAGAGTAAAGGACAAGATTATTAAAAGACAGGAGTTTAAGTCACTGAGAATTACCAAGGTGGAAACTGAAATCATCAAAAATTTCACACAGATTGTGTTGGAGTCAATGACCATGATCCATATGCTAAAGAAAGGAGGGTGAGTGACATGTAGTTTGTAGATGGCACTCACAAAGAGAAGTAGCAGGTGACGTCTTCCAAGGTCTTAATTTTGGAAGAGGGCAGAAGGAGGGAAAGTGGCCTAACACTGGCAACAGGGACCAAGAAAGACACCTATTCCACCTCCAAGAAGTGCAAGATAAAACACAGGTTCCCCCTGAGTGGACTGCAGGGAAGCATAGTCCTCAGGGACACCCTAGTCTTTAGTTAGAGCAAAAACAGGAAAGGAAGAATGGGCACCCTCTCAGATCCAGACAAGCAAGGCTCCTGTCCTGGGCCAAACTGCAGAGGCCTCTGCTTTTGTCCTTCACTGTCTGCACCCCAACACGTGCAGCAAGGGATCTGTGGGATAATGGACATGTACGCACAGAGGTGGTGTACCTCTTATAGACCACGCTCCAAGTACCAAGACCCAGAATTTCCTGCCCAAACATTCTTGAGCCCCATCTCTGAACCTGTGTGTGCTCTTTCCCAGTCAATCCTCCTCAGGACTGACCAGTCTGCCAGATTGCAACATAGAGACTCTTTACAACACAGAGTACAGCCAAGATGAGAGCAGAAGACGGGTTGGGTTGGCTTTAAGGCAGGAGCCAGGAGCTAGAGGCTACTCATCCTATGACATCATATAAACTCCTAGAAGTCTAAATTCAAACTTGGCTTTTCAGGTGGTGATTAAGTTATATTTTTCAATGTACAAAGATAAAACATGATTTACTTATTGGTCAGTTAGCATGATTTATAACTTTTAAATACTTGGACTATGCTACGTGGGCCTCTATTTCTTCTCTTGTCAGGGGTATATGTCCCTGAGGAAAGGTTTGAGAAGATGGAGGATTTAGCTGGTGTCAGAGTCCAAGAGCCTTTTTCCTATCTCTCCAAGCAGAATTACTGACATGCTCCTTAGGGCTCTGATTAAATGGTGATTGTAATCAAACTACTAACATGGCCCTTAGTCTATCATGTTATAGTCATATACTTATTGTCTTTCTGCTAGACTGTGTGCTCCAGGAGGGGAGAGAGTGTGTCTCATCTCTGTGGCCTAAGCCCTTAGGAACAATGTCTGGCATATCATGGTCACTCAAAATAAGAAAAAAGTTTATAATAATATAAATTAGATCAGATAGAGTTCAGAAACATCCAAGAGTCCAGACAAGGTGTGTTTCTGTTTTCCAGAAGATGCTGTTGAAATAGCTCGAATATAGAAATTGAAGTCTACATAAACATTTGGTTCTGTCCACCATTCTTCAGATTTTCTCTTCGGATTGGTATTGAAGTCAGCTTGATCACTGCTTTCAATTTTAATAGCAGGTACAATTTAAAAAAGGAAAACTCTTTGGATGATTTAGACCAATTCCCTGAAATGTTGCTTTCCTTAAGGCATTTGACGCTTGCTGCCCTTTTCATGGGTATCCCTATTGTGGCACTTTTGTGGGTAATAGATGTTGCCATTTCAGATTAAGATGAAATTTTGGGTGTCAGCTCTAGACTGCTTCAATGGCTGCGATCAGTTGGCTCTCAGTTTACCAATTGTGTTCCCCTGAGTTGAACGGTAAAAATTCTTGGTAGTTTACCTGAAAGGCCATTGAAGATGACTTATGGGCCACAGCACACAATATTTCTTTTCTGTACTTTATCTAGACAAATAAGTGCTTATAACTGAATTCAGGAAAGACTGTTTATTCTTCAGAACTGACATCTCATTAAAAAGAAAATAAAATAAGCATCAGGATTAGTTCTCTAAGCTTCCATCGAGTCTTTTGCCATGAATGTCTGTGTGTTTTTCCCCTGTCAGCTCCAAACACCCAAAATGCATTTTTTATGGAAGATAATATCATGTTATTCTTTTTTATCCTCTCTA
>NW_006442109.1:19092683-19115921 GCF_000325575.1 Pteropus alecto
TAAAAGCTCTTGTGGAGTAAGAGTAATGGTGACACCTTTAGAGAAGAATTCCCTCCCATGCTCCTCTGCCTCCCCACCACACACACACACACACACACACACACACACACACACACACACACACACACTCCATCCATTGCTATTAGGAAAGAGACATGGGCATAGCAGAACACTATTTTACAGTGTTAAGTGAATTTTACTGGGCTGGGCAGCTTCTTTCTTAATATTTCTCAACAATCAAATCAACCTTTTAGTTATTACTTATGTCAAACAAAGTCAAACAAGAGAAGCAAGAACATCTTTTGGTCAAATAATTATAATGCAGTATGTCTAAGTGTTAGGTTGCGGGGAAAAAAGAGAACTTGGAAAATGGCTTGTTTGTAAGGAGGTCACTAGCCAGGATCTGGGGGATAGGTGGCTATTATAGGTCTGGATATCAACTGGAGTGATCTGAAACCTACACTCTAGTTCTTTTGAGATACTTTAAGGGTAAATGTAAAAGGTAGAGCTATTGTGATTTTAACAAGAGAAGCCCTTTGGGATTTTGTATTTTGGAGGAGAAATAGGTGCCTCTCCCAATCCTTTGGAGTCCACACCTTTAGGCTCCAAAGCCAGTGAGGCAATGTTATTCTGAGTGGTAATTTTATGCATCAACTAAGGGATGCTCAGAGAGCAGGTAAAACTTTATTTCTGAGTGTGTTTGTGAGAGTGTTTCCAGAAGAGATTAGCATTTAAATTCACAAACTGAGTAAGGTGGATGGCTTTCCCTAATGTGGATGGGCATCATCCAATCCACTGAGAGAAGGGCTAGAATAAAAAGGTAAGGGAAGGGTCTGTTTGCCCTCTCTCGGAGCTGGGACATCCATATTCTCCTGCCCTCATACATCAGTGCTCCTGGTTCTCAGATCTTCAGACTTAAACTAAATTATACCACTGGTTTTCCTCATTCCCCAGCTTGCAGAAAGCAGATCATGGGACTTCTCAGTCTCCGTAATCATGTGAGCCAAATTCCTATATAAACATATACTTATTTTTGTAATATAATTATATACTTATATTATTATTTGTATATCTGTTTTTCTACAGAACCCCAATTAATACAGTTGCTTATTATCCAGCAGTGTGATTGGCAGCTGAGAAACAACTGGTAATGCTCTTGTAAGGCAACTAACAATGTGAGTGGGGGGTGCTTACCTAACCACACCCAACCTACACCCTTCTAATTCTCCCTATCGTGATGGAGGCTGGCAGGTGAGTTATACACACCTTATGTGTGTTGCCTTTTTAGCTTCTGAGACTGAGACATAGAATTCTTGTACTGGAAGTAACCCTAGTCAGCATCTGAGTGATCACCTTCCCTTTTACAAGGAGGCACTAGAAGGCCACATTGCTGGTTAGCAGCAAATCACCTAAATTTGTTCTTTCCACTGAACAATTGAGGAAGGACACCTCTTTTATTTAAGAAACAGAATGTAGATTTTATTAGAGCAAAGGACGTCATAGAATACGGACAGGTGTTTCTGAGTGAACTGATTCCAAGTGGATTTGTTGGTCTTATTGTTCATTTGTACATCCCAATTCTTATATAGTTAGCATGCTTCCTGTGTTATTAAAAAGGGTAGAGAAATCCAAATGGATATTGTAAAGTATCTATCATGCTTCAATACTAGTGCCAAATGGAGGGAAATAATTCTCTGTTATTACCAAATGAGAAATCATTCTGATATTTGCTATCACAAGAGCTAAACATCTAAGTTTGAGATCTGGCTCTGTCATTTTTTAGTAATTTCACAAAAAATACTGAGCACTACTGTATATCAGATACTTTACTGAGCCCTGGAGGCATGACGAACATAAGTGGGCCCAGTCCTCATTGACTTACAAGGCATAAAACAAGTGTTCTCTGAGCTACAGTTTCTCCACTTGAAATAACCACATCTTAGGGGATCATCATGGAGATTAAATTATTTAACATATATGAATTTTCTGAGTGTAAAGAAACTACTCAATTAAATGTAGGATCTGAGAGTATTTGAAAACAAAGATGAAGTATAAGAGTTTAGAGAGACAAATATTAGCTCACTAATAATGGACATTTCATATCAGACCCATGTTTCTGTGTTATGTAGTGAGTTTAAGAGAAAATGCATTAATTTGTACAAATATAAACTGTTGAATTTAGTTTCTACTTTGATTTGCCTTTCTCACAGAGCCGTTGGTATACAGAATCCAAGTGATAGAATGCCTCAACGCTCACTATTTTTGTCACTCGAGGAATCGGTCAGTTTCTAGGCATTCAAACTCTTCATGGCTCTCTCTAGAAGACCAGATAGATGGGATGGAAAGATGAAAATGTACTTAATAAACCACCCAACCAATACATTCTCATAATTTTAGCCATAGACTCCTCTTTCATGGCACTTTCCGAAAGCTTGTCACAGCAATTTCAAACATATTTCCCTCAGCCCTTACAAAGAACCACGCTCATAGCAGACCGTGAAGAAATGAATGAGAAAATAAAGGCATTTAAAAAAGCAAGTCCATGGAAGGTAGCTATGAAAAAAAAGACTTAGCTCTCCCCATGCGGACAATGCATTTTAATTTCTCCAAAATAACTAATTCCACCCTGGGAAATTCTCTACTCCATTTCCCCCTGAAAGTTCTTAAACAAGCAAACAAACAAACAAAACTTTAAAAAGTATTTTTCTTAAACTGACTTAGATAAATCCTCTACCCAAACTTTCCTTCTCTGCATCTCCTTTCCAGACTGGTTTCCTTTAGAACAGAAAGTTGTTTCCCAGCACCCAGATAGCTCTGCCAAGCTCTCCGCCCCCCGCAGGGCCTCAGGCACAGGATGAGCCTGCCCTCATCTATACCTCAGTTACCTCCTGTGCAGGCTGAGAGCACCCTCTCCAGGGTGCAGAGCCTTCGGGACTTGGGCAGACACTGAGGCCGAGGTGTGAGCAGCTGTTAGGCAGTGTAATGCAGTACAGAGAAGGTGGACCCAAGGTTTTAAGGAAACACATGTAGGTAGCAAGCGTGGACAATTACTATGGAGAATTTTTTAAAATCTTAATGTTGCCTGGGACTATGGACTCAATTCCCCATCCCCTCAAATTCATATGTTGAAATTCTAATCCCCAATGTGACTATATTTGGAGATAAAGCCTTAAGGACTAATTAAGTTTAAATAAGATCATAAGGGTAGGTCTTAATCTTATAGGACTGAGGCCTTATAAAAAGAAGAGAAAACAATATAAGATCTAATCTCTTAGCAAAATTTTAAGTATATAATACAGTATTAGTAACTATAGGCACTACACAATAAAGTAGATTTCTAGGACTTATTCTTCTGGCATAACTAAAACTTTGTACATTTTGACTAATACCTCCCCCATTTCACCCTCCTCCAACTCCTGGCAACCACCATTCCACTCTCTGCTTCTATGAGTTTGACTATTCCAATTAAGTGTTCTTATCACACACACACACACACACACACACACACACACACACACACACGCACATAAATAAATAAATAAAAAATAGTATAGTGGGAGGAAACTTTTGGAGGCAATGAATATGTTTATGGCATAGATTGTGGTAATCATTTCATGGATGCATTCTTTTCCCCAAACTCACTGAGTTGTATAAAGTATGAATGCAGAACTTTTTGTATGTCAATCATACAAAAGTGGTTAAAAAAGGAGAAGAGGAAGGGAGAGAGAGAGAGAGCTTTCTCTCCACTCACTTGGACCAAGGTGAAAGGTCATGTGAGGACACAGTAAGAAGGTGGTTGTCTGCAAGCCAGGAAGAAAATCTGACCATGCTGCACCCTGATCTCAGGCTTCCGGCCCCCAGAACTGTGAGAAATAAAAGCCTATTGTTTTAGTCACCCAGTCTATGGTATTTTGTTGTGGTAGCCAAAGCTGATGAAGACACCTGATCTCTGAAGTCTTATAATTGCTGACTCCTCACCAGCCCCACTTGCCAAATATACCACCTTGAAATTCTCAGCTCTTACAACTAATGTAATGCAATAGTTGAAAGCAACTCTAGAGATTTACTAGCAGTGTGATCTTGGACAACATGTTTAACCTCTCTGTGCCTTAATTTTCCCATGTGTAAAAGCAGGTTAGTAATAGTACCAACCTCATGGGGTTGTTGTAAACATTAAATCAGGTCATGAACATTAAGAGCCAATGGCAGATAATAGTGGATTATCATCCCGGGAATATAAATCCCAGAAGGGCAGGAATGTTCATCTTTTTTGTTCCATGATGTATTCCAGTCATCTGAACTCTGCCTGGCACATAGCTACACTCAATAAATATTCCTGGAATAATTGAATAAATGGTCCTCTCACCTTTTTTGACTGGCTTTCCAGACCTTCTATAATTTGACCATACTTAAGATTTCCAGTCTTATTTTTTCTCTTTTGCCAGATCAGAAATACACACAGCCATACTGAATGACTGGAATTTTTGTCTAAGTCCTGCATTTTCATACTTTACTTTTCTTGTTCCGGCTAATTTTTCTACCCGCAATGTCTTGCCAGTTCTCAAGCTTATCCCAGCCTCTTAAGTCTTACCCATCTTCAAGACCATCTTAAACTACACTTATGTTGGTGAATGTTTATTGGATTTGATAGACCATCCAAACTTCCAGAAGATTCCTCAGCTCCCCTTTACATATTCTATCTCTTACAAAGGCGAATGTGCAACACCCCTTGCCATATATACACAGTCACAAATACAGATCCTAAAGTCTCTTTGAGAGACAGAAAGTGGGATTCTCAGGGTCTTACCTTCTCAGACCCTAAGAGCCCTTTCTGTTTTCAAATTGAAACATCCTAAAACATGGTTTGGGTTTTTTGAGCACCCCCTCACAACTTTCTCTAGAGAGTTCTACCTTATCAAGAGAGAAAAGGAATATCTAGACAGGGTTATCATTCATTAGAATTTACTGCTTCAATTTGCGGAGGACTTTTCCAATACCATCTGAAACAGGAGAGACCTAGAGTGTCGTAAAGTTAAGACTAATTCTTGGTGCGTTGGAAGCGATGCTCATAGATGGAGGAGATGCTCCTGACACCTTCCTTCTTTTCTCCGCACTCGTCTGCACAAACAAGCTCATGACTGCCTGCCCCCATACCTGGAATATGAGTAGGGATCTTTCTCCCAAAGACATCAGAGGCTATGTCAAAATTAATGAGGAAGGTACAAAAAGACAACAGAGATATTTGAGAGGCTTTGAGTCCTGTGGTAGTTTGGTCTCCCACAGAATTTGAATGAAAAACTCTCTTACCAGTTTGATATACTTTCATTTTCTTCTCTCTTCCCTGACTCCTTTGCTTCCTACCTCCATTCCTGAGGTTCCATCCCCACCTTCATAAAGTAAATTGATTTGATCAAGTCCTAACCTGCTTGCACTACCAGAAGTTAGAAGGTAAGCATAGCTCTCTTGGTTCTTCTGGGGAGACTAGGGCCTCTTTCCTGCCAGTGTCCCCCAAGGAGAGCAATGCCATCTCTCAGTTCTTAGAGTCTTTCCAGTTTCTCACAGTTGTGAATGGATGTATTGTGAGGATGTGAGTTTCACCTGCTGCTGTTACACATGCCTTTTCATCATGGCGAATGAATCGGAGTACAGCCTTGTGGCATCCAGGGACCTGAGGCTGTGGCTATGCAGTCATCCTAATCCCATCTTCAGCCTTACCTCTCTTTTGTTTCTGAATTAAATGTTGCATTGGCTAAGAATTTGATGAGTATTCTAATTAAAGCATCTGAATCTTTTTTTCTGCCAAAATATTCATACCAACACTGTTAACTCCCAGACAAGGTAGACATCACACATAGGAGCATTGTAATCATGCCAACCTACATTGATGTTATGTATTCCGGTGTACCAGGCACGTTCACACCTAGTACTGTAGATTGTACTCATTAAAACCAACACCAAGAGGAAAGCCTAGAGGCTATAATTAGCCTATTTACAAATAAACACTCTTAGACAGGTTAGCTAAGTGATTTTGGCTTATAAGTGGTGGAACAAAATCTTCTGCTGAATAAACAGAGGTAAGGGGCTATTAGGAGGAAAGTGGGAAAAGGTAAATAGGGCCCACTAGAAGAATTATATGGTGTGTCAGACAAAAAATGGGATCTGATTTACCTCATAAGTATCAGACTGATTGAATTAAAGCGTAAAGATTTCTGAATGAAATAATCTCTACCAATCAGCTTTCTGATGTCTTTCAGTTCACTGAAGCTTGCTTATAGTTCTTTTCTTGCCATCACCAACATACAGCAGCCAGAGAGATACAACCTGATCACATTATGTCACATCATGTCGTATCACATGTCATGTCATATTATATCATATTATATCATCACATCATTCTCCTATGAAAACCATTCAACGGCTTTACATTGCTCTTAGGTTAAAGCCTAAGCCTTCACAGGATTCTTAATGAGTGCCTGCATGATCCTGTCCCTGAAAGTCTGTTTCTGCCTTATCTTACTTCCTGTCCATCCTCACCCTCCAATCTAGCCACACCTTCAGTTCCTTCAATGCTACTCCTCCATATACAAGCTCAATAGACACTTCCTCGGGTAAGTAAGTATTCCCTGATTTTCCTGATTAGGCCAAAAAACCTTATTATAACTTTGCATAGTCCCATGTCCCTCTCCTTGGAGGGCTTAGTAATTTTATATTTATTTGTGTGATTAGTTGATTAGTGTCTCTTTCATCATCTACACAGAGAAATAGAGGTGCCTGGTTCAACTGATAGTTGTTTCTCTGGGTCCTACCATCACACCTGGCATGTAGTTGGCACACAATAATATTGAATTAATGAATGGACAAATGAGCAAATGGAGAATGAAGGTGATTCTTCAAACCAATTAATCATCATTAAAATTTAAAGTTCAATAGAAAGCTATGTCCTTCTTGGTAAGTGTCCCAGAAATGAAATGGCCTGTTTGTGTTTTGTTGCAAAATTTTGTGAATAAGATTTTAGTCTTAAAGAACTACTGACGAATTCTTATGTAAATGCATCCTCTTTTTCATTTTTTGGGGGAATGATCTTTCAACTCTCCTTTTCTTCTCCCCGCTCCTCCCCACTCCTCATAGCAAGAAATAGCATTAGCTTTTTAAAATGACGATTAAACATTGGTGGTGAATAATTCTTTAACAGGAAGCACTCGAAGGTCAGAAGCACTGGTCAAGTGTCTACTTGTGTGCGGGGCTAGCATCACTCATCCTAACAGGCTGTGGGGACCTCAGGGGATCAGGACGTTGAGCCACTGTCTGAGGGAATGACCACCTTCCTCTTCCAACTTCCAGCTCTTTGTTAAGAACCCCACCTTGAGCTTATTTACATTGGGAAATGCTTTTGCAGCAGACACGCACCTGTTCCCAAACATTCTGAGCGTGAGCTGTGGGATTTCCTGATGAAAGGGTTTATTCACGAAGAGCTCAGTGAGCCTGACTCAGAAAGAAAAATGAGTAAAAGGAACATTTTTTTTTAAAACCAGCTCTGACCAACGGAAAGTACTGAGAGAAGAGAGTTTTAAGGCAAAAGAGGCAAAGCAAATAAGAGGTAATCATCAGAAACCATGTTGAACAGAGTTTTATTTCCTCGAGCAAAAATAAATGTATGTTTTCCTCTCTATCAGACTACTTCAAAGAGAGAACTGTAGCTCAACAGACTAAACTGGCATTTGCACAATGGTCTTTAAGTCACTAACTCTTGAGGGGAGAGGAGCAGGTGGAAAAGAATACTTGAAATCGGCTAATTTGAGGCCGTTGTTGGTTGGTGCCAATATATTTGTGTCAGGAGTCAGGAAAGGATTTAGCTCTCCACTTGATCTGTGGATGTGCCTGAGGGGGCAGCAAAGTTTTGAAGGAAACAAACCAATGGAGGATTTGTGTTTCGCTCCATCAGTTTGGACCTAAGAATCTAAGAAGATGCTTGTAGCACTGTCTTCCCTCTTAGCGGATTTTTTGCTCTGAATCATCGCAACATGTAAAGCCCTGACACCTAGGATATCCTGAGGGAAAAAGCAAGAGAGAAGGATGTAATTGTGCCAATTCATCTGGCCAGGAGACTGAGGGCACAATGTCCTTTGGGCAGAATAAATTGTTATTTTGGGACCTGTGTTGATCATTTTGGCAGTAGTATCCTGGAGGGACAAATCCAGAATTGCAGAAAGATGTTTGGGTGCCTGGGGCAGGAAGTCAATTAATTATAAGGCTCTCCTTTTCTCCACTCATATTTATACAGGGTGAATATCCATTAAAGTGCCAATTTAATGGAGTCTGATTTATATTCTACAGCCTAATTTTAAAAGCTTATGATGTTGTTTATGCCATTGTTATGCATGGAAATAAGAATAAATAATTATATTTTACAACTTGCACTATTTAACACACACCAAAATGCTGAAATAAAAATGTACCTATGCCTGTTCCGTAGACGCCCCATGTCTTGTGATATTCAAGTTCTTGCTCTCTTTGCACCTCAATTCCTCTTCTCATATTTGATTAAAAAAAAAATTCACTTATATTTTAAGAAGAAACTTTTTTTTTTTTTAGCTGTCTTTCTGTGAGGTCATCTGAGCCTTATTTCTAGTTACCCTTGCAATGCAACCTTGAATTTCCAGACATTGTCTGCCACCACAGTAGAATTAAATACAATTCTCAGATATAAAAAACTAAGAAATTCACAATGTAAATACTTTTCAACTCTGAAAACAAAGAAGCAAATGCTCTACCCACAAAATATACTTTATAAAATTTTTCTTTTTGGAAAGTGTTACTGTATTGTTTTAAATCCTTTGGACCACTCACTGCAGCTATACCTTACTCTCCAGCAAACCCACTCCAGTTCTGCCCAGGCTCTGGCCCTCACACGTGGCCCAGAAATGAAAGATAGCAGCAGCATGCAGGGCATGGACTGGATGACAGTGTCCTGGGCCATTAAGATCTCCAGGAAAAAGGGCAGTGTGGAGACTGGGGTGTAGGGACTGTGCAACTCTCCTTTTTCGCCTACTCACCTTCTTTTTGATTCTTTAAGACTGTGGCCTCCAAGCTTACACTTCTTCCTTTTTTTCTTTCTTCCTCCTCCTTCTTCATCTAGATGATCTCTAATTGATAGAATAGAGAATTCACTACAAGGAAAGTGGCGATGGAGGATCTGAGCTGGATGAGACTTAAACAAAGGCAAAGTTCCAGGGGACTGGGGAGGGAGAAAGATAAATGAAGTTTCTGATGCCATACAACCTGGAGAAATGCCACTAACGACAAAAAGGAGAATAAAGGCGACCACAAGAAAATAGACTATTTCTTTTTTGTGTAGTTTAGTATGCACCTTTCATATATAATCAACTGAAATAAATAATATTTGTCTCACATTTTCCATTATATAATAGTTTTTTTTTCCTATGTTCATTTAGAAAATGTGTTTCCTTCCTGGTTGGCATAACCGGCCTAATGCAATCTCTTTTATCTGTGTTGGTATTGACCTTTCACCTGAGATACCTTCCTCCTTGTGGGACTCATTCCACGTGTCATTAGAGCATCTCAATAGTTAAATTTTTACATGGTGGAGAATGCATCATTGAAGGGCAAACATTTTTGAGATTTTTCTGGATCTGTTTTAAAACTGCAGCTTGAATATTATCAGATTCATATGTTTACACTGTGCTGTGTCCCATGTAACTTGTAAATATTTGATAAATGTTACCTTTTAATTCCTGATAACATTATGAAAGTGTTAAGAAATGTTATGGCCGATAACCTCTTTCCAAGCCTAAGATTCACATTTCCCATGTAGAGTTATTGATTGACTAAAGCAAAATGATTTTGTTTTCAGGGAAACAAAGTCTCTCAGAGGCCACATTCAAACTTTCCTTTCATTTAATTGTACCTTTTCCAAGGACAGAGATAAGATTTTTTTTTTCCCTTCTGATTCTCAAGTAGGTCAACCTGGGTCTACCAAGACCAAATATTTATGGACATATGTGAGTATGCATTTCCCTAATGACAAATGTGTGATAATATGTCAGAATGAAAGATTTTTGAGACAGTAATGTTGACTGTCTGAGTTGGGCATTTACTTAAGCTGTGTTGCTGGGAAGCAAGTACCTGGCCCTCAGTCAAATAAAGTATTTTCGAATGAATGAATTCACATTCTAAAGTGTAACCTGCAAGATCAGAACATCCAGGTACAAAAAAAGCATCATCCTATGAAGAAAGAGTTGGTAATTTTTATGCAAGCCTGAGGATACTTTTTCCCAAGCTTATGCTTCACAGTGAATCAACCTTTGCTGGCTTAGTTTCATGAAGAAAGTATCAAATAATGAATTGAAATTTGATGGAAAGATGTTTTAAAAATCCGTATACTACCCTATATGGTTCTATTTATATAAACAACAAAGATACAAAAATGCATTTCACACTATTAAATATAAGATATTGGTTACATAAGGTGGGGGCAGCAACTAGAGAGACATGATGGGGAGGTTCTGGGGCACTGGTAAGGTTCTGTTTCTTATTTGCCTACTATTTACATAAGTGTGTCCAGTTTGTAAAAGGTCACTGAGTTTTACAATTATGGTATGTTTATATGTGAGTATATATACACTTGACATAATTTTTCATTTTTAATGTTCATATATATTTAATAAAAATTATACACATCCATATTAAAGTCTGCATATGTCTTGGTAGCTACTAGTTGTACTGTTCCTTAAAGAAAAATGTTTTTTTTCTTTCAAGTTCAAAGGGATCTTTTGAGTAAACATATTTGTATTCTCCTTGAAATTGGCATGTGCACACTTACATTTCTTGAAGGAATCTCTTGCTATATTTAACTTAGTTTTTGTGTAACTATTTGTATAAGTGAAAATTTATTCTCACTGCATCACCAAGTTCCGTGCTCCCTGAGGCAAAGGGCATGTCCTGTTTATACCCTCGGAGACTGGCGTATGGTAAGTAATCGATGCTTATTGAATCAGATGCAAAAGATCAGGTAGAGCAGATTCCCTGATATTCCCCAACTCTGACCCCCCAGTCCCGTCAGTCTCTTTCAACTTGATAGTTCATAACACTGAGTATGAAAGGGAGTTAAAGCATAACCACTTCTGCTGAGACTAGTTACATGATCTGCAGGGATCCAGCCGCAAATCAGGAGATATTGCACAAGGTCCAGGAAATAGCCAAGGACAAGAACTGGGTTACCTCATCAGAGTTAGGTCAACAGCAGCTAGCACAATGGCCACACTAAACAGGACAAGCTCAAAGTGCAGTGTCATGGCCAGATGTCTCCTTTCACTGGAATGGGCACAGGTGGCCCTTAGAGAACTGCTTTGCAGGAATGATTACAATAAATATTTACCAAGAGATTTATGGCTTATATGCTTTGTCTTTTTTAAATCTTACAATAGTATAGATCATGTTATTCTCATTTTTAGATGACAAGACCGAAACTCAGAAAATTTAGCAATTTACTTATAGTCACCAAGTAAATGAGAGAATTGTAACTCAAACCTAGTCTGGCTGACTAGAAATCCCATGAACTGATGGCAATTTTATGAAACCTCAGAATTATTCTGATCGAGCTCAGAAACTTAAAAAAACATTAAAAGGCTGGGGTGGATATTGGAATTTTGTAAATTATTGTTTATTTTCTGGATGATTTTGCAATCGGAAAGGGGAATTAAAGAGACATTGTCTCTGTTGTCTTTTCAAGGTAATTAATGTCCATACAGGTCTTGTGCTATACGTACCTCATTTTAGCTCTCACAGCAACTCTGGAAAGAAGGTACTGTCATTATCTCTGTTTAATAATGATGCGATTGAGGATCTTCAAGGTTAAGTAACTTGCTCAGTGTTGCTCAGCCAATAAGTAGCACTTCCAGGGTTGAGAACTAGTCTCTTCCTATCCATAGCTGACGATGTGTAATAAATTTTCTCTCCAGAGCCAGCTCTGGTAAATGGGTAGTAGCCACCCGGAATTCTGTGCTTGTGAGGCCACTGCAGAGCCCCACAGGAAAGAAGGCTGGGATAAATTAGCCATGCTGCTTATTCACCATTTCTGTGTTATACTGTTCCCTCAACGCATTTCCCTTATGCTCTTGGGGATCCACTAGCACTCGATTATCACAAGCCCTGTTATGCTTCTCAATCTGCAAGGCACAGACATGAAGACTACACCCTACCGAGCCATCTTTATATTTGCATGCTGTAAAGACACTACATTTATTCCATAACCAAGTACCAGATATAGAGACTGGTAATGTTTTTACTTAAGCTTTAATTTCATGTAAGAAGATATTTAAATCACTAAAGTAAACATAGACTAAAAGTATTCTTAATATAATATCAGTTCACTTAAAAAAAGATATTAAATGCCTACATTATTTCATGAAAATTAAGAGCAGAGTAAGATAATGACAAAGGAACTAGATTGGAGTCCAAACTATCAGACCCAGGTTCCAACTTGACCTTTCACCAGTTCTGCAGCCCTGAACTAGCCACTCCAGTGCCTGGGTTTTAGAGTCAGATCTGGGTTTGAATCCTAGCCCAGACACTTACAAGTGCTATGACCTTATGCAGTTTGCTGTTATTCTTAAAGCGTTGTTTTCTCATCTTTAATATGTAAATAACAATAACCACTTTATTGGATTATTATGAAGTTCATAGATATATTGCCTGTTAAGTATTTAGCACAGTTCTTGTAACATTGATGTCCTCAATAAATGTTAGCCGTCATCATCAATCCTTTTCACTCAGCTTCCTTATCTATAAAACTTGGTTATAAAACAAATCTCTCTATCTCTCACAAAGTCTATTGACAAGTTCAGGCTCTATAAAAATATACATTTTTATTTATTATATATTGTTCATACCCCAGAGAGTTTCCAATCTATTAACAAAACAGGATCCCACCAAAAAACAATAAGAGATAATAATAACATTATGGACATCTGTAAAACAAATGAGAAACAATACGTGGGTGTGGGGGAAATTTTGGAATAGATTAAATAATTAGAACTAAAATGTTTAGTTAAAATGTGAATTTTGAAGGATGAGAAAGGCATGCCTTGTCTCAGAGCACAGTCTCTTTCTACTGGAAAGAATAGTCTGCTCAGATTCAGAAGATTTGATATCGAGTTTGATGACACTTCCTAACTAACTTTTCTGAAATTCAGATATTCTAACCCCTGTAGAAAGGGGAAAAATAATAACATTGGCATTACTAATGGCAGAGAGGATAAGATTAGATCATGCATGTGAATTGGCTTTGAAGAGCTGAAAAGCAGTAAAGAAATAATTTTTCTTTTTAGTTGATGGTATAAGACAAGGCCAGAATTAGAATACAGCAAGTGAGCTGCCTGTGGTGCAAATTTTAAGGAGACACTCAACAAGACTCTGAGAGGGTGGCTTTTTAAATTTTGTCATCTCTTCACTTGCCTCATCCTCATCCCGGGTAGGGGACAAAAAGACAGCAAGCAGGTCTCTCTAAATGGAGTAAAAATGTAAAGATAAATAATGAAACATGAGAGCACAGTGATAAATCTAACAAATAACAGGCTTATAAGGCACAATGAGTCTGGACCCAATGAGATAGCAGAGCAACCTCGGGTTTGGGAGCAAGGATGTGGTATGTGTTTTCATAGTTTATTATGCAGCATGTTATGCAGCAGTTCAGGTGGATTCCGAAACACATGACAGATCTATAGAAGGGGTCAATATGGCTGTTTTATTATGGATTTGGGGAGAAAATAAAATTATGTATAACATTGTATGTCAACCATTAAAATTACAAATTAATGAATATCATCCTGCACTTAGAAGAATTAATAATGCATATACCCTCTTACCATAGTGTATAGGATAAGTGTGGTGGGGATTGCCAGGTAACTCATGCCAGACAAAGAAACATTTGCTATCTGTCATTGGTACAAATGGGCTACTGAAAAGAGAAACAGCATTTGCATAAGCAGGTACTTGTAGCACAATAATTCTTGAAACATAGAGCTCCTTAGAGGTAAGTCTGGAGCAAAGTTAATCTGGAGCCTACAGAGTGTCAATGAACTTGAGTGCCTAGATATCTCATGAAAGAAGTCTTAATTTGTTCTTCTGAGGGTTGAGAAAGAGTTTGTAGGGTTATGGAGGGTCAAGAACCTAGGAATTCATTTTGCGCTGTAATGGGAAAGTTTTATCCATTATATCTAAACTTATCAATTAGTAATGGCTGCCAGGAGCATTGTTAAGTGAATGATTCTGAGGGCTCAGCCGGGATCGGCAGGAAAGAGCCACAATTGATTGGCCATGTCTGTTATAAGCGTTGCATAGATGAGTGGTGGTGTATGTGCCATGTAGAGTCCCCTCATCTAGTTCAACTCTTTCATTTTACTTTTAATAAAGCTAAGGTCCTAGTAGGGGAAGACAATCAAAGCCACACAGATGGTCAATGTATAAGCCAAGAATCGAACTCAGATTATCCAATCCAAAGCAATTCCTTCACAATACACTTCTCAAATAAGTCACAGAATATTTTTATTTGTTTATAGCTGAATTTATCGGTGCTCTACATTTTGGTGCATACAGGAAGATTCAACACTTCAGAGTAATGCTCTTCTTAAGGATATTTTACTCTAGCTTAAAACAAGTCTTTTCTAGGTTACTCGATCAGAAATGCAGCATAATGGGAGGCTTTGCTGAATATGAAACAGATTCCTAGAAAACAAGTGGGCATTGATTTATTTTTATCGATGTGCTTTTACTAACTGACAAGAAGTGTTCTTTGAACACCTCTCTTCCAACCATTCCACTCCAATAAGCCACTGAGTTTGATCTTTTCCAACACATGGTCTATTCAGCTGTCTAGAGAGCTGAGAGCCTCACCAGCCACAGTGCTAAGTGGGCCAACATGCACCCGAGTCTCCCCCACGAGGAGGGACATTTTCCTGACACAGGACCTGCATCCTGGCCTGAAGATAACCCACCCATTTTGGGAAGTGTGAATGGGAAATGGGCTGGGATATGGATACATCAGACAACTCTTATCCTTTAGAGAGAGAGAGAGAGAGAGAGAGACTTAGCTAAAAATAAACTTGCAGATGAACTATTCACATATCCAGTGTATAAAAAGCAGGTTTGAGGGAAAAGTTGTAAAATGAATGGGGAAAAAAAATCAGCTTTTTCTCCCCCTTCAAGTACAGATGTTATTTACTTACATGCCATCGAGCATTAGGCATTGTCTAGGATCTTCAAATTCTATGTCACTGTCTCGGTGGAAGTCAATAGCACAGAGGCATGGGGTGTTCTGAAGACTTAGTTGGCAGGGCGCTGAGGACATTGCTATTAGCCGTAGGGTGAAATGGCCTCCTCTGGGCTAGAATGAGCCCATTGGGTTCATTCTATTCCTAATTCCTAATTTACCACTTTTTATTCCTAATTTACCACCTAAGCACTGGATAAAGGTGGTATTAAGAAATTCTAAGAAAATCTGAAAAAAAAATTCTCTTATTGCCCACTCAAAAAAAGCTTCCCAGGGCTTATTTCTGTTTAGTTTCTATTGTTTTGTTTTGTTTTTAATCAAGACAATATCCAAATCAATGCCATTTGGAATAGAAGGGAAAACATATTTCATTTATAATACTATTGTCTTAATAAAACTATAACATTATTTTTGGTATGTTTTTCCGAGCATGCATTTTTCTATAGCTGTAATTTTTTTTGCTTATTGTTTTTTACTTAAACCCATAGTATACTTTTTCATATTTCTTTAAGCATTATTTCTTTTTTCTAAAACCAATATTTCTAATAGCTGCCAAATATATTACCAAACATACGTGCTGTAGTTTATGTCTTTAAATCCTGTGTTGCTAGATATATAGGTTGTTTTCAATTCTAAATAATACTTCTATGAACATCTTTGTGTAGACATATTTATTTTATCTGTGAGATTCCCTTAGTCTAGATTTCATGGGTTAATTTTCCTCTCATTCTCACTTTTCACTCATTTTCATTCTAAAACAAGCAGTTGGTTTTGTGGGTTTGCTTTTGTTTGTTTGCAGATGATTAACTTATTTAAAATATTTGAAGTCTTGCCAAAATCTTGTCTGCTGTTTTCTCTCTATGATCTGGGCCGAAATCCACACAGTTTTAGCTTCCTGTATTCTCGTGCGGGGCCAACTTTCCTATCAAGAGCAATAACGTCTGGATCCTCTTTGAAGGGCTTTAGCAACATTCTAGGTAAAACACTCCTTTGTGCTGGTAGCCACAGCAGGGACCTCACCGAGAGGCCTGCCTGAAATAAAAACGGCACTTTTATGGCTGTGGATGTGTTTGTCCAAAGAACATTTAATCACTCCGAAGGTTTTTCCCCCTTGTCTGTAGCAAGCAGCATTTTGTAACTGTAGAGTTCGGCTAATGCACACTTCTGCCGGGAAGCTTCCCAGGGTGGGGCACAAAAGATGCTAAGTGGCAGGGGGTGATGGGGAGAAAGCCATTAACACTCCAGCAGCGAGGTCAGATTTGATGTTTCCTTTTGTTTGCAGGATCCAAATTAAGAAGCTGCTTCTGTACTTTCCCTGTTGCCTCCCACCTAAACACACTCTTGGGTCATCTCACTCTGGTCACATCTTTTGACAATTAGCCACCCATTAACAGGATGATTGAAAAGGAGCCAGAGTGGTTTACACATAAAGTGCTTACTCTTTTCCAGGAAGAACACACATCTCTACAGTTTCATTAATGCTTTGGCTGATTGGTACACAAAATAAAATACTTATACTCCAGAAAGCACGAGTAAAGGGAAGAAAGTGGGGCGGGCGAGAAGAAAATTAAAGAACAAAAATAACCCTTCGACATTTTTCTTCATCTTTTTTTTTCCTTTTGGCAAACATGCTTTAAACTAGGGTGGGGGGTGTTATCTTGCTTCTATCTTCTTCTACCTTTAAAGCCAGTATTACGAGCTATTTTACTTGTACTTTACTATTATTATCTGGGTGATGGCTGTGACATGTTGATCATATATGGCAGTGAGAAAATTGATTTCCCTGAACAGAAATGCTTCCAATTTTCCCAGGGCCATAATTTTATGTCCACAACAAAATAAAAGGGTCATTTTCCTAAGATGAGGGGAATTGAAATCTTTGATAAAAGCTATGGTAAATGTTGTACTTTTGATTGCGGAAACTGTAGTTTTCACAAACATCTGGCCTGTCTGATTTGGGGGTGCAGACTGGGGGCAACGGAGAGGAATTTGAAGGCAAAGAATTGTTGTTATTTTTCTTTAAAGAGCTGAATTTGCTTTAAGAAATCGCTGTAAGTCCACGGCTTTACTCTCAGTGTTCATATTCCCATTAAAGAGAAGCTACAGGGGTGCTGCTTTGAGCTACCTGCCAATAAGCAATGGGACTCAAAGAAGCTGCAGTCACACAGATGGGGCCTGCTCAAAGAATGAACACCTGTATGGCCCGCAGTTCATAGCAAGCTTGTCACAAAATATATTAATAAACTCACTGATATTGCTTTGCAAGCCAAAGATATTTTATTCTAAAGATGACGAAGGGTGGGAGGATTGAGGCCAAGGACACACTGACACAGCATAGGCACCGGGATGAGAAAAACAGAGGCTGTTTTCTGACTGGAGTCCTAATTGTTGCTTTGTTTAGTTAGCAGGCTTTACTCAATCTGATGGCAACTGATTTCCAAGTAGCTGATGGAGCAATATTTACCAACAAATATTTAGAATTAGAGACCTTTGCTTCACCCTGAGTCTACATGCAGGGTTAAACTCTAAGCTTCCTAGCCAAATAGTCAAGCGTTTTATTTGATATTTGATTTGCCAACAGAAAAATTTTTGTGTAATGGCTATAGATTCATGAGAAAAGGTTTTTTAAATCTCCGGTTTTAAATGGCAGTCTTTCTTGAACTAGAAGTAATCTGTGCTCTTATGCATTTTCCATGTAGTCTAAAAAATAATTTTTATTATGGGGTTTTCTATGACTATGAATAATGAGTATTCATTTGTTAGAAAGCAAACTTCACAATCCATTATGAATCTAGAAATATTCTTCTGGAAAAAAGCTTGACTCTAAGAGCAGTAAAAGTACAAGTCACAGCAATCTTTCTCAAAGTACGTATTGTAAGGAACATAGTCTTGATGTCTTGACTTTTTTCTTCTGGATATTCTAAGTCTAAAACAAAATCTGAAATTCCTAGTATGTGCACATTGCGATAGTTGTTTTGTATGTATTTTCATGGTTCCAATGATCTCATCAAATCTGGTGGAATGGGTTCATGTTGATAAAAAACTTAAAAATGAAAAGCAAGCAAAGAGTTTATGTGTCTTATTTTCAAATCTATAGGTTAAAGCAGGGTCAATAAACTGGGCTGTGGGCCAAATGCAGCCCATCATCTGTTTTAGTATAACCCTGCCAGTGAAGAATGGTTTTTACATTTCGTAATTGTTGAAAAAAAATTTTAAAGACTAATATTTTGTGACATAAAGTTCATATAAAATTCAAATTTCAGTATTGTTCATAAATAAAAATTTATTGGAATACTCTGCACACATTCATTTACACATTGTCAATGGCTGCTTTCACAGTACCATGGCAGAGTTGACGAGTTGCAATGGATCATGTGGCCTACAAAGCCTAAGGTATTTACTGCCTGGCCCTTCGATTTGTATATTCCTTTATCTATTAGGAAAATTTCTTAGATAATTATTACAGAAAACTGTGTGTGTATGAGTTATATAAATACACCAAATATTGCTTTTGTATAAGCATAAACTTTACTTTTTGATACAGATAAAGCTCATTGATAGGTAAAGCCATTAAGAAATCTTCCCTTTCCAACTCGCAATTTGGACAAGTTGAGATCTGTAGATCTTACATGTGGTATAAATCACATCTACAGTAGACCAGTATTGCTGAGGTGTCTGTCTTAAAAAGTGAGTGAGACATTGTCAAGGGGATCCTTCAAATAATAGAAATCCTTAGAGCACTGAGAAATGTCTGTACCTAGGAGAAGACTGAGTGTTTATACTTTGCCAGCTAACAGCATTTACACACTTCTATTCAGAGGTACAGGTAACAGGGGAAGAAACTCACTTTGTTCTATGGGAGCTATCCTTTTCGAATGTCCAGTTCTTTTTGGTGCAGTTTGAATGACAAAAATCATAAATGATTCTGTGGACAGTGGCCCAAGTAGATTGAATGACAAGCCATAAGTAAGTGATGCTCATTTGAATCCATGGTCCCGCCTCTTTAATGTGAAAAAGTCTCTGCATTTAGAATAGTAACAATGAGTTAGAGTAACTTGCCTGCCTCATTAACATGTGGTCTGATCTAGGTAAATCAATTCGGAGGATGTCAGTGTATTTAATCCTTCCCAAGGGTGGGTTGTGGCTTTTTCCAATTTGTTGACCTTATAGCTATGCCCAGAAGAGTTTCCTCATCTCCTCTCCAGCCTGCCTTGGATACTAAGCGTGTCTGTGCTGAACAGGAATGTGATTGAGACCCTTTGCACTTATTCTGGCAAAGGCAGTGGACTAGTGCATGCTGGAATGACAAGGAAGATGCAAACATTTGTGCAGAAAATTCATCACACCACACTAAAAGTTACCTATCTTTACAGTATAGCAGTGCTTCTCTTTGCTGGTGTAGAATCAGCTCCCTTGTAAGAATTGTACTTTTTAAGGGTCTGAGAAATTGCAGATCATGGTTATGTCTTTAGGACAAGAGATTTACAACTACACTGTAATCTGGGAGGCTAAATGGATTTTTCAGTGTCTCTACAATGCCTCAAATTTGGTTCAGTGAGTAAGTGATTTGCATGGGTAGCCACATCTCTGAGTCCAAATCTTTCAGACTGTTTTGCACATCTTCTCAGTCTTAGGCCCCAAAGGAAGGTGAATACACAATGTCAGTAATAAACAGAGGATGTGACACTCTTGGACCTTCTATTCCCTTGGCTGATAGTACCCCACCCACTAGCAAAATGTTTATAAATCGTGTTTTCTCAAATCAATGCTCCATGATATATTAATAGGTGTTTCATGCAGGGAAAAACTGCTCCATGGACAAATAAGTCCGGGAGATGCTGAATTAAATAATGTAAACAAATTTCTTTACTGTACTATTTCTTGGAGCCTTTATGAGGGTTATACAGATGAAGCATCTCTAAGAGGACAATAATCTGTGCATTTCCCAAAATTATTTGTTCCATGGTACACAACTTAGGAAATGCTGAATTAAGGAGAGAATAAGAAGCTCTTGTCTAACTTGTCAGTGGAAATTACCTAAACTAATAGAATCAGAGAATGTTAGTGATAGAATGGATTAAGGATTAATGGTTTTCTAACTGAAAAAGTTCTCAAACTATGGGCAGTTCTCAAGCCTGAGAGATATTACAGTTATTGCAAGTTTTACACACGTATGTACTATAATTTTTCAAAAGCATGTAAATTGCTTCTGTGACTAACAATAAATACATTTATTTTATAGCACTAATGAATTCATAAGAGTTTCTTTGTCGTCTATAAACAGCACAACATCTATTATGTGAGAGTCTTGGGATATTTTTTCAGGGAAAGGGAGTTCTCTTCCTTAGAAAGGTTTAGAGCTTCCTCATTCTATGTAGGAAGGGATTGACATTAATCTCATTATTATGAAATTAAAATGGTTCCCTTAGTAATCTCCATTCTGTTTATGGTTGGATAAGAAAATTTTGAATTTCCATTTTTTAGAACAGCTGAGAATACAGTAGTCTGTAGAGGTGGTTTCCAGCCACTCTGCAGGCACATTGAGTTTAAATCTGATCAAGGAACAAACTGCGCATTGTTTCTTACTTCTCTGATGGTAAATAGGGTTGTCGGTAATAGTGGAGTTGGAGTTTTTCAGCAACCACACAGATACCTGTGTTATCTGGGCTGCCTGAGCTAAAACAGGATGCATAGGAAGTCCTTGGGTGGTTGGGGATGGTTTAAGACAGCGTCGATGATGGATGGATGGATTAGAACTCCATATCCATAAGCCAGTGTGGGTCAAATACAGATCATGAAAAGAAGCATATTCACTAATGTGAACAGACAAAATGAACCACCTAGCAAACATTTATCAAGACATTTAATTTAGATGTTAAAGTTTAGCTCCAATTAGGATAGCTGTAAGAAGCCTCAAATTAATGAAGATAATAAAAGGGAGTGTATTTAGAAACACAAATCTATACTTAGTTAATTTGTCGCTTCAGTAAAAATTACTAATTGTGTCATACATTGAGGCTTCAAGACTATAAAAGATATGGTCATTCCTCACGTTTATGAACTAGTTGGAAAGATAAATAAGGAGATATTTGCAGTAGAGTGTGACAAGTGCCAAAATAGGCATAAGTACAGAATGCTCCATGGAAAGAGACCTCTCTCAATTATGAGAAGAGGAGGCAGGATGGGAAATAAAGCAAGGCTTTTCAGAAAAAGCAATAGGCTAGCTAAGATCTGAAGGATGTCATCAGATAAGTAAAGGTGTGAAACATTAGCAAGTAGAAAAGCTTGGAGGTCACACTGATGGCAATATTAGATGGGAAAACTCAAAGTAGTTCAGGACTTTAGGATGAGTGTGTTTAGGGTGGTAGGGGAGAAGAGATGGCATGTGGCAGGTACACCAGGTGAAGGTACCTGGGTAAGCAGCAGTCAGTCTTTAAGGATATCTTTAGATGGACTTACTACAAAGGCAATAGGAAACTCTTGAAGGATTTTAAGCAGAGAAGTAACATAATTATACCATCTTTCAGAAAGATCATCCAGAACCTGAAAAGAATTGAGTTTGGTAAATATTAGAGAATCAGTTGGAGAGAGAACAATTAGAGGTCAGCAGTAATCCAAAGGAAAGATTAGTTAGTATAGTGATGATGCAGCTGGAGAGAAAGGACAGGTTTCATAGATAGAGGTAAACTTGACAGGAGTTTATAGTGATTGATTGGTTGTGGAAATTTGAAGGCAGAGGTAGAATTAAAGACAGTACTCATGTGTCTGTCTTGGGCACATGTGTGGATAGTGCTGCCAGGCATTGCGAGAGGAAGAACAAGTGTCTCTTTTGGGGTGGGTTGTGGTGGGGTTAGATAATACATTCTGGTTATTTTATTTATTTATTTATTTATTTATTTATTTATTTATTTATTTATTTATTTATTTATTTTTGCTCAATTATTTATAATCTCTTCAAATGCAGGATTTCAGAGGTGGAGAAATCTAAGTGATCAGAAGGCCCAGAGTGTGACTTTGGCAATTAATGGCTGGAGTGGGGATGAAGGTTATTGGAATATAAGAGATCAAGAAATGGGTTGGATAGGATAGATTATTCTTAAGAATTTTCAAATCCCCCAAGATGACAGCAGAACTTGGTGCAGAGATCTAATTAAGTGATCCGGGTTTAAAATCTTCAATAGATGAGGGGAAGTTACCATGAGGCTAGAAGATGAGAATGACAGGAAGTCAAGAGTGACATGGCCAAATGTCATGAGTAATCTATAAGGATTAGGGATTTTTACACAAGGGTAGAAGTATAATATTTGGGAAGCTGTATATTTTTGAGAGTGAGACATTAGGAATGTACAAAAAATTAAGGCACCTTCTTGAGGAAGTTTCAGGGGTATTGGTGTCCTCAGGAAAGAGCATTTTACAGTTAAAGCTAGCAGTTAGTGGATGCATTTACGAAGAGCCTGAGAACACAGGGGAGTTTGTGTGCAATGTGACAAAAAGCCTAGAGAACTTAGTGGAAAGGTCTGAAAAGGAGAAGAACAGTGGGAGTTTAGATCAGCAGAGGAAGCACAGTGCTGTCTGGGGATGAAAGTCTAAAGTGAAAATGGAAGAACAGAAGGGTGGGTGTTAGGCAATGAACAGGATAATGGAGTGATGAAGAATGTTTGGTTTAGGGGATTAGTAGATTCTTACAGCTGCTGTAACACATGATCACAAACTTAGAGGCTTAAAACAACACAAATCTCTTATCTTACAGTTCTAAAGGTCAGAAGTCCAAAAATGGGACTTACAGGGTTAAAATCTATGTGCCAGCATGGCTGCATTCTTTTGGAAGCTCCAGGGGAGAATCTGTTTCTTGCCTTTTCCAGATTCTAGAGGCTTGCCTTCCTTGGTTAGTAGTTCCCTTTCAGCAATATCACTTTGACCTTGCTTCCATCATTGTTCTTCTCCTCTGACTG
>NW_006442109.1:19115952-19137947 GCF_000325575.1 Pteropus alecto
GCTTACATTGGGTTCACCCAGTTAATCCAGGATACTTCCCATCTCAAATTGTTAATCACATCTGCTAAGTCCATTTGCCATGTAAACTAACATTCACAGGTTACTGGATAAGAATGTGGCCACTGGAGCGAGCGGGGAGGGGACTGTCATTCTGTCTACCACAGGGCCACAAAGTGCCCTCGTAAAGGGATGAATAGAGCTGGAAATGGCAGAAGAGTTTCAGGCCTCTCAGCAGAGATTAATCAAGCATGACCTGAAATGATTGTGCTTCTGAGTTCTGACGTAGACCAGGTGGTCGATGAAAGAATCATGTGAATTTTAGATTCCCGTCACAAATTAGGAACAACAACAGCCTCCAAAAGTTGTCAGCGGAGACTTGAATTGAGAGAATGAGCATTCAAAGCTGCTGGCAGCTCTTGGAAGTTCCCATCAATCTCCTTGGGAAAGGTTGAAAATGAGATCCATTTATTTATTGCATTTATTCATTCTTGTAACAAATATTTACTTAGCCTATAGCTATGATGGACTTGGTAGAAGATAAAAATGAAAAAGAGTAGCTTAAAAAAAAGTACTTCGGCTAATTGGGGAAAGAAGGGAAGGTATGAAAAAAAAATGGAGTCCAAAGTGATGCAAAGCCTGTTGCAGGGACACTGAGCTTATGCTAACAGTAGTTACTTTATCTTCGAATTATTCCTTACATCTCATCAGTCATTAATCCCTATATTTATTCCTTGGAAAGATCTTGAAAGTACATTCTTTTCTTCCAGTTTTGTCTACTACCACATCAATTCATACCCGCTTAAACTTCACATCTTAATTTTTCTCCAAAATAGAAAAATCAGGACGAAACTATTTGGGGGAAGAAATGATGGGTTAGACTTAGTAAATGCTGATCTTAAGAAAATGTCAGGATAGGGGATATAGGACTAAGCTGGACAGGCAGATTTGAAAGTAACCTACACAGTAATAGTACTGGAATCCAAGACTGGGGAAATTCTCTCAGGGTGAAATTTTGGAGAAATCAGTGCTGATGATCAGGAACTAAGGTCCCCATATGAGGTGGAAAAATCAGAAAGGTGGGAGAGAACCAGAAGACAAACAGGGGGGCACAATTTGTTAGGAAAATTTTTGTTTCAAGATTCAAATGACTAATCACCGGTGTTAAAAGCTGCAAAGAAAAGAACTAGTGACTAGAAGCCAAATGACATTCTTCGCTTTAGCCAAAGAGAACTATTATAACTTTGAAAAAAATTACTGTGGCAGATCACTGAGGATCCACAGGTAATAGAAAATTTTAGGTTCCTTGAAGATGGAGGTAATATGTAAACAAATCCTGTTTTAGCCAGTTCAGGCTGCTGTAACAAAATAGCAAAGACTAAGTAGCTTATAAACAAGAGAAATTTATTTATTTATTATATATTAAACTTATTTATATATTAAAACAACAGAAATTTATTATTTACACAGTTCTGGAGACTGAAAGTCCAAGATTAAGGTGCCAACATGATCAGGTAAAAGTCCTCTTCTGGGTCACAGATTTCTTATGGTGTCCTCATATGGTGAAAGAGGTGAGAAAATATCTGAGATTTCTCTTTAAAAATAATCAAAACTAAACTCGTTTATGAAGGCTCCACCCTCATGATCTAAGCATCTCCCCAAAGCCCTGCCTCCTAATACCATCATCTTTAGGGGTTAGGATTTCAGCATGATTTGAGGGGACACAAACATTCAGACCATAGCAACCCCAGTTCACATTTATTCTTAAATAAAGTTATTTGTAAGGTGTGATTACACATAACATGGAATGGCAAGTGGTTAGAAGCCATTGGAGATTCCTAGGTAAGAAGCAATTTAAAGGGATTTTCAACCTATCCTCCCATAAGTCGGAAAGAATACCTGAAAAGGGCATGTTTCTCAGTGATAGAGAAAGAAGAAAAGAAATGAAAGTGTCTGGATCCAAGTCATAGTTTTAGGTTCAGAAAGCGAAAGTGGAAGGATGGTTCTTTTTGTAACGGGTCATACATTTTTTCTTTTTTTTTAACCAGCATCAATGTTGATTTCAACATATCATTGAGTCTCAGACTTAGAAAATTAATTGTCATGTGATCTTCAGCACTGTGACAGAAAGTTAAGTAGGGCAGAGTATCATAATGGTGGAACTCATGAGCTTGGTCTTTCTCTGATCAACTTGACACTTGGATCGAGGTATCATATGTATATAAACTTGATCTCTCAGAGTCAGACTGAGTTATGGTCCTGGATTCATTTGATGTTTCCCAAAATTTTGATTTACCGCAGATCAGGACTGAGGAGCTCTTAAAGAAACTTTATTAATCAAAGTTCCCCATCACTTCCTTTAGCATCAAATAGAGTAGCAGATACAAAATCTGCAATGGAAGCCCTGAAGGTCTAGCATGAGGCAGAGGAAAAGGATCATATTAAACAAGAAACCTAATTTCTAGAGACAAGAGATTGAATAAGAAATTGTGGCTCACTGTGTCGAAAGATGCACAGAAGTTCTCAGAAAGCATTCTGATACATTAGTAATGATAACCAGGCAACTGGAAAGTGTGGTTTACACTGACTGGCCTGTTCAAGTTGGATGATATCCTTGAATGGACAGACACTTAGGCATTACCAGGCTACAGATAAAAAACAGGCCTGAGTGAATGGGGCATGAAAATGGCCTATTTCATCTTATAAAATATAAATCCACTCCTGAGCACATTCCTTCCAACTCGAACATCAACTGGTCTGTAACAATGTAATGGGGGACAAGGGGGGAGATTTAACTTTACAAGAGTAAGAGTATTATTTATATAATGGCTGAATCTTAATTTTAGAATTTAAAATGATTTTTTAGATTAAAAAAATGTTCATACATACTCATTTCTTCTACCCACACTTTCCCATCATCTCCAGTTTTTTCTGTGTTATCTAGCATGAGAAACTACAGCACTGTGGTTAAGTACTTTTGCATGGTTTTAATATCCATCTCTTTTACCTACTAACTTCTTTGTCACAAGTTACCCAAACTCTCTGAGCCTGAGTTTATTCATTTGTAAAATGACACAAATAATAGCATCATTTCAAGAGTTGTGAAAATTATATGAGATATATGAGCCAAGTGCTTAGCACAGGACCTGGAATGTAATAAATGCTCAATAAATAGTTTCTATATTCTTATTATTTTATTAAGTAATAAATAATTAATAGAAAGAAAATTGAAACAGAGAATAAGCTTAAGCTCTAATTCCCAATGAATCTCTTCTAGTCTTTTGACTCCTATCTTTTAAATGGGAATACTACCTATAGCAACACAGTCCCCAGGCTTGTTCTGTGAACGAATAGAATAATGAGTATCTTTACTTTTTAAAATATATTTAAGTGTAAAGTTTGAAAAGAAATAAAGATTTACCACAGTAGCTCTATCTCTACTTCCAAAAATAACATAAGAGCAAGTAAAATATGATATAAACAATATTTAGTTGAGAACTTATCTGGCTGTCATCATTTATCCAATGGAAACCTAATGATTGCTCTTCTGCCAGAGATTTTCAAACCAGTTAAATGAGCCCGTTTTAAGTCAATCTTGGATTTAAAAAAAGGAGCCTTGAAGTTGCATTTTATTTAATTGCCTATTGATAATATAATAAAGTTCAATGGATATTTTTAAATACCTACTATGTACCATGCATAATCGAATAGTAAAATTTAGATATGGAGAGTTAAGACCCTTGAATTGGACCTGCTGTAATAATTTGCAGTGACATTGACCTTATAATGTATGTGTTTCCATCGAGTCATCTATTAAAAGACTATTAAGATACTTTCTACTATGCAAAGGAACTATAAATTGGTTTGAACGTTAAGCTTTACTCATGAAAAACATTATCTAAGCAAAAGCCTCACTATTGTGTCATTACTGCTTTTGGTGCCATGGTTAATAGATGCAAAGTACAAACCACTGAATTATGCATTTGCCAGTACAATCCTGCCCCAGAGCAAGGCACTGTTGGAAGCCAGCCCAGTGTGGGGAAGCAGAAAAAGTGCCTGATTTTGAAAAACTGATGAGAAGAGGATATGATAAGAAACGACAAGCACACCCAGAGCAATACACTCTGAGGCTGTGTCCACTGATACATCCCCTGCCAATGGTTAGGAGCCAATATTTTTACAAACTGAGAGATTAAGAATGTTAAGAAAGGGTCTCACAGGAAATGCACACAGACAAACCATTCCATGGGAAGATGATCTGACCGAGGGTAAGCAATCCATGTGTGGGACGGAGAGCAGAAGAGGGTTCAGCTTTGTTTACAAGAGTCTCTGCTGTATGAATGGAAGCCAAACACAATAAACAACTTTTACACATCACTTTATAGTTTATAAGGCCCATTCACACATACAATCACATTTAATTCTTATGAGTCCAAAGATTCACAGCTTTTTGTATGTACTTACATTCTGGGCCAGTAGAGGGTACAACCCCTGTTCCACTTATGCTTTCAGGTTCACTGTGGTTTTAGTATTTAGCATAAACTCCTACATAAGCCATCACTTTCCTCACCAGCCTGGACAGTATACCTCTGGACTCTGGTTGAGGTCACGACCCTTTGTTCCTGTTAGCAGATGGGGTCATGTTGATAACGGGGCACAGGCCATCCTAGGACTTCATTCTTGGCACCTTCAATTTATCCACACATCCTATTTCTCCTGCCCTTTTTCTTATATGTCACAGGGCTATACAATTCAGCTTCCTGAAGTCTTCAGATTACCTGGATTCAAATGACCTTTTCAAGAGTATCATAGAATCTGAGAGCTGGAAGAGACCTCGAAGGTCATTTTTGCCCATAGTAGAATCCCTTCCACAACACTGCTAACTGCAATGATCACTGATTTGCAAGGCAGCTTATTCCAGCAGATTGCATTTCTCTAAATCACCACAACAATCCCTTCTATCCCACCTGTTCTTCTTACAATGTGACTTGGAGTCTTCTCTTACTGAGAGTGGAGCTGGAGCTTCTCCTCTTGAATATGGACAGAGCTTGGGTCTCTGCCCCTACCAATAGAGTGTAGCAGAGTGATGCTCAGTGACTTCTGAGGCCAGCTCACAGAAAGATGATAGCTTCCAGGTATCTTGCTCTTCAGGATGTTTGCTCTGGGACAGCTGTGAGAAAACCCAAAGTCATGACATGAAAGGCCCACCTGGAGAGAAAGTGAGGCCTCCAGCCAATATTCAGCATCACCTACCAGACATGTGAGTGAATGAAACTTCAGATGATTCCAGCTCCTAGCCTTAGAGTCATCAGATGCCAAGTGGAACAGAGATAAACTATCTACTCTGTACTATGTCTCTTTAGTTCACAGGACTTCCCATTAAGAGGACCAGTGCTCCAGAACCTGAAACCAAGGAACCTCACTGGAGAGGCTTCCTTCTCATCAGAAACTGATTTAGATGATTAGATCCAGGTTTTCAAGCTGATGCCTCAATGGGAATGAGACCTTAGGAGTCGGAGGGAGGGCATGAGTATATTTTGCACATTGGGGGATCTGAATTGTGGCCAGAGGGCAGATTATGCAGACTGTATTTTTCTACACGTGACAATAGCTCCCATTCAGTTTGATCATCTTATATTGATATCACATCATATCGAGTCCTCTCCTACCGAGAGATGAGGTCTATGTTTTACCTCTTCAATCTGGGCAGGGGCTTGTGATTGCTTCAACCAACAGAGTAAGGCAGAATATCCCTGCATTGGGGGCAACGCCTTGTGTTAGAGTAGAGCCCAGTATTGAAACAGAACCCAGCATTGTGGTACAGTTCTTTTCGGGGAATAGATCCTGCATTAGAGGGCAGAAGCCTATATTTAAGTAGAGCTCTGAAATGGGTATATAGCTTAATATGAAGGTAGAATCCTATGTCAGTCAGGAGGCAGAAACACTGAGTCCAGTCTGCCCTGCACCCTTCGCTGGGAGACCTTGGGACATACGTCTAAATGTCTTAGAATCTGACATGCCTCATCTGAAAAACTGACATGACAACTTTTTTCCTCCTAGAAGGAGATACTCTTGAGTTTAAGTTAGATCCTGCTCTAGACTTTATGGTTCTAAATTGCCATTTATTCATCTAAATACTTATTGTGACCTGTCATTCTGATTAAACTTGGATTTATTTCCAAACTAAAAGTCTCCACTGAAAAATGGAGTAGGAAAATAGCAGTAGCTGTAGCACAAAAATCCTTATCACTCACCTTTTTGTGTCTTCTAAATCACTACCTCACCCATACCCTGTCTATATATAAATCTTTAACAGAGGCTAGTTCTACATGATAAGAGCAAATGTGATCCTTGCAACACCAACAAAGTAAATAGTGTATATGAGTATATTTTCCTTTCAAAATAAAGGACTGGCAAAGTATGAGATTTACTCTTCTCTTTGGCAATTAGTCCTTGTGTTGCAAAGAAAACATCCTAATTTTTCAGAATTCTTGCAAATAATATCCTTTGCCAGCAAAAACCTACATTCCCAAGTACAAAGCATTATTCTCAATAAACAAATTTTTCATCTGGAGATTTAAAGTGTGATGTTGTTTTGCTTAAAATCTCTAATATAACTGAAAGACAAGAGGTAGACTAAGTGGTTTCTCAAAAATGAAACAGGTTACCCCCTCTGAATAAAACTTAGTTACCTAAAGTATGAAGCAAAACTACCAAGCATTTGTGAAATTAGTGGGCTGTACAGAAAGTGTTCTGCCATTGTTTCTGAGTTAGGGGTTTAGATAAGGATATGCCTTATCACGTACTGAATTTACTCTCCAAAATAAAAGAGTTCCCGCTTCTCTGTGCTATGCGGCTTGAGATTTACAAAGTGAAAGCGGCACCCACGTTCCAGACGACAAGGGGCTCCTCCTCCTCCTCCTGACCTGAATCTCCCTTCTTCTCTCATTTTTTGCCCACCCTTAACCTTCTTCTCAAAAGACAGATCTTTAAGATTTTTTTTCTAAATTGATCATTTTGATGTCAGGTCATTTTGGAACCAGTGATTAGTGAATATGATAAATTACCAGTCACGGATTTGCTTTTGCAGGTTTGAAGTTTAGATGCATTAGTTATTTCCACCCAGGAACATCTACTTCTAAATCTCCAGATGGAAAACTAGTTTGTTAAGAATACCGCTTTGTGTTTGAAAATGTATATCTTTTATATTGAAAAGATCAAAACTTGCGGCATTATTGGCACCTGCTATCTTGTAAAATATTTTCTCACATATTTTTTGCTACTTTACTGAGCCCAGAGATATTTCTTAGAGTTGAAATCAGGTTAATTTTTTTGCCATCTTATATTTCATAAAAATGTCAAGGCATAGGCACAGAGGATTGTGTCCCTTTGTCTGAGGTATGTGTATGATACAGGGTTATTTCTTGGAGGTTTGCTCCAGGATTGGCAAGTCTGCTTTCTCTTTGTCCTCATCTATTTGTCCTCCCTCTGAAAGGGTCTTTGGACAATGGCGTTAACAACCTGCACATGAAGCAAATGCCCAGATGTTTATATTCGTAAGCTGTTGTTTACACAAATTTTTCAGTGTTTGTAATTATGGGGGTCCCTCCTTGAGATGTGAGAGGTTGGGGTAGGCTGGTTTACGTGAATTCCTCTCTGGGAATACACATGGATTCACATTAGAAGCAGCAGGAGGATTTTCAGGGGAGAGAATTTCAGGACAGTGTACAGAATCGGAGCTGGGGGGGTCGTGACCTTGCCTATTGATCCAGCCTCTCTAATTTCCACAGCTTGCTGAGGCTTGTTCTTCCAGGCTGCTGGTGTACATTAGAGCAGAAATCCATAACATGGCCATGTTCATCCAAGCACAGGAAGAAACTAAATTAAATGTTAAAAAACAATCTGAGGCTAGAGTTGGAGACAATTCATCATGATCCTAGACGCTAGGCAGGTGGGATGACCAAGGATTCCTCCGCCAATAGACCCCCAAACAGAATATGGAAAGGCCTTGGTGCCTCATTTGTCAGGTATACAGCAGAGAGTCTGAAAACGCACGAAGGTCAGCTCTTTTGCTGCAACATATTTTTCCTCAAAATGAGATATTACACATCTGAAAAGTGTAACTGCAGTAAATTAGCAAAAAGAATTGGGAGAAATGAATGGTAATCCTTACGAAATGCATATTTGGAGCAGTGTTTGGAACAAATTCTCAAAGCCAGTGATGCTTCTGCACCGGCCCGGGCTATTTAGATCTATATTGTAGGAGGGAGAATGTCTCGCCAGAGTCATGACTTTACTTCTGGGCGACAGGGATTCAAAACAATAGCACCTCTGGCACCTCAAAATGAAGTCAGTGTGTTAAGGTAAAGGATACCAGACACCTTGATGTTCTAAAACATCTGGAAGATGCATTTCATTGTTCACTTTTCATCTGGATATTTCACCTCAAGTAGACAGGGCTCGAGGCAGCACCGCTCATTGGCGTATTGGACAATGGCGAAACTGCCCTTTTCCACTTCTTCAGTTGATCTCATTTATATTGGACATGGGCTCATGCCATTTATTTGCCATTTACTTATTGATTAATCTAAAATGTTTAACCTGAAGGAGGCATCACAAATGGCAGGTTGTTCTGCTGGGAGCTGCCTCAAATGCTGGGATGCATTTCTCAAAAGGCATTATCCAGGTAAAATCCCATTCTAATAGCAGGGCAATAAGCACAATATTCTAGTAGGACGCATCAGGCAATCCTTGTATATGCAGTATCCATTCACCTACAAAGAAAAAAAAAAAAGGACTGCAATTGTACTTTAGGCTAAAGTTCTCTTTGTACGCTAATATCTCATTGGGCTGCAACAGGACATTTTACTGAAGGGAAGAGGACAAGGACAAAAGGGGAAGTGGAGAGACCAGTGAATCTGTTAGCATATGGAGATGGAATTAGAATTTGAGAGCTAAAAGAGGCAGTGGAAAAAACTGAGGGTCCAGGACAGTAAACAACTTGCCCCCAGACACACTGGGGTTAGTGACAAAGCATTGTTTCCTGCACTGCAGTGGTTCAGAGTATGGGCTCTGCAATCAAAGTGTGTGTTTTGTCACCTGTCCCTATCACTTACTACCTTCACAGACCTTGGACAAATTAATTTATCTCTCTGTACTGGGGTTTTCTCATCAGTAAACTGGGGATAATAGTTTTCTAATAAATAGTTTTCTGAGAATTAAATGAGACAATGCATGCTATCAGAATGAATGGTTTTGAACCACTGGGTAAGACTCAAACTCTCATTTTCCAGATGGGAGAAATGAGTTCCAGAGGAAATAAATTCCTTCCCTCAGAATCAGAGAGCCAGTGAGTAAGAAAGTTAGAGCTGAATGGAAAGAATGTAAAAGAATTAAAAAGGTAGGACTGGTTTTAGCTGGAGCCAAAGCATAGCTACTGGACAAGGGCATGGTCTTCTTAAATCCAGTCTCTTTGAGCCACAGCTTGTTCCTTAAGAGGACTCTCACTCACCTTGCAGTTCAAGGATCTCTTTAGCAATATAATTGCCCTAGATCCCGTTTTTTGTAATTATAGAACACAATAGAGCAAATATTTTAGTTAAGAGGCAAACATTCTATATTCTGAGGACCAAACATATCAGTTGCCCCTTTAAATATAATTTGAATTTTCAAAAGAAAATTTGCTGTCTGATCAAACAAAACAGCCCCCCTCTTCCCTAAAAATGTTATCTGATGACCTCTCTGGTGAAATAAGATGTTTGCATTTCTTTAAATATATGAAGTTGATTTCTGTGGTCAAGTTTAACTCTGTAGGTTCATTAAGAAATGGAAAGTAGTTTGGTAATGTGATCTGAATCACAAAATTCTATCAGGTCATATGCATAACACCATACGTATTGTTCTGTTTCATTGAGTCTATTTGATACTATGCTGAGTAATCTAGTCTTAGAAAATAGAATGAATCAAATTTTAAAAAGAAAGTTTCTCAGTCTTAGTCAAAAGGTGAAGCAGACTTGAACAGTCATCAATGGAATGAAGTCTTGCACTTTTGCAGGTGAAGCAGAAATTAAAACCCCTCTCCTGAAAAAGAATTTTCCTTACTGAAAGTCAAGAGAAATGCACAGAGCCCATCAGGAATGGGAAAAGTTGTGCTCTCAACCTGCATTTATCAGTGACATGTTTTTTTAATGGGAGAGACTAACTACAAACTAGTTCAGCTCCTTTGCTTCTGTTTCTCCACCCTGTATAATCTGATGAAAATTCTCTGTTACCAAAAAGCCCAAATTGAAAAAAGCAT
The DNA here is from genome assembly GCF_000325575.1 of Pteropus alecto. Classification (NCBI taxonomy): domain Eukaryota; kingdom Metazoa; phylum Chordata; class Mammalia; order Chiroptera; family Pteropodidae; genus Pteropus; species Pteropus alecto. The sequence goes on from NW_006442109.1 coordinate 19,126,247, forward strand.
ATTTTTATCTGGAGATATGTACGTTACTGATGTGATAAATTAGTTTTTATTTTTCAAATGGAGAAATAGATTAAGTATTTGCATTTCAATGCCTTTAAATAGTTTTTACTTTGCATGTTTCTATTTTCATGATTTCTGTACTTATTCTGCACTCGTATTCTATAAAAATGTACTTTTCTCATACAAAATGGCTTTTTGAATACCTTTTCCCTTGTTTTTCTATAAACTTAATGTTTCAGTATAATTTCAGGCTTTCAAACATTTTTATTCCTAAAAAAATGTATAATTTAGTTCTTATTTACTTCTGAAAATAATCTAAAGTACGTTTTGGAATTTTGAGTATAAAACACTTTCTCTTCTTCTGAATGAGTAGTGGATTAGGCTTGTTTATTTCTATTTAAACAAGAAACAAATGAACACAAACCAGATAAATTCAAAGAATATATATAACAGGTGCATATATGTTTGTTTTTATTTGAAGCAAAATGGAAGAAGATGGTGAACAATCAGATTCATTGACTCAGCTTACATGTGGCGGATTCAAGATAGTTGTTAAAATTATGGACTAGCCCAGATGCCATTGCCAGTTTATCTGGATTTGAGAGAATAAGTAAAGTCCATGAGAAATGAAGTGACTATCATAAATTCATGGCAATTATGAGTATTAAAAATAGAAATAGTCCCTTTGACTATGATCACTAATCAAAGGAAAAATTTCACATATACTCACTGAGAAAAGGATGGTTTGAAGTAGAGTGGCTTGCACCCTCTATCCCTACATCCCCTACCCCTTCACACACGATGCTATTTCCTGATTATAATCACAATTAGGAAGATTCATCTTTTGGCATTAAGGAAAGGAAATGTGCCCTGGGACCCACCTGAGTATGTCTACATGCCATGATTTTGACACTATTGATAAATTTCCAATCAAATAGGTGTTTTTGGTCATTCTAAGGACTGATTATCATTTACGGTGAAGCAGTCAATGAGATTAATGTATTTCAGGCACCTTAACAACTGAATTGGATCAACCATGCATGAGTCCATAGATAGCTCATTGACTGCCTGTTATTGTGGCTGATAAAACCAAGTCAACTGGAAAAGAGCTCTTTCAGTCTGGCCTTGTAGACAAACTTTAAGTCTTTACTGTGGAGCCCTCCAAGATGATTGGCCCTTTGAAGCAGCAACCGGCATAAGCCTAGAGGGATTATGAACACAAGAAGCCCTAGCACAGAGATTCAAGTCAAAGAGAATCTAGCTTTTGCAAATATGCACTTGAAAGCATTCAATGATTGGCTTACAAAGGCAGAACCAATTCAATCCATGGACATTTTAATACTCTTCTTGTGAGACGATAATTGAGAGAGAATGATGCAGGGATGATATACATCAATAAAGCAGTTACCAACCCAAGTTAGTGGAAGAAATCTTGCTAAACGCCCAGGTCTAAGCCTTGTTCTATAGCAGAAGCAACTGGCAAAGCCAGCTATAAAGACTAAACTGTTTAAGCTGGAACAGGCGGAGCACACTACGGCTACCTTCCCAGAACGCTGCCAGACTGACTGCCCAGGAGGAGACGGGAAGTAGAAAGGGTGACTCCAGAGAAGAAGAGGGCGATGTAAATTTATGATTATATACAATGTAGTAAGTCCTATGTGTATATATTACAGGCTTTTAAAACAATGCTTTACATGTAATTCACCTTTCTATTATCCCCATTTTACAGATAAGGAAACTGAGGCAGAGGGAGATTCAATAACTTGCCCAAGGTCACTTCACTATTAAGTTGCTATATACAAGGTAGTGTGTATAATAGAAGCAGGAATCCCAGTAAGATGGGGAGATTGGTGATCACCAGGGAGGACTTCTGGGAAGAAACCTTGAACTGAGAGTTTGGGAGAATGAGCAGGAAAGAAAAGAAAAAAAATTCTATGCTCAGGAAATTGTAGGAGTGTCATACAGAGGCATGAACTTGTTTGCCATCTAAGGAAAGATAGGTTGCTATAACTTGGAGGTATAGCAGAAGATGAGGCTAAAAGTAGATCAAGAAGTTTCAGCCTCATTTTAGAAGCTAATGGAGTCATTGAAGCTTTTTAATTAGGAGAGTGAGATGCTCAGATTCATGATTTGGAAAACTGACTCTGTGCCGCTGTGAGAGGAGGGATCAGAGAGTGCCAAGATTGGCAGCCAGGAGACCAATCACGTAGGCGAGAAACCCTAAGTCTTGAGCCAGGCCAGAGGTTATGAAAGTCAAGGGGAGTGCTCAGAGATATTTAGGAGACAGAATCTACCCGACATGGAGACTGATTGGACTAAGGGTAAGAAGGAGAGGAAAGGGTCTATGCTATTAATTATAAATTTTCTGTGTATACCTCTGTTGAAACAAATAAACGTTGAAAAATATAACTGAGTTATCACTTTCTTTGAACTATGACATTTAAAATGGACTTTAGTGAAATCATAGGTGAAAATAGATGCTGTTTTGTATGTCTTTCATTCATTCATTTATTATTTATTTATTTATTTGTTTATTTATTTATTAGGCGAGGCAACCCTTGGATAATATGCACCGAGCACAATGCTGTGTTACATTGTGAATGAATGATACTAATTTGGTCTCTGCTCTCACAGTGATATTATGGGTCAGAGCCATTTGATGTGACAGAAACATAGACATAAATAAAATAGGTGCCTGTGTAATTTTCTGAAAGATTCCCTAGGATGAATCTTATCTAAAACTTTATTTCCTATGCCACAAGTTCAACGAACGTATATTGAGGACCCGTGGTATAGCAGGGTTTGTGGCAGGGATAAAGCAAACATGAATAGACAAGATACTTTTGAATAGTAATGAGTGCTAAGAAAACAAAAAATGTAATAGCAGTGGCAGGGCAAGAATAAGGTGATACTCTAGTTTGGGTAGTCATTAGGGACAGCCTCTCTGAGGAGGTAACAAAAAACAGAAACCTGAGTGGCAACAACAGGAATCAGCTAGGCAGTATCTGAGGGAAGAACATTCCAGGCAGAAGGTTCAATCAGTGCCAAGGCCCTGAGTTAGCAATGAGCGGGAGACAATAAAGGTCAGTGTGACCAGACAGAAAGAGTCCATGGCTTACATTAGAGTTCATTCTTGCTGTTGTACATTGTGTGAGCTTGGAAAAATGTACAATGATATGTATTTACCATTATAGTATCATATAGAATAGTTTCATTGCTCTCAAAATCCTGTGTTCCACCTATTCATATCACCCTCTTCCCTCGCTTCCCTAAATTCCTGATACCCACTGATCTGCTCCTGTCTCCATAGTTTGGCCTTTTCCAGAATGTCATAGAGTTGAACTTATACATTATGTAGCCTTTTCAGATTGGCTTCTTTCACTTAGTAATTTACATTTAAGTTTCTTTCATGCCTTTTCATGGTTTCATAACTCATTTCTTTTTAGCACCAGATAATATCCATTCTCTGGATGTACCACAGTTTATTTATTCATTCGCCTACTGAAGGACATCTTGATTGCTTCCAAGTGTTGGCAATTATGAATAAAGCTGCTATAAACATCTGTATGCAGGTGTTTGTGTGTATGTAAGCTTTCAATTCCTTTCAGTAAGTACCTAGGAGCATGATTATTGGATCATATGATAAGAATATATTTAGTTTTGTAAGAAGCCACCAAACTATCTTCCAAAGTGGCTGCACCATTTTGCATTTCTATCAGCAATAAATGAGAGTTCCTGTTGCTCCACATCCTTGCCAGCATTTAGTGTTGTCAGTCTTCCAGATGGAAGATTTTAAGTGCGACATAATTGATTTATAATTTTAATATATCCCTCTGGCTGCTGAATGGAGGAAGCACTGTAGGGAAGCAAGAGTGGGAACTAGAGAGATCAATATCCAGAAGCCAATGCAGTTATCTACGTGAGGGATGGTGATGTCTCAGACAAGCGCAGTTACAATGAAAATAAAGAAATTGGAGCAGACTTGAGTTATATTCCGCAGATAGAATCAACATGACTTACTGATAAATTAGGTATAATGGGTGAAGATTGAAATTTTCAACCTGAGGAGGTGAGTATGTATTTGGTGGTATCATTTATGGAGATTCAAGACAGAACTGGTCTGGGAGGGAAAGTTAAAAATTCTATTTGGCCATTTTAAAATCTGAAATGTTTGCTGGATATCCAAGCAGAAAAACCAATTATACTAGTGGACATTCAAGTCTAGAACTTAGTGGGAATGTCTGGGCTAGAGATATAAATGTGCGGACCACTGGCATATACACAATATTTAAAACAATGAGATGAAGACAGTTGCCTATGGAAAATAGTACAAATGGAGAAGAGAAGAGGGCTGAAGGACAAGCTTTAGAGAAGAAAGCTTTCATATATGCCTTTAGGAATAGGTAGGATTTAACCAAGAGAAGAATGAGTCCTCTGTTGAAGTAGGCACAGTCTACTTTGGAAGACAAATACAGAAGCGATTATTTAAAACCTTGTTTTCTCTTGTAATTACGGTTTTGTTTTCCAAACTTCGGTTACAATAGACTATTTTTAAAAGTAAGATTTGACCTTGGGAAGGTGTTAGAGGTTCACAAATAGCCTCTACCTGAATCTCCAGACAAAATCACTGAAAGCTCAAGCTAGAGTCCAAATTCTAGTTAATGTTTCGCTATTTACCTACTAAGTGATGTAAAAAAAGGAGCTGGCCCATGCTCTAGCTCTTCATCTATTCTTGTTGTTCTTCAACAAGCCCTGAGGTTGATGGTGGGCCTCGAAGCCCCTTGACAAAGAGAAATGGGCTAGAACAATGGAAGAGATAATGAAAAAGGGGCTGTGCTGTATGAATTCTTAAATCACAGCTTTCCTGGCTACCCTGGACTTCGAGTGTCCCTTCTGCTGTGGATTTAGGCTGTAAGCATATTAATTTAGACTCTGGCTCTCATTTTGATCAGATTTGTTTCTGGCTTCCATTGTAGCTTGTCACACAAATGATCAACCCTTTCTACTTTTATTATGGCTAGAATTAGGCCAATTCACACACCATGCTTTCCTTATGCGCTTGGTTTCTGCCTTTATACTGTCATTCCTGCAAAGATGCCTATTAAATATTCAAACGGAAAGGTTAACTTGATAGAAAGTCAAGGCTGGAACTCAATGAAGCGTTGTCTCTTCATTCCTGGGTGTGCATCTTCTCAAAATCTCCACCACTACTCTTAACTCCTGTGATTTCTGAGAATGTACAAGACAGGAAGTCTCAGGAACGGTCCAAGTGCCTACTTGACCTGTTGGGGACCTAGGTTGTCTTTCATTTCAGGGTCCCACTTTACTCGTCATTGGAACTGGTCACACTAAAGAATTTCTCACACTGCACTTGAGGAAACAAAAATCAAACTGTGTAGTGTGACTACTCAACAGAGCTTTCTCACATGGCTCTTATGTAAGTTCTCTCTCAGTCTCTTTCTTTCTCTCTCTCTCTCTCTTCTCCTGTACTTGCATACCATTTTGCACCTCTTGAACATCTCATCTCAATGGAATTTGTATTATAGTTTCTCTTTCATGTATCTCACTCCTTGAAAGAAAAAATAATAATATATCTTACCGTTTATAATTTAATAAATAATAATTTATAATAATTTATATTTACATAGTGGATCGTATATTATCTCCGTTTTAAATATAATAAAGAGAGACTCCATTTAAAGAGGAACTCTAACTTTAAAAAACTAAAGCATTTAAAAAAAATACTTTCCAAATACTGATTATCACTGCAAAAGACATTTAACTTATAACAGGTAAAAATGAATTTAAATATTATATTCGAAATTAATATATAAAATTGAGAAAATTTTATGGAACCCCGGGGGTTGTGTCCATGACTCCTAAGAGACTCTACTCTCAATGAAAGGAGCACCATCCAGGAGTGTCAGCGGCAGAGGGACCAGGTCTGTAGACTCCCAGAGATTGTATCAGAAATACTAAAAACAATAGGAAGCAGTTGGATCTAGTTCAGTGCTTCCCAAACTTCTGCTATCTGTATGTTACCTTCACAGTGTTTGCTACACGAGTACAACCTTCTTCTTATCATGATCATTATTATTATTATTATGAAAGCAATTTTTTTTATTTCAATCTACTTGCTTTTTCTTACTGAAACAAATTTACTTCAAAAGAAAAAAACATATGACAAGTTTATTACACTAGTAGTTTTCTAATGCTCGTTATAATGAATACATATTTGAAAGTGTTCCTTATTCTACTAAAGTCAGCTCAGGTAGCTCACTTTGGAAACCCCTGGCTTATTGATAATAATAGGCTTGATCTTTGGAGTCATACAGGCTGGACTTCAGTATTAATTTCTGCAACTTATTAGTTGAGTGTTCTTGGGAAGTTATTTAACTGCTATGATTCCCAGTTTTTCTCATCTATAAAATGGGAACACTCATACCTACCTCAGAGGCTTGTTTGAAAGACTTAGGAAGTGATGTATGTAAGGCATTTGCCATGCAGCCTGCCACATGAAAAGGCCTAAACAGGTGGCCGGCGAATCATGTTTTAACAATTTGCTCTTATTTGAGAAGGACTGGGAAAGGCAGCTTAGTCTGGGTCAGTGGTGGAGAGATATGGGACAAGTGCCCAGAAATTAAGAATTCCCAGAGCCCCATCAGGAGAGGCTTCAAGTGAGAATCACAGCACCAGGGTACTTAGCATTCCCCAGAACTTGAGTCTGAAGGACTTTAATAGAAGCTCCCAGAAAAAAAAGGTGGGGGGAGGATTACTTGACTGACTACATTTTGGAAAAACTGAGTTAAATAAAGATAAATATTTCTATAGGCCAGGCATTTTGAAATCTTTAAGTCTAATGCACAATGAGAATCTTTAAGAAGAGAAAGTAGTATGTAGTACTTCACTTTCATATTTTTTTCGTGTTCTTTCTTTCTTTCTTTCTTTCTTTCTTTCTTTCTTTCTTTCTTTCTTTCTTTCTTCCTTCCTTCCTTCCTTCCTTACTTCCTTCCTTCCTTCCTTCCTTCCTTCCTTTTTCTTTTTGGTTCTCAGAGTAGGTTTATATTGAAGGTAGTGGCATCGGGCTATATATATCATTCTTTCTTTCTTTCTTTCCTTTCTTTCTTTCGAAAACACTATGGAAGTAGGGTGTGAAAAACATACTTTAGGAAAGTGTTTTAGACCAGATTTCCCCTGAGACCAGGTAGTGGATAGGTTCTGCAACCTTAAGAAACGATGCATAACAAAACCAATTTCTCCATAGGCTAATTGATATAAACAAGAGTTAAGTCTCGATGGCATCTCATCAACATTATGATGAAACTACAGTTGAACAAAATGACCTATTTGAGGACCTTGAGAATCTCCTGCAAAGTGATGAAAATTAGAATTTTAAATCTATAAATCCTAAGGGTTATGGGGTGATAATGGTAGAAGACTACTTGTTTTAATGCAGCCCTAAAGACTATCTAAAAAGACAGTCTACTTTATATTCCCTGGAAATTTTACTTTGTATTTTACTTTGTATTCCCTAGAAATGTATATGTGAATGTACACTATTGGGTATATGAACCAGGAGTAGAAGAAGGGAAAGATGGAGAAGGAAGCAGGGAAGAAAAGATTCTAGTTCAAGGTTGCATGGCCACCCCATACAGATTGTTTCATCCTAGAGAACCCTCTAAGAACCATAAGAAATGCATCTTAGAAGTGCCTCCTTAGTGTAGAAGGGGAAGGTATTTATGTATAAGCTCCTATCTCCCATTTATCAAAGGTTCACTGATGGGGTGTTAATTCCCCCTCATTTCTAGGATGCACACAAGAAGTCAAATGGGTTCCTCTGGTGACTCACAAGGCAGTAGACCCAGAGCAGGAGAGAGGAGGTGCAGCATGAGCCTGAGGCACAATGTTCCAGGTCATACTTATGCAAAGCTGGCGGGAGCCCACAGAGAATTGGACCCTGTGGCGGTGGCTGGCATAAGAAACAGGTGAGGCTGAGAGGATTGGAACTGCTTATAAACACTCATCCCAGGATCAACATGCTGTCTCTTCCTTGGCTGCCTGTTGAAATGCCAACATTGAGCTCATTCATCAGAGTAGAAGCATTCTACTCAGGAAAAGTCCAGGATATAAGGGAAAAAAAGTCTGTATTTATCTCAAGGCCCTACAATATAGAAATGTGCTCTCAGACTCCATATCTCACTGCAGGTGTGAACCATCTGCAGCCACCTATCTTCCATGGCTTATCCATTCAGCCCTTGTGCCTAAGGCTAGAAACCTTAAAAATGCATTTTTCTCCAATGTACTTGTTTCTTCTGCTCAGCACAACTGTCTCTGTCCTGTTAGTCCTTTAAACAATAAGCCCCTTGAAGGCTGAGCCTATATCTTAACGGTCTTTTCATCCCAATCAAGCACAATTCCTGATTCCTGGTAGATTCTCAATAAATATCTGTTGAACTGAATGGAACCATCTTAGGTGAGCCCAGTTCTGAGGGCCCCCTGTGTACTCATAGTAGTTCATTTTGCATCTGTTCCTACAGATGGAGACTCTGAGAAAAGGAATCGAGTAATTAAGAGAGTGGGAAAGAGGAGCCAACTGAAGCAGGGCTCACCTCAAAGGTGTCACTGAGCTCCTCTTAAAGGGAAAGGTTGCGATGAAAGTCAATTTGCAACCTGTTTACAGTTAAAATTACAATTTATACTACTTCTTGGCCTTGGAGCTTGCTCTCTTGCCTCATTGCTGTTAGAACACATCTTATCATAAGATAGCTTGGGTTTTCATATCCAGCATTTCTTGACTCAGAAAAAAAAGGGAAGAAGTAGAAAAAAAGATTGATAAGACACAAAGCAAGACCACTAGCTAATCATCAGTCTACATGGCCTTCCTCCACAGTGGCTCTCCAGATCTAATAAAAGTTTCCAAAGGGAAGTCACTAAGAATATGATGATCTGCCTTCTAAGAGGATAAACTTTTTGTTTTCAGCTGCCAGAAGCATGGAACCTCTAAGCGATTGACAGGAGCACTGAGCTCAAGTCTTAGTTCCATCATGTCTGAGCTGTGGGATCTTAGACCATTCAGTCTCACTGGTCCTCAGGTTCCTCGATGACAAACGAGAATCTAGACTGCCTGCCCTACCTTCTTCCATTTTCACTGAACACATTTAAAGATCTCTTTATACAGACCTCTTTTAGAGAACACATTACATTGGATCATGAGTATTTGATTATGAGTACTGGATCAATCAGTCTGATTAGATTCTGATAAGCAGAGAACAGTTTACAGTTCAGGTTAGCTCTGAGCTCCCAGTGCTTAGCACAGCAGATGCTCAATAATTATTTGTAAAATAGAAGCTGGGGACGTACGGGACAAGTTACTTAAAAGCTGGGCATCCATGCAACTTTAACGATACTCTTTAGCCTTTTGCCATTTCCATGCTAATAATTCAAACCAGGAGAGAGAACTTTGCATGGACACTGAAATGAGTTAAATGTAGTCCCCCAAAATATGCATGCAAGTCCTTACCCTGGTACCTATAAATATACTCTTATTTGGGTGGAGGGGAACAAAATTTCTCTTCATTTGTAATTAAAAAATCTCAAGATGAGATCATCCCAATTAACTGGGAGAGCTCTAAATCCAGTAACAAGTGTCCTCAGAAAAGACAGAGAGGAAAAGGCCATGTGAAGATAGAGGCAGAGATCAGCATTACACAGTCATGGCCAAAGAACACCTGGAGCCACCAGGAGGAGCATCCAGGGGAATAAAGCCCTTAAGACACCTTGACTTTGGACTTCTGTGAGAGAATAAATCTCTATTATTTTAAGCCACTAAGTTTAGGGTAATTTTTTTCTGCAGCCACGGGAACTAATAAAGCCCCACACCTTCGAGATTTGTCCCTGCCTGATCTGAGTTCCCATTCCTACAGCAGCCGTGGGGAAGCGCAGTCTCCAGAGGCCATGGGTATTGTCACCAACAAGTGGGGCCCTTGGAAGCCCAGTCTCCCTGCCATGAACACAAGTGATCAAAGTTTCATTCATTGTTTTCAACTACCAGCTTTGGAGAGAGTTAGAAAGCGATGGGGAATTCAGAGTAATGCGATTTGTCATCCAGGGAAACGATTAGATGAGAAGTCACCAATTATTGGCTTGCTCAGCAGAGGGAAATGAAAAATAATTGTTGGAAATAACACAAAAGCCCTCAGAAACTGAAGTGCTCTCATTTGTGAGACACCAGCGTTTGAAAAAGCTTTTGGTGTGAAATTGCTTCTCTGCATATTACTAGAAAGGTCTGTATGCTTTAAATCTGCCAAAGGAAAATTATGTTACATGGATTTGTGTGACTGTTATATTGGTTGATATTCAACATTAACTAATAGCTCATGAGTGGTTAGTTGATTCCCTCTAAGCCTCAGTTTCCCCATCTATAAACCAGAGACAACAATAGTTCTTGATTCACAAGTTTTGGATAGACATAAAGAAGATAATTTTTATAAATGGTTAGCACAGTCATAGAACATAGCATCCAATAATTATCCACGATAATTATTGGTCTTACTATTGTTGTTATCTGTGTCAGAAGATAGTGAAGCAACAGAACAAAGTAGTTAAAGCTCAGGCTAAGCAGTAGACAGTTACGGGTTGAATGCTGGCTCCAGCGCATACAGCTTGGTACTGAAAAAAACCATTACGCCTTTATTTTTTTATCTATAAAATAGGGTAACAACAGTTATCCATCTAAATCATAGAGTTGTTAGAAATTAAAGTGATGGATGTAAAGCATTTAACGTAATGCCTGGTAATAGTCATTCAGGTTCCATCTTGCTCACTCTTAGGGATTAAATTTTATTTATTTATTCATTCTGCAAATATTTTAATGAGTGCTTATGCTTTATGGCAGACAAGTAGTAGGGGTTTAGCTGTGAACAAGAGAGTCACAGTGCCCACTGGGAACTTACCTTCCAGTGGGAGAGGCATTAGCTAATCATGAAATAGATGGAGGTGACTGCATGTATCAGAAAACCATTAGAGACAGTGCTGTGGTTTTTTTTTTTTTTGAAAGAAATTCATTGACATGCCTACTGGAGGTAGAGTATATCAACTAAGTGAACCTGAATGTGGGCAGAACCATTTGTGATCCCTTCTGATCCCCACCCCCCAACCCCACCCCCCCAAAAAAGGGAAGAAATTGTAGATTGCTCTAAATTCAAGTGGCAGGTGAGTGAAATAGATGACAGTACAATGCCCGGCAGACTCTGACATCGGTTGCCCACTCCAGGATTCTTCCCTGACACTCTTCACCTCTTTAATCGGGTTTTAAATAGGGGACCTATTTGAGGGCAAGTGGATTCTCTTTTGGTGCAAACCAGTGAAGAGCCAGTTTACATATTTACATCTAGGTTATAAGAGGCTGGGAAACAAGATGAATAATCTTGACGGCACACCCTAGTGCAAGAAGAGAACACAACAGGAGTAAATGTGGAAATTAGGGGCTGGGCCAAGTTTAACCAGGTCTTTCCAAACCACAGAAATGAGTTTCCTGCAAGTAACAATTTAAATATAATGTGTTCAGTATAATTGTGCTCAGTATTACAAAAGCTGCCAAGGCTTGGTGGAGTGTCTAACATGGTGAGAATCAAGGCAAAGCCTCAGAAGAGGTATTGCTTACATCATGATATAAAGGATGAGGTGGATCAGCCCATGGAAG
>NW_006442109.1:19138006-19140928 GCF_000325575.1 Pteropus alecto
TGAGCAAAGGGGAGAGTGATATCGGAGGAGATCAGAGATATATGTGAGGGCTGATCATGCAAACATTCGGAGGCCAAGGTAAGGAGTTCACATTAATGACCTCTTAAGGGCAGGACATCTCAGAAACCTATAGAGGCCTGGGATCCTGGGATAACTCACAATGATAAAGTGTCAGAATAGTTATAAGAAATAGAGTATACTACAAATATTTCCATGTAACAAATTAACACTTTCGTCACCCAAAATTACGATGATATCTAAATGTATTATTTACAAGATAATGAAAGGATTTATTTTTTTAAAATTGATGCATTAATAGTGAACTACAGGTTGTGTGGTCTGGAAATGGGATACATGTTTCAAGATGTATTATGAATGTCTTCGCTTCATCTTATGATATCTCTAAAAGGTTACTTTAAGAAAAAGTCAGAAATCCACATTTGAGGGCCTTAGCTACATGGCCCTCTCATGCAGGCCAACCACCCCTGTTCCTGGCCCTCTGATGGGGCCTCCTTTTAAGGAAACTGAGCCTAAAGGTTTGCAGGAAAAGATGGATTGTCTAAAGAGCCTGTGACTCTGCAGCACTCACCACTAAGCTGTGGCCAGCCACTTGCACAGTGCAGAGCCCACACTAAATGCTCACTAAATGTTTGATGAGTGAATGAGTAAAACTATTCACAAATGACTGGATGTTAGCACAGTTCCTTCCTGTACAAAAACCTATCCTATGGGACATGATTGACTTCCCTATAGCAAAAAAAAAGGTCAGAAAGCAAAACAAAAGTCAGACACTATAAACAGTTTGGATGCCCCAGTCATGTCTTTAAATTGTCAGTTTTTCCAAAACTGTCTCTATCCCTTTGCAGCTGTAGTTTGAAGTGGAAAATGTAGTGGCCTTAAAGCACCAGCACACAACCAGACAATTCCATTTGGTGTGTCTGCTGCTAGGTGTGCCTGAGCCCTGCTAACTCAGGCCCGCAACCCTAGGCTTCTCACCATTTAGGCAGAGGGTAGCTTTGAAAGGACATAATGTTACTCAGAACTGTGTTCTCACTTTTGCTGTGTGGGAGAGGAGGTGAAAAGACTTCAATGTTCAATCTTGGATAATTTATAGGGATATCTCATCTCTGCTCTGAAACTCATTTATAGAAGTTGTATCTTTATTAACTCGCTATGTGAACTTCAGCAAGTCAGTTAACCTCTTTGGAATTCTTGATAAAGTCCAAATTATATAGAATTTACCTCATGATACTATTGTCAGGTTTTCACGAGAAAAGCATTTAGTAAATGGCTGATAAATTACAGGGGCAGATCCAAATTTCTGGAGACTGAGGTAAATACAATGTGGAGGGCCCTCATTAAGAAAAAGAATTTAAAATCATTAAAATCAGGTACAAGGTTTTAGAAAGTGAGAAGACATGAATCTTAAACTTCATGGCAATTTTACCTTGGGGAAAATGATAATCAGATGATAATCAAGAATTATTAGCACAAACTTTTTGGGTCTTCATAGAACGATATGGGCTAGAAGGGGGAATTTCTGACCATGCTGCCATCTCTCAGAGTAAAGAAAATTTGCATTTCCTGAGAGAGTCTAGATGATTTGTGCTGCCTAAAGTTCCCTTTTTCTCAAGGTGACCTCAAACCTCAAGTTCTCTCCTATGGAGACAAGCCCAGAAGGAATGTCTCAGGGCATGATTTAATATGATTCAATCCAATGCACGTCTCTGGCATACAATGCAAGAAGACATTGTGTTTTTTACTATGAGGCTTACTACATAGGGGAGGAAGATCCAAAAGGAGCATGAGGCAGGGTCCCTGCACTCAAAAACTTGCAGTCTGGTTAAGGAGATAACTCTAGTAAACTGGAATTATCAAATTCTCACTCTCTTTTTGGACAAGCTTAAATCACTCTTATAAAGTATGTCCTGACCTCTCAAGCCCTCCACCTCACTCATATCGTGTGAAGAGCACTCATTTGACATGCCTTCTATCTCGTCCTGTAACAACTCTTGTGTTGTTGTCTTGTTATTTGAGCATGTGTGTTATTGTTGTTGATAATGATACTGATGTCTCCTCAATAAGATGATCAGCTCTTTGAGAGCAAGAACTAGGTTATTCACTTCCGTATGATCCCACAGGACCTGCTCTGTCCTGACAGAGGAATGACTAGGTATCAAATGTTACATAGGACATTCAGACTTAGCTCCTAATGTGCCATGGGCTGTTAGAAAGAGAAAATGGAGATTTGGTCAGAAGAATTAGAGAAGCTCTCAGGGAGGAGGTCAAGTTCAATCTTCATGAACTTCCTTTCTCAAAGTTGGTGCATTTCCCCCCAGTTATGCAATTTGTCATTCCCACTTTTCAGCCTCATGTGACAGTTTGGACTTCTACAAAGAAGCTGAGAGAGAGGCAGCAGGGTGATTTGCCAACCTGGAAAGGGAGGTTGTTCAAATCAGAGAGTGACCACGGGAAAGTGGCAGAGGTTGAAACTAAAAGAGGATATGTTATAACCTCATTTTAAGCTTCTTGGGATAAATGAGGATAGGCCAGGGATCCAAGAGTCATCAGACGTGAGGGGGTCTGGTGAAGGCCAGGGCAGAGTCTATGGCTGAGATTTTTAAGGGCACACTACTATGGGGAGTCACCACAGCACTGGACAGAAATGAAAGGGCAAATCGTGTGGCAGTCTAGAGAACTTATTTCAAGAGAGCAGTGCTCCACTAAAAGCAACTGCAGCCACAGCTGTACGCAATGAATGCTGCAAATGGGAGTGTAAATGCTGGGGGTGTCGGGAGGGGGAGCTGACCCAGCAATCATTCTTGTCACCACCAACAGGATTCCATCTCTCCAGGCACAGCAATGTCCTCTTTATCCTTAGATCTGGCTGTTGGTTGCCTTTCTATGTCCTGAGGTCAGTAC
>NW_006442109.1:19140958-19145047 GCF_000325575.1 Pteropus alecto
CAGAGGCACCCTGACACCTCCTGAGCCACTTCTTCTCAGATTCTTCCACCAGCCAGCCCATCTCAGTCTCTGAATCCTGCACTATCGGACTGCCAGCAGGAAAGACAGCTCCCATAGCCTGTACCTAAGAACGAAACTTTTCTCTCATGGAATGGTGCCCTTTCTGGCCAATGGAACAATGCAAGGAAGAAAGTGACACCAAGCCAGCCAATGAGATGATGTGAATCATCAACCCTGGCAGATATGGTATGACTGACAACTCTATAATATGAATCTCCTACCCCAGCCCAAGATTGTCTATATCTCTTATATTCACACTTAATACTACACTTCTTGGCATTGTTATCTAAGTATCTCAAAGTTTAGGCACATAGTAGGTACTCACTGAACAAATTGGGAAGAGGGTTCCATTAGCCTTTTCCCAACAATAAGACCCTAGGGGTTGAATACATCCCCTGCTGTAGGAAGATCCCATATTCTCAGTACGCTGATTTCTTTCTATCACCTTCATATACTTTACCCCACAAGGGCAAAGCTCCTCTTTAATGAAACCTCATTTGGCACTAGGTAGGCTATCAAGGACATCCCTTTTGCAGTATCTTCTCTTTTTGATTGTCTCTTCCGAAGGGACCGCTGGGAACTGCAAGAGAGGATTGTCGACAACCGATAAATGCAGTCTTCAAAGCCACTCATCCATTCTTAATGGACAGCCCGTTAATTTGAGGTCTAGGTCATGAATTTGAATGCTATGCACCGAACACCTCTTCAGC
The DNA here is from genome assembly GCF_000325575.1 of Pteropus alecto. Classification (NCBI taxonomy): domain Eukaryota; kingdom Metazoa; phylum Chordata; class Mammalia; order Chiroptera; family Pteropodidae; genus Pteropus; species Pteropus alecto. The sequence goes on from NW_006442109.1 coordinate 19,141,729, forward strand.
AAGAAAACCTGGTTTTGCCTCAGGGTAAATGGTGATTCATTAATTGTAATTAAATTAGGCTGGTGGCTTAAACTAGATGTGACAAAATGAAAATCCCCATATAAAACCTGAGATGCATATCACTGGCCTTCTGTCAATAACATCTAGTTTTTGTCTAAGTGGATTTAAAAGGAACAAGATGCCTCTTCTTTAAGAAAAAAGAAAGCTGCTTCGGTTAAATAGGAAATAAATAACTTCTGAAAGTTTCTCTATTTCTTATTCACTCAAGTCCTGGTACAAAAACCACAAAGGACAAATAATAAGCGTTTAGACTCTCCCTGCTGCTGGGAGGGAACCAGCAGCATTCTCAGTTTAGCTCCTTCTGGATGATCACGAAGCCGATCTACCCACCTTCATCTGGTCTTGGGGAATCATCAGAGTCCTCTTGGCCCAACCAATATAACTGGCTTTTGAGGCAGTGGATATACGGGTTAAATTCTTGAATGGAAGTCTGGAGTCCTGAGATATTGCACCTTATTCAGCGGCTAGTTGTTAACTTTGGGACTCTTCGTCCTTGAAGTTACCGTGAGTCAGCTGTAATAGCAGCTGGGGGAAAATAAATAAAACAGGACATGAAGTAAGAGAGAGCCAGGGCAGACCGGAACCCATGACTGTCTATCAGTTATTATAAGCTCGATGAAGTGGGTGACCTGCAGAAGTTGGCACCTTCACCCATGGGACTGAACTCACACCTGGCCCTGGAAAGTGGAGTAGATCCAGTAGGAGCTGAAGGAGCTGCAGGCCTGGGTGCTGCAGGCCTGGGTGCTGCCCCATGCTGAGAAGGTGAGTCAGCAGGTCAGCAACAATATACATAAGCTGTCAGTGTCTACAGCCATCTTCAGAGCATGAAAAGGACTGCCGCTTCACTTCATCTCTAAAATCGTATGTAAATATCTCTTGTGGCCCTAATCCAAAATCATACAGGAAAGATAACTCTGGGAAACACAAATCCAGCTTAGCAAAGTTAACAAAATAGAAAGTCACCACAATCTACTCCTTGTCAACATAGTTTCCATGCACAGTTGTTTAAATACACATAGTATCCAAATAAAGACGGTAGCAAAATCTTTTTTACAACTAACATGATGCAACTATTCCTCTTGCAATCAAAACATGTTAACCCTCTCCATAAAAGGGGATAGAAAATCATTTTATTCATATTTGGCTGATGTCTTTTCTTCTTCTGAGTCACACTCTTTTTGCTAGCCTAAATTTACATACTGAGCTATAAGATTAGCTACTATTATTAGCTACTATATTTTTCCATATTTATTGAGATACAGTTGTCATATAACATTGTACTAGCTTTAGTTGTACAAGATAATGATTTGATATATGTAAATATTGTGAAATGATTACCAACAAGTTTAGTCAACGTCCATCACCTTACATATTTTCAAACTTTTTTCTTGTGATGATATTAACACATCTATCTATGTTAGAGAAATGGGAAAGGGGAAGACAAATTTGTCTAACATATATGCAAATATATTTATATCAAAATATGGAAGAGATGTTTATAACTATTTCAGTCTTTGTCCCTGCAACTTGTCACCTGGTTACACTTGGTATTTAGAACTACCTTCTCCTATTACACATTCTGTATTTCTTTGCCTTTGGCAAGCACCTTGGCTAGAGGTGTTCCTTGTCTAGTAGGGTGATCTAAATCTTTATTCCTGAGGAGTTTGAGCCTGTAGCAGTCCTGCCCGTAGTGAATTGTCATAGTTTTCCATCGACTTTTATCACAGAGAAGTCTAGGAGGGGAATTTACAATATACATGTTTGTTAGTGTAGTAAGTTCTTTCTTCTATGGGACCTATTCCAGGGGTTCTGTTGTACGGGGCTTAGTGGGCTGCAACTCTCCATTGTGGTAATTCAATCTAACTTTTAGTCACCAGACCCAGAGTGTTTTCTCTTAAACAAAGTAAATAGACTGCTTATCTAATGCAATTCTCGATGACCGTTAAGTCTCTCTTCTCACCACCAACTTCTATTAAAGTAGCCAGGTCAACCTTTCCACCAAGAAACCCCACTCTGATCCCCAGCCTCATATCTTCCTTTAGCTTAGAGTGAAGCATTTATAGAATGCTACTAGAGGAACCTTTAAGAATAGAGGGACAGTGGCAAGCACAATGAAGCAATATTTCAGGGACAGTTATCCTGACTGTGAATCACTGTGATCAATTAACCAAAGTCAAACATATCCTGCGTTCTGCATTTACAGATAATGTAATGATGAAACCCCTTGTGTATGCATCTTCGCATACTTGCATACTTGTGCAAGTATAGGACACATTTTTAGAAAGGAAGGCACAGAACATTTTCTTTTAGGGCTTCCCAATTGCTGATTATTTGCTTATGTATTTGTTCATCTGTCTCAACAATCATTCTTTTAGGTCTATAGTAATGATTAAAATCATCATCATCATCATCATCATCATTGTCATGTTTAGCATTTACTATTTGCTAGGATCTTTTCCTATAGTATCTCATTTAATCCTTTCAACTAGGCAAATATTAGGATTCCCACTTCACAGATGAAGGAATGCTCACAATTCCAGGAGCATGTACAAGTGTAGAGTCTGTGCTATAAAGAATGTCAGAGACTCGAGTCAGATCTCACAGCTAATGATTGGCAGAGACAGAATTTAAACTTTCTCCTTCCAAAAACCATTTTTCCTCTATGTTATGGCCCAGAGAAAAGATAAATAACTCATACATCTCTTTTAATAATTTTGAAATTAGTGTGTGCCTTTGTTATGGGAACAAACCTGATTGGAGACCAGATGAACAATGGGAACATTGAAAGTGTGTGGACCAGACAGCTCAGTCAAATGGTTGCCCAAAGTTGTTTCAGAAACTGGGAGGACTCTAGGAATAAGGGGAATAGTAACGTGACAGAATGGAAAGAATGCAGCTTTTACTATTGGTGTAACTTTGCTCATCAATAATTCTCATTTCCTCATCTGTGAAATGGGGAAAATAACCAAATCTATTTCACAAAGATGTTTCAAGGGGTCAACAATATGTCTAAGTGCCTAGTACACTGTGAAGTGCTATATTAAATGTCATAATTAGTGCTGTAGCAGGCCTAAGAGCCCAACCCCAAGTCTGCAGTAATTAGGGTGTCCATATGTGTATGTCCTGGTTTATCTAGGCCATTTCTGGTTTATCGCTCTTGACACAGTGTCCCATTTGGTTAAACACTTTTGGATTCTCAAAAGTAGCCTGGTTTGAACAATAAGTTATATGGGAGCCGAACGATCAGTATGGGAACAAG
>NW_006442109.1:19145101-19150199 GCF_000325575.1 Pteropus alecto
TCCTCTTCCTCTGGAGAGAACTAAATCTAAGTGACTCCAACCAAGAATACGGAGATATCAGAAAGCAGACAGTCCAGCTGATTTCCCACTGCTATTTGGTAGACCAGACCCGGCAAATACCATGCATTACAAAATAGCAAATGCTTATGTTGTACTAATTATGTGCCAGGCACAGTAGAAAGTGCTTTATATTATCAACACATTTAATCTTCACAACAACCCAATAAGGCGGGTTATCATCCCCATGTAACGGATGAGAAATGAGGAACAGAGAGTTAAGTATTTTGTCTGAGAGCACATAGCTAGCATGTGGCAGAGATTGGATTTTTCAGAGTCCATGCTCTGCCTCTCACTCGCTTGAGTTTAAAGGTGCAGAACATCAAAAACCATTGTGGGCAGCATGTTAAGAACTCCTCCACTCCTCTGAAGGAAAGTAGTGAAATTTCAACCTTTGGATGGAGAGTGGCAATTCTTTCCCGTTAGTGAACATGGTACTTTGTAGCACGTGCTCAGTGCCCCCATATATAACAAGGCGCTGAGGTGTCTTTTTAACTTTTAAGGATTTGGAGCCAGGGAATGTGCATGGGATAATTTGTGAAAATCTTTTCTGTTTCAATACTAATGAAGGTGTTGCCAAGGTAAGCTGAGTGAGTATTGCTAATCATACTGGTTTGAGGAAAACTTTTGCAACTCACTGCTGTTGAAGGGTTTGTAGGGAGGAGATGGGTTAGAAGACAGGTGAACGGCCCATTGCTTGGTTCTTTGAGCAGAAACACTTTGGGTAAGATAAACTCTGGAAGAGATGAGAGAGGTAGCCCTGTCCAGTTAAATTTAGGCCATTAAGGACATTTGAGTGATAGTGCTATTCTGAGTCGGCTATGTGATTTGATGTCAGATACCCTGTGTCATTTAAGCTTTCTTTGTACTTCCTAGCTCACAAAAGTTTTCTGATGAACGAGAAGAGAGTAGATCCCAAAAGACTCAGAAACCATTTAAAAATGCCCCAGAAATGTGAAGACCCTGGAAGAGACCTTGCAGAAGGAAAAGCATAAAAGATAAATGTATCAGGAGAATTGTAGTACGATGAATCAAAAGGAACTAGGAATCGAGCTGGCACCATTGAAATCCAGATTTTTACAATTTTTTCTTAAATGTTTATCTGATCGTGCATGCCCAATGTAAAGAAATGGAAATTCTGGTAGTCTCACTCAGAGTAATGACTTTGAATGAAGCTCTGTCCACCAGGCCACCTTCGACTACCTCATAATTGATAGTCACATCCCTCAGGTTGTCAGGACACACCTCTCATGCAAGTGATCATTAAGTCTCTCTTCTCACCATCAACTTCTATTAAAGTAGCCAGGTCAACCTTTCCACCAAGAAACCCCACTCTGATCCCCAGCCTCATATCTTCCTTAAGCTTAGAGTGAAGCATTTATAGAATGCTACTAGAGGAACCTTTAAGAATAGAGGGACAGTGGCAAGCACAATGAAGCAATATTTCAGGGACAGTTATCCTGATTGTGAGCAGCAGCACTAGCCGGCAGTCTGGGAGGGGCTGAAGGGCTGGGAATGTGCCCACAGCCAGCTAACGACCCCAGATCCACAATGTCAGCTTGTTGCTTGGGGAAGTGGCTTCCCAGCCAGGGACTGTGTGTCTGGCATTTAGGTGTGGCTGTGCCACTAGTTTTCATGAATGGAAAGTGGTCAGAAGTGATGCGTGTCCCTTTTGGGCCTGAGTGGATAAGAAGTAGATATGCCTTCCCCTTGCTTTGTTTCCCACTTGTCAAGGACTGGACAAGACTCTGAGACCCTAGAAGCAGCAGGAACCACAGGTGGAAGGAGCCTAGGTCCCTGAATGACCATGTGGAGTAAAGCCACCTCCAGACAGGAACATCTCACTGGACTTTTGCATAGGTGAGAAAAATGTCTATTGTGTTAAACCACTGAGATTTGCCAGTTTGTTTGGTTCAGCCTTGAGCTAATACAGTCACTAACATTCTTAGAAAATGAACCCTGTAGGCCCCAGTGGAGTTCTCATTTTTGCCTCTGAACAAATGAGTTCTGAAAACACACAGTCCAGCATAGGATTGCCTAGCCACACAGAAATGACAGGTACCTGCTTTAAAAATTCCCATTTTCTCTGGCCAGTACAGTGCCCCTTCTCTCAGGCCTCTGTTAACCCTTCCCATGCCACACAGTGCAAAGGGAAGAGGGGGACCAAAGGAACTTGAACCTTTCTGATCACTGGTGGTTAACTGGGTTTGACAGAATATGCTCCTGGGCAGCCTGAATTAATAGCCTGTCCCGCCCTGAGGGAGACTTGGTGAAGGTCATTCAATTAAAACCCTTCCCATTTTCACTAGATAAGCTGTTTGGGGCCTCATATTTGGGCTTAGCTCATAAAAAGTGGAACAGACCACTATCGGTTTTATCATTTGATTTCAGTAAAAATTGAGCCTGAATGGATGAGTGTCAGGAAGGCGAGGGGTTACAATGTTATTCCTCTGAGTTAATTTTGATTTCGAAAAATGTTCCTGCTGGGGAAGATGTCTGAGCATTGCCTTCCTGGTTTCACCTCCAGCTCCTGCAAGCAGTCCAAGAGCCATCAATCTCCCTCCAGCTTCTTTCCAGCACAGGCCTCTGCAGTACGTCTTAGAATCCTGAGACTGGCCCACGAGGTCTGCCGAGGCCGGCACAGGCTGCATGCTTCCAGGTGTATGCGGTGCCCTCTCATCACAGCTGCCCATGATACCCAAGGAAGAGCAGCTGCCTGCCTTTTCCTCGCTAATTTCTCTTCTGTGCTGAGCTACATGGGGGAGAGTAATTGCCTTCACTCTGAGCTCTGACATTCCCACATTCAAGCACCTGCTCTCCCACTGTTCTCCCAATAGGAAAACAATTTCTGCCACACTTGGTGTTTCCTTCACAGCAAACCTGCTGATTAGAGAGACACACTTCAGAAGAGACAGTCGGGGGCCGGTGAATATGGCCAGGGCCAAAGTAGCATTTTGGAAATCTGGTTGGTATTTTCCCTCGGTAAAATATGAACCATGGTGGGAATTCCCCAGGTTGCTGGGCAGAGAGTAGGATTCTCTGGAGCTATTCAGCCCCATTGCATTCTCCTAACGTCAGTAGAAACAAATTAAAACAAAACAAAACAAAATTAAACTAATTCAAGTGAAAAGGAAAACCAAGTCACAGTCATTCAATGATACTATGCTCAATTTATCAGAAGATTTCTCCAAGATTTTCAGTTATTCTATTGCTACTAGAGGGCTGGAATTGATTGATTCCTTTTAGGGTGTGCATTTTCATTCTAGATTATAAGGTGTTATTCTGTAGCAGTTATTAATCCTGGCAGGGTCAGGGGGCCAGTGTAGTTGCATCTCCCGGGAGAGGGGCAGGACACTCTAAGACACTAATACTTCCCTCTCTAGAAGTAAGCCAGGGCCTTAAAGAAACCTAGATAAGAGAGAGCCAGCTCTTGTTGTCTCCTTTTTTCACTCCCAAAAGAGCTCTCAGGTCTTAAGATTACCAATATGTCCCAATTGTTTTTATTTTTATATCTATATTTCTTTTCTTTTCTTTTCTTTTTTATATTTCTTAATCAGGCAAGCAATAGACTTTCCATACGGAAACATTAGAGCAGGAGTTGGCAGACTATGATCTGCAGGTCAGTCTGGCCCTCCACTTAGTTTTGTAAATAAAGTTTTATTAGAACAGAGCCATGTTCATTTGTTTAGCATTGTCTGTGGCTGCTTTCGCACTATTGGTTGAGTGTTGAGTAGAGTTGAATAGTCATGCCTGCATGGCCTGGAGAGCCTAAAATATTTACCACCTGGAACTTTACAGAAAAATAAAAAAAAGAAAAATAAGTAAAAAGAAAAATAAATCTCCCATAATCCCATTATATTATATTACCCAGATATAGCTAATACTAATATCATCCATGCCTCTCTTTTATTCCTATGGAAGCCACTCTTTAGCAAGTGTTTGGTGCAGATGTTGAGACTGATGATGCCACACACATCAAGAATGTATAAAAGATTGATTATTTATATAATCAAGGCTTCTCTGGGAGAGTAGGAAAGAGCTCTCAAACTGGTCTGAAAATGACTTGACAGAGCAAGGGACGGAGGCTGGCTGAGGGTTTTATGATGGGTAGGGGTGGTGCCAAGGTTAGCGTTCCTGAAGGACGGCAGATTATATGGTTTGCGTTTTCCACTGGTGCCAAAGGAGGGGGCATGGGGATTTCTTAGATCTTCCAGGTGTGGGTAGGAGATGAGAGAGAGGTAAGGCTTTAAAAGCTGTCCATAGTCAAACATTAAAAGACTCCTTATTATAAGTCCACATTTCCTGTCTCACGGCTCCTTTGAATCTACCCATCACATTCCCTTCCTGGTTTCTGAGAGCAAATAAATGGTTTTACTCTAAGCTTCCATTTCTCCTGGGAGGAATTCTAGGCTCATCCCATTATCATTTTGTGGGCTGCCTCCTCCCAGGAAGAGGGCATCGAGAATGGGGACATTTCCTGGGCCGCGGTGAAGAGAAGGAGTGAAGAAAGGAGAAAAAAAATCTCAGAATCTCTTGAAGAGTCAGCTCTTTCATGCCTCGTGGTTCCCACATTCTGCCCTTTTCTGACTTGTCCTTTGAGATTCTGGTCCCCAGGAAGAGCCAGGTACCATCCTTGCTGGGAGTGAGCAGCTGAGACAAGTTCTGCTTCAGGCCCTGGGGTAAAATTGTCTCTTTCTCTCTTCCTTCCCTTCAGTTTACTTCTCCTCATTATGGGTGCAAAATTAGGATGTGGTCCCAAAAGAAAGATTAAGAAGTTACTCAGCTGGCTGAGGCTCTAGGTCTGCTTCTGGCCTGCTTTATATAAATTTCCTTTTATGAAAAGCTTTTTATTATGGAAATGCTCAAACATACACAAAAGCAAAGAGATTAGTGCAATGAACTCCATGCACTCATTATTCAGCTGAAACAGTGACTATTCAATACTATCTTAGAATCTGTCCAACAACTCTGAGAAATGGGCATTTTCCTTTCCCTGTTTTAGTTACTTGTCTAAGGCCACAGAGCTAGTGTGTGGCAGAGG
>NW_006442109.1:19150270-19165453 GCF_000325575.1 Pteropus alecto
GGGAGAACTTAAATCAAGCTGGAAACATCCACAAGGGAGCAAGAGGACATCTCCAGAAGGACTGAGAAGTGAGTCCAGCCTCAACGACAGAGATGAAGAAAGGGGTCTGGCATAGACACTGGCTGTGAGCCTCAAAAGGTATCTCCTGGGTCTTCCTTCTGTGATGTTTGAAACATTCACCCCACTGACTACTCCAACCACCATGAAAACATCCAACCTTTATGAAGATACACGACTGGCATTTTTCAGGTCTCTCTTCCTTATTGCATGGCTGCTTGTTAAGTGGGGTCAACACTTCCTTTTAAGTGGAATTCACATTAATATGTGCCTTGTTATAAAGTCCCACAGTGTATAGCCTTTCTCTACTTCCTGAGTGTACATGTAAGTGATGTCTCATCACCAGCATAATCTTTTTATTTATTATTAATTAATTAATTAATTTATTTATTTATTTATGCCACCAGATTGAACGCAGCTCAGCCATTTCGGGGGTGGAGGGCTCTGTTTGCTGCTTCCTGCTTTGTTTTTTATTGAGTGCTTCCAAATAAGGAACAAGAGTCCACAGGAAAGGGAAATGAGTCTTTGAATCTGCAAGAGGATATAGAGGACATCTTCAGCAATTTTAATAATAGCTTTGGAACAGATGGCTATATGATCTCGAAATGATGACAAGTAAAACCCTAAAGAGCTTTATTGTCTCAAGGAAGGAATAATAAAATGGGGGAGGATAGACATAAAATATACAAAATAAGAAGCTGAATAGCCCACTTTTGTGTTGGTTTTATTAATTCGTTAAATAAATTAAACATTAAACAAGCACCTATATGTTTACTTTTTATTCCAAAATATAGATATCTTATGTCTTTTTGTATATAATAAAAAATTATTATTTTAAAAAAATGTGGCCGTGTTTATAATATTTACCCTAAATATGTTTGAACTTTTAATACATACATGAAAAATATGTACAACCAAACATTTTTTTACTTTCTAAATTTTGGAATGAAATTATGTGAATTGTGACTCCTTGGCCTACATTTAAAACAAAAAAATAAAAATTCTCAGATTCAGTTTATTAAAGACAACCAAAAAATCTCATTAAGTCATCTGCCAGAAGAATTTAAAATTTTTCAGTGCATTTAAGTCAGTTTCCTTCTAGAAAATCCACACACAAATCTAGTCCAGTTTGGAAATGTGCATTTTGGAGTAAAGTGTGAACATTGTTCTCAGATAATGAGAGTGACTTCAATTGACATATCCCAGGGAATGTCAGTTATACAGATGAAGATAAGTGTTTCTCTAGTGACAAGGCTTTGGGTTTGCGATGGGTGAGACACACAAGGAAGAGTGTAGCAGGAGAAGAGGGTAATTTCAGCTCCGAACTTTTTTCCCTTTATGGTTTTGACAGAATAGAAACATGTGAACTTCTAGCTCACCTCTTCACTCTAGTTAGAGAGGAGGTATATGGATAAAGGATAATGCTTTTTATGGCAAGATTTTGATGTTGCTGGGATATTTAGGGATTGTGTATGTCCTTCAAGAGGGCCTTTTCATATAGTCCTCTAAGGACTGAGAAGGAAGGATGACAGGTCGAGCAAAACGATATGAGCCAAAATGACACACAAGAGACAATTTAGCATCAGGCTTATAGGTTTTCTGGTGGAACCGAGAGATTTGAACAATCTATACCAGACAGAGAGCCACATGGGACCAGCATAAATGAGTTTCATTGCTGCTGCTCCCAAATTGGCAAAAAGCTGCAGGTTGAAAGAGATTGAGCCTTTTCTGCCCTGGCAGCTGGTAAGTGTATCTGGCAACACACAAACTTCCAAGTACAGCCAGACTGTTTGAGGAGTGTGGTGCCACAGTGGCTTGATTACAGCACTCTTGAAGAAATGACATCCCAGGTGCTCTCCATTTACATGAACTATTCTCTAGTCTCACTGCATGACCCTGGTGTCATGACCCTGCTGTTTCAGTGTTGCTATGACTTTACCATCACATTATAGAATAGTGGATATTGTGCTAAACACAAAAGACTAAATTGAAACAGATATTTAAAGTTAGAATTCAATAATTCTTAGAAAATACATTGCTGCTATCAAATGACTATGAGATGCTATTTTCTGTGTAAATGTGTCAATGTACTTTTTGTTTCTTCTGGAAATAAAGACCCTGGTTTTTGGCCTTCTATATTGAATTTTTATATATGGGTCAATGTGAGAAAAATAAACATTTCATAATAAATATTTAAAAATATTGTTCTACTACAGTAGAAGTATGAGCAAAAAGCAAGATCAAGCAATGCAAACACATACACACACACACACACACACACACACACAAAATTGTATGGCAAATATTTATGCATGATGATGTCTAGCCTTCATAGAAATCAAAGAAATGTAAGTAAGTCAAGACAATGACGAAGTATAATTTTTTCCTTATCATATTGGCAAACATAAAAAACAATAATACCAAGAGTTGGTAGGTATGTGTGGAAGGAATGGATATTTTCTTTTTCTTGCATTTGGAGTACAAATTTTATGCTTCTGAAGGATAATTTGAAAATAAGTATCAAAATCTAAACATACGTACCTTTCACCTAGTGAATTTGCTTTTAGGAATTAATTCTAAGGATGAAATCAGACAAGCATATTCAGAGACTTCTTTACAGAGACTCAACATAGCACTGTCTATAATAGAAAATAATAGAAATGTGTTAAATGTTTATCAGTGGGGATTTCTTAAATTTATGACATAAGCCAAACGACAGACTACTATACAACCAATATAAAGCTATGGAATTATATTATGGAATAGATATGCAATGTATTGTTAAATTAAAAAGAAAAATCTCCTTGTGAAATAGAAGGCACAGGACAACACATTCACTTTCTGGTGGGTGGAAGGCTACACACCAAAATGGGAACATCATAACTGTCTTATGTGTGTGGGGGGAAGAATTTTATGCTTGTGTTCTTTCTCTTATTTATAGCTTTCTTACTTCTATAGGTTTGTTTTCTTACTTGTTTACTTCTGATTTATTTATTCACTAAATTAAATATTACCATATGCCAGGTACTACACTAGAAAATAGGGATACTAGAATATAGTGAACTGATACCTCTAGATACAAATCCTTATCTTTATAACATTGCAAGGAAGATAGAGAATAAACAAAGTAAATATAAACCCAATAGCATGTTAGATAATGTTAGGAAAAAAAGGCTTTGCTAACACAAAGCAAGGAAAGAGATGAAATAGGGAGCTTATCCACCTGCTTCTGCTCTGGCCCTGAGCCTAGCACAGTGAGTGGTCCAGAGAAGGGCTCAATAAAGTTTGCTGAATGAATTTAAGAAGAGAACTCTAGTCAGGGTACTCTGGCCAGGGTACCATGCTGAAAAGACACTACGAGACCTTCGTTCCTGGCTTCTCTTCTCTTGGGTCTATACAGGTGATCTATCTTCCTTCAACAAACATTCTTTTCTCCAGACTTGGTAACATTTCAGCTCATCTTATTCCACATCTTTCCTCATTTGATCATATGCTAGTCTGGCCTCTCTGAGACTGACATATGTTCCTTGGACTAAATTTGATTCTTTCTCATCTAGTTAATTCCCAATTATTTTGCAGGGTTGATCATCTTTTTGCATAGCCGACCTCATTCCTATGCCAATGCTTCATTGTGTCACATTGTCTGATTACATTGGGGGAAATATTAAGTTTCTCCAAATAATTGCCACAAATAAAAACACATCGGGCATTTATAAATGTGTTCTTGTTGGGTGCCCTCTCTTATTTCCTTAAGTTTGTATTTCTTTAAATTCTGCTCTTGTTAATTCTCTATGACTTTTTGTCCCAGGAAAAATTTAATTAGAGAAAGAGGCTGCAGCAAGTTAGAAAGAGAGAAAACAAAACGAAACAAAACACCCAGTAAATAATGAGCATTGCATCACATACATAGAACTTCAGCTGTTAGTAAAAATGTTCTCATGTGCACAGAGATAAATATCAAGGGCAATTTGGATCTTTAAGCATGACAACAAAATTTAGGATATAGAGGACAAAGGAATATACATTCAGCAATTATCTTCCACCTGTCTTCACAAATGAAATGGGTGAGGTCTTAATAAGGATTTCAGTTGTTGAGAGTGGCAGATGAAGAATTAGCACATCCATAGATTAATATCAGAAATGATCATGATAAGCTTAAAGTATTAGTAATGATCACAGCCTAATGCCTTTTTTAAGTAGATAAGCATGAATGCAGTTTTGAAATTACATAATAAAGACTGTTTAAGGATATCCTCATAGGAAGTTGATTGCTTGAACATTTGAGCTTGTTGCCAAAACAAAAACAACAAAGACTTTATCAGATCCTACAGCCACACATTTAAATAGTCTGTCAGTGGTCTTGGTTTGCAACAATTGCAGTTCTCCCTAATACACTGGAGAGGGTATTACATATTCTCCCAAAATTCCCTATAGCCTCATTTTCAAGTCTGTCACTGCTATCTGGTTTTGAGTCTCATTTACCCCAAGAAACTGCTTCTTCATCGGTAAAATGGATGCATTAACATTTGCCACCAAATCAGCTCTCAGAAATGATTTGTGAGCCAGAGAGGATTCTTACTAAATTGCCTGAATTTCCCTGTATAAAAAAATATTTAAGTAGCCCATGTGATTGAGAAGCTCAGTTTGGACAGAGAAATAAGTTTTAGTGGTGAAGACAATAACCTTTTCCTTAGGTCTCAGAAAAAGACAAAAATATTTATTTATTCAATGCCCTTTTTTGCATACATTACCTTATTTAACCCTCACTACACTGTAAGAAAAGTTATTATTATTGCAATTTTTACACATACAGCTGAGACTCAGAGACAGCAAGTAACTTGTTCAAGGTCACACAGCCAGTAAATGTCAGAGTCAGAATTCAAACCCATATTTCATTGATTCTACCTTATGCCCAAAAGGATAGTTTCCGCTTCCTAAACTCCACTTAAAATGAATGTTCCTTTAGATTGTGTCATCTCCACATATTCCTGTCCCAAAATTAAGAGTCAGGTATCTCTATCAGTAGGATATGTGAGGCTTTCAATTAGTTTGTTAGCACATCCCACCCAGCCTTTCTCAGCATATCTATTTATCCACTTGGCCAGGCATTTTTCTATTCCTTATGCCTGGGTTCTTGTCTCTCCTATTAGAGTATAAGAAGAACAAAGATGGCACCAAAACTAAACTTCAGCATGCACTGATCCTCAGAGAAGCACTCCAGTAACAGGAATAAATGGCACAATGTCCCCAGTCTTGAGATGTTAGGTCTGACTTGAAATGTTAGATCTGAGATGTTAGGACAAAACATTAAATACATCTTGTTCTGTTTATTGAAGTTTAAAGGCACAGAAGTTTATTCAAACCAGCTTCAAATGAAGGAAGAGACTAATGCATTTTCAGAGAGGTTTCACGAGAATCTGAGCAAGGCTGAGCAACTATGTCTCCAAAAGGGCCAAAGTCAGGGCTCCTCCCAGAACAAGTTTTTAACTCTCTTTCTCTTGGCACCTCCTGCTTTTTTGCTGCTTTCCCTTCTCTTTCTGAGTGTAAGCTGTCTCATTTTCCACATGTCCAGTAATGGTTGCCCTAGCCACATCCCTATGAAACCATTTACCTCTAGCACGTACCCCACAGCAACTTCTCATTCTATCTCTTAGTTCAAATGATTGACTCAGCTCATCTTTTCAAGCCAAGACACATAATCCCAGGTCACTGATTAGTTTACAGATGGGGCCCCTCTGGCTCAGAGCCCACCCGTAGTCCAACTGGCTGCAGGGAGTGAGGGTGCATGTCTCCTGTTCCATCACCTGCTCTCTTTGTTTCTAAAGAAGATATGTAGATGGGTAAACATCATGAACTTTGATTAATGCACATATGTTTAAGTTCAGGCCTCCCTCTTCATGAGGTGTGCCTATCCACCTCTTTTCCAAAGCGATGAAGATAGATCAGATCCTCTACCTTAGCATGACTTCTAGTTGAATTTATGCCATTCTCGGCGAGGGTATGTATGGAGGAAATGGGTGACTTTATGAAAGAAATAGCAGATTCGTAGAACCTAAACTTTAAAGTTACAAATTCAAGAGATTTAGGAAGGAAATGACTGATACATAATCTCAGTTTTCAGCCTTTTTCTGACAAAAGAAATATCAGGTTTTATCAATACAGGGCCACTAAAATAAGCACGTGGAACACAATCTGGAATTTTTATGTTGGTTCAGGCTGAGACTTGAAAAATGAATCTATTTCTCATAGGTTGAATTTAGTCAGGAAAATGCCTAAAGAAACTAGCTGCAATCTTAGGATTTGGGGTTATTTTAACAACTAAATTTGATGAACAATGTGTTCATCTGTTAATATCTGAATAGGTCCCCCCCAATACTTCAACCATTAATACTTTATCAATACAACAGTGGAGTGAAGGAGACTTAAAATATATTATTATAACCTAAAATGCACACATCTCACATCCTTTTCAATATTCACTTTGCAATTCTATTACTGATTGTCTCTGACAGCAGGTGTAGTACAACTTTATGGGCAGTCTTTTCATTTTATGAAGCTCTTCATCTGAAATATTAGAGAGTTGGGATTAGTGATTCAATAGACACAAGTTCTATCATTCATAAATCTTTTATCTTAAAATTGAAAGCATTATCTTTAAATGTGTTCTACAAATCTTTCATGAGACTAGATGGTCATTTATGAACTATATGTGAGATGACTGGAAGAAGTATACTTTATGAAATTTTTGGACCATTAACTCTAGATTTTGATTTTTCTTCATTAAAAAAATGATACCTTTGAATGTTTTGAGAGTGTGATGGGAAAATGAGTTTTCTCTTTGTGGTCACTGAGGTAGGTCACCAAGGTGATTGAAGTCTCCCAGAAGACTTTTAAATATTTGAAGCTGAATATACTTAAGAATATACCAAATGAGCAGTACTTTAATTTTTATTTATATTCTATTTTTGGTGTGGTTGTGATTATAACCTCACCAAGACGGGTGATCAGTAATGAATGTGTCCTGTTGGCAGATCCCTCCAGGGCTCTGATTCAATCTTCTGAGTTATGGGATGAGGACAAAATGAACTATTTTTCAAGCTTGTAAATATGTGACAAATGACAGTGCAAGAACTATTGATTCCAATCACAGTGATACAATGTTTCATAGTCAAGACTGACTCTGGCTTTACAAATTACTTGCAAGTTGAGCAGCAAACCCATGCACAACACGCTTCAACCTGGATCAATCTTCAAGAATATTTGTGTCAGTATTCGCTCCAATTTGAATAAATTCCCAAAGTGAATGGACTTTTTTTTTCTATTTTTTTCCCATTAAAAGTTTGCTGTTGGGTTTTCCCCCAATCATAAGAAAGGAAGAGGGAAACAGAACACTTATAAAGTCTCCAGCGACTCTAGGCACATTTACCTGCTTTTATCTTTATTAATTAGTCATATTCCAAATATAATCGAGAAAAGCCTCTCAAGAATATGAATCTTACAGCTAAAAACTCATAGCTACTGCCTAGTTCAGCACTCATATCTTATTCAAACATATATGGAGACTGTATATATATAGAATTTGAGACACTGCGGTAGCCATTGTATTCCTGTTTGGGGCAACTTGATCTTGTTATTTTTTTTTTTTAAATATCCTAACGTGACAGGTATTTGTATATAAAATCCTCCTCACTTGGATCATGAGCACTCCTGTGTGTGAAGAAAACTTTTCCTGAAGAACCAGTACATGAACCCAGTAAAATATACTTTGGGGAGGGGGCAGAAGTCAATTTTGCAGCAATCGTGAGAAGGCTGCATCTGTACCACCCTACCCCCAATTCCATTGTGGAGCACCATTCTAAACTTGCCCTCAGGTTGTCTGGTATATTTTATGCAGGACTGACCTTCGCAGAGACTCTGCATGCTGATATATTATTGACCTTCTTCCCCACTGCTTACTCAAACAGGCCATCTGGGTATCAGGACAGTACAGGGAATCTGTCCAACTTTCCAGACCAAGAAAAAAATAAATAAAAAATGGGGGCGGGGGGAGCGCAGTGCGGAGGGAAGGCTCTTAGCTTGTACTGTGGATTTGTTTATTCGGATATAATTGGCGTGGAGCTGGCCAAGGCACAGTTTCATTCTTTGTCTAACCCACTGGCCTCTTAGCACCTCCCTTCATTGTTCATCTCCATCAAAGTGTGATGAGCCAGTAAGCAAGAATGGAGGGCAGAGACACGCAATGCCACCACCAGACCCTCATCATGTCATGCTTCTGGGGAGGCCAGAATTAGCCCAGTGTGTGTGGATGGCCAGTGAGCCTTGGCAGACCCCATTTTGGCCCAGTGGGCCCCAGTGAGGCTCACTTCTTCCTCTTGCCCTTTACTCTACCCCAAATGGTGCTGAGGATCTGGTGCCTGGTGAGCCAGGTTACCATTGTTAGGGTAACCTGGCCAGCAGCCCTCAGATCCCGCCTGGTTGAATCACAAAGAACCCATACTTGCCAAGACAGGCTAGCCACATTTATAACATCCCCGTTGAATTTTTCCTGGGCTGGAATCCATTTTTAGCAGCTTCACTTGGTTGATCAATGGCTTCCTTTCAATGGTGGTATTGACTTAGGAAACCAGCTCAGAATGTCAGGTTCAGTTCATACAAAACTGTTCTCCAGGACCCAAAGATAATTGTGAGTTCTTCTCAGCACAGAACACGACCAATGGCAAGGGGTTCTGCTTAACCTTTTCTTGATCACCAAAAAGCTCCATGTACTCTCCTTTTTTGGTAGTTGGTGCTATTTGTTTACAATTTAGTCGAGGAAGATAAAGGTATTTTTAAATATATACATTTTAAAGATTTTATGTTAAAAAATAATTTTTTGCAAAAAATATTTAGCACAGTTTGTTTTGCATTGCATAGAAATGCAATAGGTGTTAGCCAAGAACAAGCCGCCTCCTCCCCAAAGCTTTCTCTCTCCCCTGCTCCCATCCACTCCCTCTCCTCTCCTCTGTTCTTCCCCTTTGTAGAGATCTTCACAATATTCTCCATAATAGAATTTGTTGTTCATCTATGTCTACCTTTTTGAGAGTATGAAGGACTAGGGCCATGTTTCAAGCATCTGTGCCGTGTCAGCCCTGTGCTTGGCACACAGGATGAATGCAATTAAATATTTCCCAAATAAATGACTAATCATAGCTATCCTCTATTTAGAATTCAGAAATGTACCACACACTTAAGTTATAATCATTACAATCAGAGGAAGTAGGTACTACCCTCATCCCCATTGTGTAGATTAGAAAACTGAGGCCTAGAAAGGTTAGGTGGTAACTAGAAAGGTGTGAGTCAAGATTTGTACTCAGATAATCTGACTGCAAGAGCCTGAGTTCTAGCCACAATCCCACACAGTAAGGGATGGATGCTCGCCCATCCCTTTGCATACAAATGAAAAGTTTCTGGTTACATTTTTTGGATTAAGTAAGGATTGTTCTACTCCATCATTGGGTATATTAGGTTGTGATAGTCATTCAAAGACTTTGAGGAGACTGAATACAAACTATAGAATAAACTTGCTCTGTTGTATTTACTTAGGCTTCTTTTCTTTTTCTTTTTCTTTTTTTTAGCAGCAGAATCTGAGAAGCATTAAGCATAGATTTAGGAGGTACATTAATTTCACCTTCAGCAAAGTGGACCAATCTAATATCCAGACCCACAGAGGCAGTGGATATTGTTTGAGCATCCAGCCTCTGCAGTAGACAAAACTTCTCCCAGCATCTACTCTTGCTATCCATGTTACTGAATAAACAATGAAACCTCTCTGATCCTGTTTCCTCATCTGTAAAATGGGACATATAAATAGTCTTTTCTCAGAGGGTTGCTGTAAAGAATAAATGAGACAAGACACTCAGCACATTAACTAGCACATGTTTTGGAGCTTGATCAAAGGTAAATATCCATATGATATCAAAACATCTGAATATCTTTAAATGCTTATTTAAAGTAAATAAAAATTAGCAGGGGTAATATAGGCAAGAAAATGTACAAAAAAATAAAAGAAAAAAATATCTGTTCTATACTACTGAACTGTACACTTAAAAATAGTAAAAATGGCAAATGTTATGTTATATATATATATATTGCCATGATAAAAATATCTGACCGTTATCTTCCATATAATTCATAAGGCAAAAAGTAACTAACTAACTAAATAAAACAAAAACAAAATTGCTACTGCTGTAGAAATTTCTAAACTATGTAAAACAATGTGTTACTTATTTTTATTAATGTTAAAATTTTTAATTAGAATGTTTTTGTGTCAAATCAAAATAGGGGGAAAAAGGTGAAGGTGAATGAGAGGTTCCAATTTCCAGATATAAAACAAATAAGTCATGGGTATGCAATGTACAGCATAGGGAATATAGTCAATAATATTGTGATTGCATTGTATGGTGTCAGATGATTTATCATGGCGATCACTTCTTTAGTTATATAAATGTTGAATAACTCTGGTATAAACTTGAAATGAGTACTGTATTGTATGCTAGCAATATTTTAATAAAAATCTTGTCTACGGCCATGCTACCCTGAACAAGCCTGATCCCATCTGATCTCGGAAGCTAAGCAGGGTTGGGCCTGGTTAATACTTGGATGGGAGACCACCTACGAAGACCAGGTGCTGTAGGCATGAAAAATAAAAACTAAGGAATTGTAAGTTGACAAGGTCCTTGCAATCTGTGAGATCAACCAAGGATTGCCTCGACTAAAAAAAGAATACAAAACTAAAAAAATCTTGTAAAAAGAATGTTTTTGTATTAAGGAATGATACTATGTACCCAAATTTTTATTGGTATTACTAGGACTCTTTCATATCTTCTTTGTATTCCCAAGAACCTAATAGGCTTTCAAATCATTTTTTTTTTTTTTGCAATTATTTTTATTGTTATGTTTTTAGTAAGTAAATGTTTTCAAAGCACATTTTGGTCACATTTTCGTGACCCATCTAGGTTGATATTTCCCACAGACTGGAACAAAAGATGAATTTGAGGTGGTGCCTTGCTGAGTCTATTGGTGCTTGTCTAGAAAAGCCCAGTTTCTTGAGCTCAGAAAAATAAGAACAGAACACAGACTGAGATCCTGGCACAGGCAAGGGGCTGGTTGGTTCCAACTTATGGCTATGGATTCCCAGTTTCGTGTACCCTGCCTGCTTCCCCTTTAACACACTGACTTGTCTCATACAGAGTAGTATTTGGCATCCTGACATCTCTGAGACCTGCCTTGAAGTCTAACATGAGGCCATGTGGGGGATGCTAAAAAGTCCAAGAGAACTTCCAATAGCTGAGAGGTTAAGACCAAGGGGTAGGGGATGGAAAGCTATGGTAAGAGGGGTGAAGGGTGGTCTTGTGGCATGTTGCAAGTTCTGCCTGTGTCCAAAAACAGCATTTCCGATCTTAGACCAGATAGGGTAGATTCAGGTGCCCTCATGATAAGAACTCAGCAATGCTAGAGGCATTCTTTGGCAGGGTGACCTACAGCAGGGGTCCCCAATCTACGGGCCACAGACCAGTCCTGTTTCTGTGGCCTGTTAGGAACTGGGTCACACAGCAGGAGCGAGTGAAGCGTCATCTGTATTTATAGCTGCTCCTCAGCACTGGCATCATCACCTCAGCTCCACCTCAGATCATTAGGCATTAGATTCTCATCCAAGCACCAGTCCCTGGTTTCAAAAAAGTTGGGGACCACTGACCTATAGGATGTAGGGTCCTTCATCTTTCCCTTTGCCTTCTCTTCCCTTTGTTCTTCTAACATCATGTATACTTGAGTAATAATGACTGTCTCTTTTCCAATGGGCACAGTCTTCAGGAAGCTTGCGATCAGCATGGGCTGAAAGGAAGGGCCATGTTGCCCCCAGTGGTTGGTCAGCTCCTGGGAGATTTGACTCAGTCATTTTGTGCTTCATCAATTGAATAGAGGGTGTATGAGGTAGGGTGTTAAGGTGGAGATTGGTCATTACCATCTACATATGTGGTATTTCCAAACCTGGCTTGTACACAAAACTTCCTGGAATGCTTCTTAAACATCCAGAGCCAATAAATCAGATCTTCCAGGGCTATAGCCCAGGAATCTGTGATTTAAAAAATAATGAAAAACAAACACAAGATATTCTGGTGATTGACCAGTTTAAGAACAATTGGAATAGACTCCAATCCATTCAGTAGAATCATCAAAACAGAACTAAATGTGTTCAAAGTAATGATAGAATGCTTAATGGCACTTCCTGAACATGTCCATTTATTCAACAGCATCACGGAACACATTTCTATTGAATACCTACTATATGTTAGCAATGGTCGTTGTGAATATAAACACAGCCCTTACTGAGTACTTAATGTACTTAATGTAAACTACAAGTGATACCACATATTGTAGAACTCTTGAATTTGGTCTTCTTTTGTGCGAGAACATTGAGACTATATACCGATCTAGTTTAGAAAATGAAAAAAGTCAAACCAACTGCTCGGCAAAATGTAGATCAAATAGCTCTTATACCAATTATATGGCAAACAGTAATGTCTTTGCTAAGTAATATGGGACATTCAAAGAGGAAATAAAAATACTATATCCTCTCAATGATTTAATAATAACCACAATTTATTAAACACTTACTCTGTGCCAAGCATGGTTTGACATCTTCACATTTAGTCTTCATAATAATGTGGGGCCTGCCTCTCTAAAACGCTGTGCAGTGTTGTTCTTCCTTTAGTCACAACGTGTGGGCTTTAGTCTTACACATCCCTACTAACTTCAATCCTCCTCTTACGATCTTGGCTAAGTGACCTATTTTTTCTGAACCAGTTCTATCACCTGTAAAAATGGGGATTATACAGAGTTGCAGAGTTGTTACAAAATGAAATGAAATAATATTTCTGAAGAGTCAAACAGTGGGTGATGCAAATAGCAGATCCTCAGTTAATGCTAGTTCCTCCCTGGGCCTAACTTCTCTTTCAGGTCAGTTTGTACCCACTCTGTAAACTTCAGTCATCTCAAATGGGAAGTAGAACTGAAATTCTCAGAGTTACCCAAAGGCTATATAAATCCACACATGCTACACATGTATATAAAGGAGACACACAATAGGTGTGGGGTTTCTGCATCAGGCAGCATGTAATAAATGCCAAATGAGCGGCCACAAAAATCAGGTGTTGAAGTATGGATAAAAACAAAGACACTGTGGACTTGGTGGCAAGAAAATTTTAGAGTAATAGTGAGGGTTGAAGGACAGAGGCATTTCAGACATGTAAAGAAAAGGGAGAAAGTATATTCCAAGTAAAGAAAGCATATGATTCAAGGTAGACATAGAGATGAAAAAATGCAGGTATGCTCAAGGGTCATGAGATGCCAAGGAGGAGGGGTGTAGGATTTGTGAAGAGGTTTAAGGAAACCATAGGACTTAAAAGTTCAGTGGACCAGATCATCAGTGGTCTAGAATGCTGGTGCAAGCAGACAGGTTAAAGCTATGTGCTGGGAATATTTATCGGGAAGTCATACAGCAGATGGAATTGAGTGGGAGAAATACAGGTAAATTTCAGGTAATGGCTATGCCCACATTTAAAAGATCCTCAGTCAGATTCCTTCAGCTCTAACTTTACAATTTACTTCCAAGCCACCATTCTGGGGTCTGCATCCATCTACTCCCCAACTTTCATTCAAGCTGATATGGAAAAGGCCTTTGTCCTTCAGACTCAAGTTGTCAAGATCATCTTCTACTCTTTCGTAACTCATGGATGGCATCCACGTCCATCCAATTGCCATTCATATTGATGTCACTCATTCATTTAATTTTAATAGTGTGCTTGGCATCATACTAAGAACATCTGTCATCTGCATGCTGTCATCTCCATCCACAATCCCAAACCCCTCATTCTGACCTGGGTCATTTCTCATCTGGTTGATTTCCTTCTCTTCTCTTTGGGTCTCTATTTATCAAATACCACTAACATTCCAGTTAATGTACAAAGCATACAGAATTAGTGTATTAGTGCCAATCAAGTCCTTAAAAGTCATCGCGTCAAACACTCTCAATATTAAAGAGGAAACTTGAGGCTCTGAGAGGTAAAACCACACAGGAAGGGAGATAAATTTAAACCCAGGCCTTCTGATTCTCATGGGTGCTCTGGGTGCTCTCACACTGTGCTATATTGTCACCCTGTGTGTTTATGGTGTTTGACAGTTCTACTAGCCAACAAAGCACAAAACCAGGACCAGCAGAGCTAAAAATAAAAAGTCTAAACTTGCTGCTTGATAAAAATAAGAAAATAAAATCTTTTAGAATATGTATACATATCTAGGAAGGTACTCATTGACTTTCTTCCATTAGTGCCTAGGGCCACAGTCCAAAGAATCTTCTGGACAAATTAGAGCAAGGGATGAGAAACTACCACCCATTCGCCAACCAGCCAAGTGCCTGTTTTGTACATGAAGTTTTATTGGAACACAGCTATGCTCATTTATATACATATTGTCTATGGCCACTTGAGCTACAATGGCAGAGTTGATAAGCTATGACAGAGACTCCATGACTCTCAAATTCTAAAATATTTACTAACCAGTCTTTTACAGGATAATTTTGGCTGAATTCTAGATTAGAGGATTTTAGTTTTATGCAAAGCTAAAATCGTTCAACCTCCTGGGTGAGCGTTTTCTGGGAAAATCATCCAAAGTGGTAGCCAGCTGGCCTAGGATACACAGTCATAGTTAGTTCTTACCTCCACTTCTTTTGGTCCTAATTTTTGAGCTCCTTTGATGCCACACAGTTGAGCCCAAGTGCACTGGCCTGGCAAGCTCATGATTGCTCTTTCACAAGCCACTTCAAAGTCACTTTCTGTTCCCTGATCTAGGTAAGCAGAGGTGATCACCTCACCTTTGAGCTCTATTACAGAGCACCCTATTGTTGGGTTATTTAATACATGAAGAACAAGGGCATTCATTTATATTCCCAGAGCCTAATACTGTACTTGGTCATACTAAGTACAGTAACAAATGTTTTTTGAACAAATTAATGGTTTTTGAATAAATTAATAGATGCACAGAAAAAGAAGAAGAGGAAGTAAGGGAAGAAGAGGAGGGAGAGTGAGGGAG
>NW_006442109.1:19165507-19220583 GCF_000325575.1 Pteropus alecto
TCAGCAGCCCTGAGCTTATGTTCCAGGTTACAGTGTTAACCCAGCCAGCTTTGTGTGGTAAAGCTAAGAGGGCAGCAGCCCCAGAGACATGATCTGTTCAGTGATTTCTTTTGAAGACACTAGTGTTTATTTCTGCAGTCTTCTTGAAGACATTGCCAAGAGGAAGAAGGAATGGGCCTTCCTAACCAGAACTTGGGGAGATGTTTGAAAACCCCTTTACCTGGGCACTTCCTGATCCTAGACTTGTTAGCATGGTGAAGGAGAGCAGCAGAGAAAAATGCTGATGGGGGCCAAACAGTCTCAAAATTAACCAGCTTCAAATGTTCTTATAAATCTTCAGCTCTTCTCTAAGGCATATTCAAGGTTATCATCTATGTTTTAAATGAAATGTTTTATACAGCCCTTATAATATAGCTAAGCGAGAGACTAATATGGGAATATTTTCCTCATATAGGGAAGCAATGGAAATTGTTTTTCTCCATAATGAAGCATTGCTCTCTCCAGTAAAAAGAAATTTTCACTCAGGCTGGGGATGCACACAAAGAGAGACTGCTTATTGAGGAGCTTGCTTATGCTCTCAAAGGCATTTTGCTTATGGCTATTTCTGATGCTGTAACTATAAGGATATAGCTCTCTATGGATGTGTTTCATTAGTTAAAAGGGTGACATTTCTTCACATTAATGAAATAGAGTTAAATTCCAATCAGGTGAACCTGACATAAATATCCAAATTTAACTGATAGACTTTTCACATTTTCTTTGATGATAAAAAATGGCTTCCTGATTAAATGAGAAATTCTAGCTGCTTCTTAGAAGAACAGTTGGGGGCGGGGGAAGGAACATAAAATAAAGATGTATTACAGAGGAGAGCAAAGCTATTCAAGTTTCACATTTTTCTTAAATGCACATGACAGGGCTTCAGTGGAAAGCCCTCTGGGAAATAATTTACAACGGGTGAAACTAAGGCTTGGATAAGTTAATTGAACTTGCCCTGAGTCACTCTGCAAATTTGTGGCAGGAATGGGATTTGAACCCAGAGCCACTGAGTTATGATGCTGTTTCTCATCTCTGGAGTGACCACATTACTGCAAAACTTAACATCAGAAAACCTGGATGCTGAAGTTCGATTTCACCGCTGATTCTACTGGGCCACTTCCTACAATACCCCGGCAGTCTAGTAGGTTGTGCTGCTAATTGATTTCAGAATGTGCAATAAGATTACAACCGTTTATTTTCACAGCTTTGTGTTTTAATGCAATGCTTTTTTTTCTTTTTAATTTAAAGGGAGAAAACTTGCTATATCAAGTACAGTTAAAGTTTTCTAATTTAGGCCCCATTATATTGATGATCTGTGGCAATTCCACCCAAACTGAAGCCGAATTTTGTGCTGTTTTTGAAGAAAAGATGAACTAAGCAAAGTAATAGTATAAAGGACATATTTAACCTATTTAATATAATTGTGGAGTTTTAAGGGTATTGGTAGGGAAAAGTTTGCAGTGAATATGCTAAATGATCATAAAAATGGCCACATGGTAAGTTTCTGTTGCCAGACCAAGAATCAAGAGGTACCATGACATATTATTGACTTTGGTCTCTACAACAAGCCTGTGTAATGGTTCCGTTTTACAGAAAAGAAAACTAAGAGATTATTTGACTTCTACAAGGTATCAAGGCAGGGAAGAGGATTCAAACCCAGGTCTGCCTGGCTTCAAAGCCTGTGTTCTCATCTTCATGCTGTATCGCAACAAATACTGGTCTTCTGGGGATCCTGGGCCACATAAGGATCTTATGAAAGGTGAGAAATGGAACACACTGAAAATGTTGCATATGATTTCAAAGACCCTCAACTCAAGAATGCCTCTCTTACAGCCTATTTGTAAATCTCTTCTCTTTATAAAAGTGGGTCATTCATCTGTAGCCATTTTGTTAGCAATAAATCTTTTAGATAACTGTATTAGAAAGCAACACTTTTTTATTTACAAATAGATTAATTTTGACTTTTTATTATTTCTTTCTTAGTTGATATTAGTAAAATTTTGTTGAATAAAGATGGAGCTGGGTATATCCTTAAAACTAACTGATAATTTATACAATGATTTTATTTGGGCAATACCTTGATTGTTCTATGAATTGGTCCAATGCAAAGCTGGCAATCAGCCTGGCAGTGACATGTCAGAGTCCAAAGAGAAGCTGCAAACTGGAGGCTGAATTTAGTGCCACACAGATCTATATTGAAGCCTGAGGCAATAAAAAAGTAAATAATACTGATCATGTCTTAATGTGAGATTTTGATAGTTTGTTCATCATAATTTTTTTGCTTTAATCTTGATTTTCAAAATATTGTGGTAAGATACTATTTATCTTGGTTACTTTTGAATTTTGGGGCACTGCCTTAAATTTTGCAGCCGAGATGAAGACCTCACTTATCTCACCCTAGTCCTAGTCTTGGACAAAGTGCTGGATATGGCCCTCAGAGTGTTTTTTTTAAATGGGACATTACCCATGAAAATCAATATTTTGGGCCTCCCTTATGAAAAAGGGAATACCTGGCAACATTGGACCCACATTTCCACATGGCAAAAATCCACGTGGCTTAATCCAAGCACAGCTGCCTCTGGTAGGGGATAAATGCTGTCCTATTCTCTGCAGCCACAACTACTTTCTGGCCAGTTCATTACTGCCTGGTCCCTGTAGGATTTGAGTTGAGCATTCTGAGACTAGACTAAATGTACAAATGTTAGTCTCGAACCTTCAGGAAACTTGTTCTGCCATCGCCCATAACATTCCTTCAGGATTACTGATGTGCCACTCTCAATGTTAAATCACGACACGAGATCACTGGCAGCAAGATCCTGGGGAAAAAAAACTCCATTTGTCAGCATTGAAGCATCATAGATCACAGTGCTAGTGTGCACTTCACATGTTCTCCATACAGAGCAAATTTCTTTTTGCATATCAAGAGCTTAACAAATACCTTTTATCATCACTAAGATTTTTTGAGCACTTACAATGTACTTAATTCTGTGCTGAGAGCTTTACATATATCATATTATTTAATCATCACAAAATCACATGACATACATATCATGGCATACATACATACATGACATTAATATCCCTATTTTACAAATGAGGAAACTGAGTTCCTAAAATATTAAGAAAATTGTCCAAGGATACCTAGGTGGCAGATGGAGGAACTTGATCTCAAACTCAGATAGATGACATTCGAAATGCTACACTCTTTACCATTATGCATTCTGCCTCTCTGTGGCCTGTTAACTTGCTAAATTTGCTAATTGCCCTTTGCTATCAAAGACTCTAACATTTCACAGGCACATGGAATTTGATCTAAGTGCATACAACAGCTGCCTATTGTATTAAATTGATTTTAAGAGCCTATCTTCCTTGTTTTTGTGCCTTTTTTATACCAGATTAATTTTTCAAAGGTTAATCACATGACACTTATTTTAATTATGCCTCTCTAGTCACGACAAATGACAGCATTTGACTTCTTGTTGCCTTCCTTTGTATTCTGTGACCAATGAGATTATTAATAAATGCCTTTTTATTATGTAGTCATGCTGTAGGTGCCCACAGGGCACTGGCTGGCCTCATGTATTTTATTCTGGGTGCAATGTCAGCAAGGCCTTATGGATTTGCTAATGAACTAAATCCGGTTAGTGCCACATGCCCTGGACTGCCAAAGATCTTTTAAATACATCATTCCTCTCAGAGACTCAGCTGGGTTCAGTTTGAGAGAGATTAACTTCTCATTCCAATTAATGGAGAATCATACTGTTGGGGAGAGCTGCTTATGTAGCCCCAAACCCATGAGCCTCTGACTGATGAACCAGTGACCAGTCAACAACAAACCCAAATGTAGGAAAGGATGGTATCAAGAAAGAATTTTATTATTATTATTTGTTTTGTATATGCCTTAGAGGCCACCATCTCCTTAATGGGATGGGTAGTTAGAAGAAGGAGAAGCTGTTTTGTTTCCCATGTGGAAAATAGATTGACTTCTATATAGAATGATGGAAAGTTAAAAAGAAAGGAAGTGAGACATTTAAAATAAACTTAAAATTGGGTACTTATCCTTGACCAGATTTCTCTATCACAAAACAATGGGTGCAAATGCTATTTTAAATTCGGTTTTCTTTTCTCAGATAATAATAAATAATAATAACAATAATAATAACAACAAGAATAATAATAATAGCTAACCATTATTGAACACTTACAGGGTCAGTCAGTCTTATAATTGCTTTATGTGTATTAATTAATTTAATCCTCACAACAACCCTTGGACAGATGTATCATTATCTTCCAATGTTGTGCCGCTCCTAACAAAATGTGTGAGATAATGTTTTTGTTCATCTCATGTTTTGTCTCCTTTCACATCTTGTTATTCTTGAGTTGAATTAACATTTTAAACTATGTATATAGCTACTCCATGTTTTTGTTCAGAGTAAATGAAGTTTTTGGGGGGTTTTTTTATTTTTTTGTTTTTTGTTTTTAAGTGGAATGGTTTGAAGGATGAAAGCCAAACCCAAATCAGGCCTCTACAAGGTACTATAGAAGTACGGAAAAATAGGAAAGCTCTACAGATAGAGAGAAGCAAGAAAAAAAAGTGCTTTGTCTCAAGTATAGTTTCTGATAAAAAAAAAAAGATAAGCAAAATGAAATATTCAGGCTGGAAATCAAGAAAAGAGTAAAAATGCACTTTTTTTCCATTTAAGATTAAAAATAATTCTGAAAAATAAAATTTAAAACATGTTTAATAGTTAAAAAAAAACCATATCCTGTTTATATTAAAATTATCTCACCATAGTTCTATAGGAAGACAAACACACTGGCCCATCTGAAGAGAACTCCAGAGGTATTCCTAAACAGAAGAAATCAATGTGCACACCCTAACCACAAGCCCATCTAAAAATCAGTGAGGTTTTTTTAAAACAAACAAACAAACAAACAAATAATTTGTTTTACAAGAGAATGTATTCTCTGTAAGTCATGAAAACCCAAGGAGTTATATTGGGAGCAGGGAGGGGTGATAAATCTGTTTTAAAAAAAATGCCCCAGCTTAAAGATCAAGTAGCAAAATCCTTGTTTTAACAAAAGGCAAAGATAAGAAAGGATTCTAATGTATAAATGCTTCCGCAAGGACAATTGTACACACACACCTACATAATGGCTTTAAAGTGGCCTCCCTATCTAGAGGCAGCCAAAGGCAAAACTTGCTGGGGGAAAGGGTTTGAATGAACATGTAAAGTGTCCATAAATGTGTTTTTTCAATAGTGTAATTGCTTCTTTATTCTTACTGTCTACTGGGGAGTCAGAGTGGCTGACACTGGAACATATAGCAGAGCAAAGGATCTGCTTGAAAAAATTACAGGTTTGATGGCCGAGTGTTTGCATATATGTCAGTGTATAGGGTTTATGTGTAAAGTTGGTTTGTGGGATGGTTGGAATGGGAGTATACAGGCTCCGACCAACCAAAAAAAATCCTGAGAATCTCAGGTCTCACTTTTTAATGAAAAGCAGCCTCAGAAGGATTCACCAAGAAATAGGTAAAAATGTCTCCTTTCTAAGGGTTGGCTCCTCCTCCCCTGCCCCCTTTCTTGCCCATGGCCCTGCACTTCATGCTGCCCTGGACCACACAGGGCATTGATAACCACCTCGGGCCCTCACCAAGCTGCCTTAGGCTCAGTGGCCTGTGGGCCTCTAGAGGGCCAGGGCTGGATCTTGTTCATCCATGTGTTCTCTGAATGTAGGACACAGATGCTGCTTGGTCAGTAATGCTTTGCTAAATGAGGAAAAATTCTAGTTAACTTCTAAAAATGTGTTTATTGAACCTGATAAAGAGGAAAATGGAAATGTTTATGGTATCCATTAGGCTACATAATTTTATTTTTTAGACCAGGATAATATTTTTTTCCATCAACAGATATATATATGTGTATATATATATATATACATATGTGTGTGTGTGAATATATATATATAGTAAACATCATTTTCCAATTAATTAATAAAAATCTAAGATATAAATAATTTTCCTGAAATGTGTTTGGCAACAAATAAGCAAACAAAAATCTAGTGCCAAGAGAGGTATCATTGATGTATTAAAAATAAAGAGCACAGTGCAGTTGATGAAAACAGATGAGCTTTTAGGTTTTCAGGCTAGTCCTTGAGCAATGAGGTTCTGCCTGAAAAGCTTTGGTGGGTGTAATGGCAACTTGGGGTCTGGTCTTGCAGGTCTAGAAACTTCAGGTTGGGACCATCAGAGAAATAACCAAGCTTTGGAACTTGTGGTTTGCCATCCTCAAACTCATGTAACACTGATTTATATCAGAGATTTAATTTACTAATCTATAATACAACATCTCTTAAGTGTTCAGACATTGTCAAATGACCAAGATGAGGTCCCTATCTTTCATAGGGCTTGCAGTCTAGTGGGAGATGGGCATGTGAATACTAATAGGTTGTCAGTGTGTGGTTCCCAGACCAGCAACAGCAACATAAGCTGGGAGTCTGTTGGAAGAGCAAAAATAACTCTAACAGTGAGTTCTGCTGAGTCAGAAACTCCAGGGTAGGGTAATTTGTAGCTTAACAAGATCTCTAGGTAATTCTGAGGCACAGGAAAGTTTGAGAACCACTGTTCTCAAATTACAATTTGAGATAACAAGCAGTGGTTTTCAAGGCTGGCTGCATACCTTCTCTCTCTATCAATTAAACAGAATCTCTATGCGTTCTTCTTCAGTTACTTTTTGTTCACTTGGCTTTAATCATATCATTGTCTTAACTATGATCATTCCAGAGATGCCACCGGTAACATTTATGATATCCGAAAATCATCCTGAAATTTGCTCTATTAGATTTTTCTTAGATCCACTTTT
Source organism: Pteropus alecto (assembly GCF_000325575.1). Lineage (NCBI taxonomy): Eukaryota > Metazoa > Chordata > Mammalia > Chiroptera > Pteropodidae > Pteropus > Pteropus alecto. The sequence continues at coordinate 19,172,407 of NW_006442109.1, forward strand.
TTATTTTTAGCTCACAGTCTAATTAAAAGTCTAACTTTATAAAAATCATTTCATGTGTCCAAGAAGTTCTGTATGTCCCTATAGATCTTCTGTTTGCAACTTTCTAATTTCCCTTTTGAGTTTTATCTCTCTAGCTTGAAGTTTTTTTCTCTGTTCTGGTTAACTCTCTCTGAGGAAAAACAAAAACAAAAACAATAATCAGTAGTTGCAACTTTTGAGTAAAGAGTCCAATGTAAAATAGCTAAACGGAACATATTAATAAAGTTGCAAAGGCTAACTACATTTAAGTTTCTTTGGTTGGAATGATGATGTCAGTTCAGCGTGGTAAGCCTGGTTGTCTTGAACTGATAAAATCTGATTGGAAAGAGCTCTGCTCACCACAATACCATCTCTGTCACTTATCATCAGGAAAATGCAAATTAAAACCACAATGAGATAACATCTCACACCTGTCAAGATGGCTATTACCAAACAAACAAACAAACAAACAAAAAACAGAAAACAACAAGTGTTGACATAGTTGTGAAGAAATTAGAACCATTGCACGTTGTTGATGGGAATGCAAAATGTGAAGCCATTATGAGAAACATTTTGGATTTTCCTCAAAATATTAAAAATAAAACTACCATGTGATCTAGTAATCCCACTTCTAGGTATTTATCCGAAAGAATTGAAATCAGGATCTCAAAAAAATATTGACTCTCCTATATTCATTGCAGCGCTATTCGCAATAGCCAAAAAGTGGACACAACCTGAATATTCATTAACAGGTGAGTGGATTAAAAAATATATGGTGTACCAAAGAATACTATTCAACCTTTAAAAAGAAGGAAATTCTTTAATATGCAACAACATGGATGAACTTGGAGGACATTACACTAAGTGAAATAAGCCAGTCACAGAAAGACAGATATCGCATGATTACACTTATATGAGGCATCTAAAATAGTCAGATTCATAGAATCAGAGTGAAATTGTGGTTGCCAGGGACAGTGTAGCAGAAGGGATGGGAAGTTACTAATCAATAGGCAGAAAGTTGTAGTCAAGTAAGATGAACAAGTTCTACAGATCTGCTGTATAACTTTGTACCTATAGTCAACAATACTGTATTGTCCACTTAAAATTTTGTTAGAGGATGTCATGTTAAGTGTTCTTCCCACAATAAAAAAAAAATCAGATTTGCATTTGTATATGTATTTGATGAATAAAGAAATCTTAAAATGAATTAATAAGAAAGCTTGGTAGATAAAGATCTTTCAAAAATGGCATCTATTGAGGAGAAAGTAGTAAACAGTGTCCTTGGTGGTTAAAAAGGTTATGAAACACTGCTTGACATTATCAGTCACATGGGCCTGAGAGGAAATGGTTCTGAGTATATGATGTATATATGGAAGAAAGAAAAACTGCTGGTTAAATACTAAACCAAGAGGAAGGAGAGGGCTCTTCCTGCCTGTTTCCCTTAACTCAACAGATGGAAGTTGGGGCTTACGTGGACCTGACCAAAGCAGAGCTGCTGAGCTAGGCCGTGTCCTGCAGCTTGTTGCCTGGGGTTTTAGTGGAAGGCTCTGGGGCAGAGACACTAGGTGCAGGATCTTATGGGAGTGCAAGGTTAGAACCAGGAGAGAAGTGTAAGATCAGGTCACGAGTTTATATAGAGCTGGACAAAGAAAGAGAGAGAGGACCCAAAGTCAAACAAGACAGATAAAAAAAGAAGTTTAAGCTAATCCTCAGAATAGTGAAGCTGACAATTCTCTTAAGGAAAAAGGTACAGAAACACTGTGGATCCTAAAGGCAAATATTTCCATTTCCTGTATGAGTTATTCGTGAAATGGCAAGTCTGAAATCTTTTTTTTTTTTCATTCCTCTCTCACTTTCACCCAGACCTACCTATGGATGTTGCTGTCTTTTCTTAAGGACTGGATATCTGAAGGTGGGGCGTTTCTTCCTACGCGCTCACGGAGCACCCCGGGGCCTGGCACACAGCCTGGTGGGGCGTGAATCGAGGACTTTCTACGTGTAAAGCAGACATGCTAACCACTACTCTATGGAACCAACCCCAAGTCTGAAATCTTAACTTAGAAGAGCCCTCCTCAATGTGGGAAAGATAACCTACACAGCCTTGAGCACCATTTGAGTAGCGGTGGACAAATCTACCAAGATGTGAGCCTTACCTCTAAATGAACACTATTGCTCACTGGGGATTTTTTCTGAAATGACCAGATTCATTTTGCTTGGGTTTGCAATGGCAATAATGGCATTAAAAATACCACCCATAAAACAACTGTCATCATCTGATTCAATTTTTTGACGTATGCTTATATTTTGTGGTAGTTTGAAAAAATAGCAGTGAAGTTAATGCCTCATTACTTAGAACCTCTAAGGTTAGATCTCTCAACCTAAATTTAATCATAAAAATTCACTTACAGCTAATTCACATATTAGGACAATTTCTATCAATCATCATTTGTGCACTTGGAGATTTGCATATGCCTCGTATACTGTCCAAACCCCTGTCACTCCAGCCTTACAATTTTTATCAAAACCGTTATAGTTGCAAAGCCAAAGTACAGGAAATATAGCTGGAAACTGTAAGGAAAAGGGAGAACTTGATTTCAACTGGAGACTTTCCCTCAAAGACCAGGAGAGGGCCAGAATGGGGTGGTTTTCAGATCTAAAAACCCAAGGTACACAACTTCTCTGCACCTCAGCCTTTTCATCTGTTAAATCAGAGTATTACTACCTCTCCACGTACATCACAGGCTTGTTAAAATGTCAGATGAGAATTGTCATGGTCCTGCACTATGAAAGACAGTACATCCTCAGAATAAACTACAAGAACAAAGTCCTTTAGCTCTTTTTTTGTCACGATGTTGTATGAATGAATTCCAGCTGTATTTGAGAAGGTCTGGTGACCAAAACACAATGACAGAGATTTTCAAGTTAGACAGAAAGCCTGGTATTTTTCAGGTGTACTTAAAGGAACAGGACTTCTTTTTTCTTACCTAAAGTCTGAGCAAACACAAAAGTAAACGTATGAAATAAAGCATTATGGATAAGATTGTATACAACCACGTGGAGCCAACTGTATATAGTTCTTATTGAGGTAGTATTATTTATAGGAGTAGCCTTTACTTGGTATTCACTATGTGGTGTTTATTTAATTTCATCCAGTCTAGGAGGTAAGTATGGGCATATTCACTTTAAAAATGAGGAAACAGAGACTCAAAAAGGTGAAGTGACTTACTTAAGGTCACACAATAAGTGAAATGGATAAGTGGTAGTGTTGTGGCTTGACACTGTATCTTTTTTATTTTGGAGCAAATGCTCTTAATTCTTATGAAATTTATCTGTAGAGTTTAAAGTCAGCTATTTCCAACATATTTTCTTCTCAACTTCAGAATGCCTCAAGCTCAAGAATTCTTTCACATATAGCTATGTATAGCTACCTGAACTGGGAGACTAGGCTATGGACTGAATATTTGTATTCCCCCCACCCAAATTCATATGTTGAGACCTAATCCCCAATGTGATGGTTTTTGGAGATGGGGCTTTTGAAAAGTGATTGGGTTATTAGAGTGGAGTTCTTATAAAAGACTCCCAAAAGAGTTCCCTCACCCCTTTACCATATGAGAATACAGAAAAATGAAAACTATTTATGAACCAAGAAGTGAGCCCCAACTAGACATGGAATCTATCAGTGCCTTGACCTTGGACTTCCCGGCCTCCAGAACTGTGAGCAATAAATTTCTGTTGCTGCTCATATCCAGTCTATGGTATTTCATTATAGCAGCCTGAATGGACTAAGACACTCTACCAGCTATTACAGTCAGAATTCAGGTACATAGAAATTCTAATCTAAAAAAAACCCAAAAGCTGGATTGATCTGTGAATCTGTCTCTTCTTCCTCCCAGGAGTCTCACTAATAATAAAGGGGAAAAAATAAAGCCTTAGCAACTAAGAAAATGGGAGAGTTCATCAGTGGGAAGTTTTCTAAAAGTTAAGTAGATGAAGCAGTGGTTACCTGATGATGCAAAAGGAGAAAACCATACCCCAGAATGAACGCAGAGGGTACAGCTAAGGAAGATACCAACAGTCTGGCAAAATCACAGAAAGGTTCAGTGTGAGAAACACCAAGAATAACGAAGAGCAAAAGTGAGAGCCATAGTTACATGTGGAACTGCAAACAGTGTAGCTACTTCAGTGGAAGAGTGAATCATCACCTCCAGTGTTTCCTTTGCTCTTACATGCAGCACCTGCAAGACAGTTAGGCATCTGCCCCATAGGCAAATATGTCAGAAGGCTTCTCTTTTAAGAAATTCTTTAGATGATCCCAAGAGAAGTCCTTCAGTTAGCTGTTTGTTTTTTTTTTTTTTAATTTAGGAATTCCCCTGTTACTGTGAGTTCTGTACTTTATCACCCTTAAAAAAAAAAAAATCCCCAAAGTTAAACAGCTCCATCATAAAAACACAAATTCTCAATCAGACTTTTGTTATCTCACTTTTAAATATGAGCAAACAAGCTAAAGTCACCAGATATTTGAGGACCACCCTCCCCCGCCCCAGAATGTTAAAGAGAAAAAGAAACAGTAGGAAACATGGCCCCTGGGAAAAAAAAAAAATTAGGAGGGCAGAGGAAACTTTACTTAAAAGAAAAAAAAAAAACCACAAACTTGAATCAAAACCCTTAGAGAAAATAATGCATCCATAAATTGATAAAAAAAAGAAAAAAAAAAAGAAAAGAATAAAGAAAAAAAAAGACAAAAGAAAAAGAAAACAGAAAAATCAGGTGTCAGTTTCTAGAAGTATGTTAAACAAAATATTTTGGAAAGGCTTCCCTCTGCAAAACCCTAAACGATGTGTAAACTACAAGATATATACCGATGCATTACTGAGCTCACAAAAAAGTGAGGGAACTCCCCTAATGGAAGCTGAAACTAGAATAAGTGAATAGATCCAGAAACCAGAAGGTTAAGTGAGTAGAGATTCCCCAAATGGCAAGTGCCACAAAGAAGAACCCAGAACTTGGGTGGCTAATGGTAATATGTGGAATGGATGACTTATACCTGTGCAAAGTTGGAGCTGAATTTGAAAACTCCACATAAAGCTGGTACCCTGAAGGTGGTGCAGACTCAATGATGATAGCTAGATAAAAATTTTCCCGGTGCAAAGTGATCTAACAAAGAAACTTGTATTTATCACACTTCTGGATAGAAAATAACAGTAATGAAAATAATAATAGCATCTCCTGAAAATTTTAACTATAGACCCACTCTCAAATGAATTTAAGACTCAAATTTCTACTATGTGTTCAATCATGAAAACAGCATGCCAAGAAATTAAATAAGTGGTCCTAGTATTAAAGTGCCCCAGACAGTTGTCAGAAGCGAACACTCATTTTTATTTTGAAGAATGCATTATGAACCCAGGCCACTTGAGATATCAATTAAGTTCAGCCAAATACAAGCTTACAATAAAAAATACTATATATATAAGGAAGTAAGCCACAAGAGCTGAGAGTCAGCAGAAACAATTAACCACAAAACTTATAGACTCAAGAATCTCAGATATTGGAATGATCAGACTGACTCTAAAATAACTGTGAATAATTTTAAATTGGTATGAACAAAATTTGAACAAGGAGCAAGATATTATAAAAAATGATCAAGTGACTGGTAAATAAATAGCATTAGCTTCAAAAAAAATTTTAAAAATGGAATCTTTAAGATTTAAAACTCACTGAATACCTTAAAAACCAGATTAACATGGTGCTGGAACACTTGAACATCCACATGCAATAAAAAAAGAATCTAAATATGGACATTACATTCTTTATAAAAATTAATTCAAAATGGATCATAGATCTAAATGTAAAACACAAAAATATAAAACTCCTAAAAGGTAAGATAAAGAAAATCTAGATGACTTTAAGTTTGGTGAGGACTTTCAATACATCACCAAAGTCATGATCCATGAAAGAAATAATTAATAAGCTAGACTTTATTCAAATTAAAAACATATGCTCTGTCTTCCTCCAGAGATCCCTGTCAAGACGTGGTCAAGAGAATGAGAAAAAAGCCACAGACTGGTAGAAAATATTTACAAAAGGCATATCTGATAAAGGACTATTATCCAAAATGTACAAAGAATTCTTAAAACTCAACAATAAAAAAATGAACAACCTGTTTTTAAAATGTGCAAAAGATATGAACAAACACCTTATCAAAAAAGATATATAGATAGCAAATAAGCATATGCTGTACAGGCTTATAGCCTAGAAGTCATAGGCTGAACCAGATAGCCTAGGTTTGTAGTAGGCTATACCATCCAGGTTTGTGTAAGTGCACTCTATGATGTTCACACAATAACAAAATCAACTAATGATGCATTTCTCAGAATGTATCCCCATCGTTAGGCAGTGCACGACTGTGTAAGTTACTACTTTTATCATTTCCATGAAAATACAAGGATCTTAAGCACATTAACACCTACGTTTTCTATTTTTGACATGTATTTTAATTTTGTGTTAGAAATAGCTACCATGCCATATGTCTCATATACTTTTTTCGATTTCCCTATTCATTTTTTTCTCTTTTATTTAAGTCTGGATATTTTCTATAGATCTACCTTCTGATTTCACTATTATGTCTTCTTCTGTGTCTAATATCCTATTAAATCCTTCAATTTGGTCCTTAATTTCAATTATTATATATTTTAGTACTAGAATTTTTATTTGACTTTTCTTTAATAGACTCAAGTTCTCTGGAGAATTTCTCTATTTTGTCTCTTCTTGACTTATTAATCACAGTCATTTTAAAGTCATGTCTGATTTCTCTAATATCTCCATCACTTGTGGGTCTAATTCTACTATCTGATATTTTCTCTTAGTTTTTGGTTATTTGATGCTATATTCTGCTATGCCTGTTAATTTCTTATAGAATATTAGAAATTGTGTATTTAAAAATTATAGAGATAATTTGAGGCTCTGGTTGGTGTTATCTTTTTCCAGAGAAGATTTTTGCTTTCAGACAGGTGGTAAAACAAGAGAAGAGAACCTTAGTCCATGATTGGGTCTAAGCTTCTTTGAAGTTCAATTGTACTTTTGTCTGTTTGCTGGTCTATTTCTGGTTCATGCTTACTCCTAGAGCATAGCTTTCTAAGAATTCCTAAATGGAAGTGTAAAATTATTAATAGCACTGCTCTCCTTTGTCCTGCCCTGAACTCTAATTTGCGCTTCCCTAGGACCATAATACTGATAAAACTGCATCTCAACTTCCCAACAACTGAGCTATCACTTTTTCTTCTGCTTTGCTCTTGGTCCCAAACCCATTACAAATCAGGAAACTCCACAAAGGGAACAATACTGTAAAATCTTCTCTTTGTGGTCTTTTCCATTCTGTGAAATTTTTTTCTCCTTAAATCCTTGCAGGCTTGGAAGCTCTCTGAGGTCTTCAAATTGATGCTCTTGCTTTTTGTCCAACTTTTCTAGTTATTATTCATAAGAAAACTCATTCACAAAAACCAATTCCACCATTAGTGGAAGTCATTTAAAAATACGCATTTTTTAATAAAGCTGAAATACATCATAAATTTATTCTGATATTTCCCATTCAAATTCAGGAACACAGTATTTTTCCTCAATATCATTGATCTCATATCTGTATCTCCTTTCTCCCATGACAAAAATTGTAGTCGTCAATAATACTAAGATAATTATTTACTTGGTTTATTCTATAATATATATATCACAAATAACAGTTGGATAATAAAAGCACTAATGCAGTCAATAAAAAAATGATTACTAAAAACATTTTAAGGATTTTAAAAATGAAATTTGTTTTCACCTAATTGTATTTTATAATTATATGAACTATTTACAAGATTCTAAAATCAAATCTTTAAAGCAAAGTTTATTACAAAAAATTCTACCTTTTATTTCTGTCTGTTCCATCTTATTCTGTTTTTTTCCCTATTTTTAAGTTTATTCTTTCATTGTTTTATAAAACAAAAAATGTGTGTATATTTTTATAAATCTCCTTTTCTTAAATAAATAACATAATATATACACATTTTACCTTAATTTATTTCACCTGCCAATATATCCTAAAGATTATTCCATTATAGTATGTAATGACAGTCTGCCTTCATTTTTACAGCTACATAGGTCTCCTTTGTTAATTTTCTCAATTGGTTGGCTGTTTCCAACTTCATTTGTTATTTATTTAAATATTTATTATTTTATTACTTATTATTACTATTTAATTTATGTATTTGTTATTTTCTTTCTTTTACTTACTTTGATCTACTTTGCTCTTATTTATTTAGTTTCTTAAGGTATAATTTTGGGACAGTGGTTTTAAAGGGTACCAGAAGCCTCAGTCAGATTAGAATGATAGAGTAGATTCATCATGTAAGAACTTCATTCACCCTCTCACTATGTCCTCTGGGAAGTTCCAGAATATACATCTTTTATCAAGGCTGTGAGAACTAAATTTATGAAAGAAGTCCCATTATCTTTGAAGGGCTCTGTGCAATTCTCTGTAAGTCAGAAATGACAGTGGGAAATGATACCATCAAATGGGGATCCTTGAATTCGATGGGGATGAGTTTCTGGGTGGCAGAAGCCAAGTGTTTGGACTTAATTGCCAAAGTCTATGTGAGCATGGTTACTGTGACAGGCAACACAGTCAAAGCAATAATCAAAAGGTTTGAGCCACAGAGATCAATGCTGGCTTACTGATTATGGTGTTCCTAGAATTTAACTAGAGAGGCCAACAACTAAAGCCTTACTTGATTGGTGTAAGTGGAAAAACTCTAAGTCTGGTGAACGGGAAGTTTGACTTGATTCCCACAATGAATTCTCAGGATTGGGGCAGTTCACAGACCTAAAGCCCCTTAAATGAGAGAGAGGCTGGATCCCTTTGGGGAAAGATCCAGCATTATTATACCACCAACTATTTATACTGTGTCTTCCTCTTCAGCCTTCTCCAAAAAAGCTGTGTCCATTTACCAGAGTGACTGTGCCTTGAGGAAGGGGATTACTGAACAATAGCTCTGAGATGACAGTAATTCCTGGAGGCTCAAATTGCCAGTCTGAGAGACACCAGTAACAGTAGGGCTTATGAAGGTCACATGATCAATAAAGTTTGGGTTCAGGTCCATATCACTGTAGGTACAAAGTGATCTATAGCGATCCACAGTGATCCACCTGCTTCTCACAACCAATACACAAGTGTATGCGTGTTATCAGCTGGTGAATGCATTCACACTCAAAGTGCAATTTTTCAAAAACAGAGTATAAACTGAAGCATAGAATACATGGTTATGATATAATAGGTAACAGTAGTCAAACACTCATGTATCCAAATATCTAAATGATGAATTTTGTATTAGAAAATCCTTTGGATATAATGACCGGCATTTTTCACCTCCCCACCAGACTTCACAGTGATGGGAAGCACGCTGATTGAGAGGAGCTTTCTTTCAGGGAGCAAAGGAAAAGCACCAGAAATCACAGTTTCAGAGCTTCCCCGTATTTCACTGTCACAAGGATACTAAAATATGCCGTAGATAGGAAATAAGATTCTAACTCTTTAATTAAACATAATATGAGAGGCACAACTTGCCCCCTCCTCTTCAATAACAGTGCAGAACTACCGTGCTTACCAGTAGTTGTGATTTTCAATGGTGATCTCCAAATCTGATGCTTACTTTAAGCCACTGTTTGAAATGTACTTTGTTTCCTCAAATTTTTCTTTATCTAATAATCAGGATACCCATATATTCTGATTTTTCCATGATGGTCCTACATTATGTCTATGTCCTAACATCTCATCCAAATTCAGCACTCACCACCCTATCAAAAGCATCACCGTCTGGAGATAAATTAAGCAACCAGCCTATATAACTCAGGGGAGCCTTTATCCATGTGAAGTCTCATGATCTTTTTTGAAAAGGGGAAAATAAGAAATGTAGGAGTCTTGGCTATGAGATTGATAAAAGATCAAATATTTTTTCAGTCAAATAAGATAAGGTTAGAGACCTACTCTTACCCTCATGTTTCTGAGTCCATAAAATGTGACACAGGATGAGATTCTCACCCTAGTTGTCCATAAGAATGATTTCTTATTGCAGGAGATGGACTTCAACCTCATGGTAAATTAAAAAAAAAAAAAAAACTGCTAAAGTCTGTTTTTGCTCTCACTTTTAAACCAGTTTAGCAATAAATTAATCCCATGCTTGTCCTTTTGGTAAGTTATCTTCAAGTCAGAAGAATGAGGGCTCTTAAGTGCTGCAGAGGTGCCAGGGGTCCACGTTCAAAGGTCTCCTTTTCACTAATCTGCTGTAGGTCTTGAAGTGACATTACAAAGCACCCATCATTGCCCATGTCACAAACTCTCGTATATCAACATCTGGAGCAGAAGCAGTGAGGTCAGATGCTTCTGGTGGGAAGGCAGCTACCAGGTTCAGACTAGAACACTTGTCAGCACAAACAAGCCATTGCATGAGATAGGGACCTTCAAACTGAGAGTAGTTGGAGAATGGTCATATCAAACTTGGCTTTGTTTTCCTTTGTTTTCCTAAAATGATGGTCCTTTTCCCTTTCCACTTTCCCACTATGTCTGTGAAATCTCTGCCCATTCTTCAAGGCTCAGGTAGACTGCTACCCATCCAGGAAGTCTTATCCTATTTTCTCAGTTATTCCCTTGTAATAGTTTATGCCTTTTTCCTAGCTCTTATCCTTTCTTCCTAAAATGAGTCTTAGCTCCGTGCACGCCTGCTTCCCATTACCAAGTGTAAGCACCTTGAGAACAGGAGCATGTTTTGTTCATCTTTGAATCATCTCAGCTACAAAAACGCAGTCTACTGTAACAGTAAATATTACATTTGATTGAGTGATGTTCACTATCTGATGCTCTTCCTTTTATTAATTTTTCTTTCATTATAAGTGTATCATCCTGTGTATCATCCCGTGTATCATCCTGCTGTTGAACAGTTTGAAAAGATTCTCTCAGGTATCTAGCTGAGTGCTCAAGCAAGAGGCATGTCTTAATGTGTCGAGCAGCTATGCCTAGATTTTCTTTGCAGTGTCTAAGGTCTTCCAAATATAATCCATAAGACATCAGAAGAAGTAGAGTCATTAGAAGGCAACATTCAGTGCATTTAAACATTGCTGTTAACAGAATTATGTAACACTTGATTTAGAAAGTACATGGTCCATGACAAGTAAAATAATCAGGCTCTGCTGCATTCACTGCCTGGGGTGACCTGTTTTTGCCTTTTTCCACTATTGAGGTATATAGTGCCACAATAAACAGTAGAATGTATCATCCTTACATGTGTAACTAGATGAACAATTACATCTGAATACTCATGTAACTATGATCCTGATCAAGAGGGAGAGTGTTTCCAACACTGTAAAAGCCTCCTTTGTGTTCCTTCACAATCAACAACCACTCCTCCCCCAGAAAGACAACCACTCTTCTGACTCTTCACCATAGATTTTAGTCTTGTCTCAAATTCATATGAATGAATTTATAGGATGTACTCTTCTTTTGCTTGGCTTCTTTCATTCAATGTTATGTCTATGAGATTTATTCATGTTGCTGTGTGTAACTGTAGTTAATTCATAGATAGATGATAGATAGATAGATGATATAGAGATACTACCAAACAGTTTTTCAAAGTAATTTTTACTACTTTACACTCCTTCTAGCAGTATATGAGAGTTCCTTCATTTTCCATAAACTTGCTAACTTACGATCACTTGTTATTGTCAATTCTTTTAATTTTAGCTATTCTAATGGGTAATACAGCTATCTCATTGTGGTTATAGTTTATATTTCCCTTATAAATAATAAAGTTAATCCATTTGCATTTGAATATTATCTTGATACCCATTTTTGTGAAGTGCCGTTTCAAGAAACAGAGGTTTAATGTTGAGAAGTAGGGGACTAGATTAAAGACAGGAATGAAGGAAAGGGAATTCGCGAAGGGTGATAGCTGGAAATGCTGAGCACCGACCTCACAAACTGCACAAACCAAATAGAAGAAAGTATCTGATTATTTAATTTAACCTGATTTTTGCAAAGACAAACATGCATGACTGCTTGTACATAAAGCTCCTTAGAAAAGTAATGTTATAAATGTTGTTGCTGTTTCAAAAAGAAAATAAAAATTAAAAAAATGTTCCTGGAAAGAAGGAGAAGAAGTTTTCAAGATAAACACCAGATAGGCTTTCAAAATAGTGGCGGAAGAGAGATTGGGACAAATATGAAACGTAAGAGTTTAATGAGAGCAGATGAAAATTACTCTTCAATGAGCCATTCCATCCAAGACAACTAGTGGGTTTGGATATGAGATATTATGCTGCAGTTCTTTTCCTAAACTTTTTCTCTCTAACTCAACAGGGAGGTGTCTATCCTACTCAGAAACCTACTGGGCATGATTCCTTACCAGTCATAAGTGCCATTTAATAATTTTAGGCTACAAGTAGGAAGTGGGCACTGGAAGTAAAGAAATAAACAATACAGACTAGCAACTCCTAAATATTGAAGGAGAGAAAAAATCTCTTCTGGGAGAACAATAGGTTTGATATCCACGTGTGAGCTAAATAAAAAGGAGCTTGCTGAAATCTTGCTCTGTTTGTGAGTACGTGCGTGCGTGCGTATGTGTATGTGTGCATGTGTGTGCACGCATGCGTATGTATTTCCCTTGTACAGACCTGTCGCCTCCTTGGTCCTGACTTGCTCACAAGCTGCCTGAGCTGCCTCTTCCAATTTGATCTCCTCCCAGAGTTCCACTGAGTATCTGAAGGTGGTGATGATTTCCCAGAGTCTAGTTGCCTGTCTACTGAAATGATCACTTCCCCAGGGCTTTGCAGCCTCTCTGGGGTTAGTTATTTGCTTTTCCAGTTTCACTCATGAAAACAGACTTTTGTGTTCGAAGGCATGCCTGATTGTAATTATTATCTGCTTTTATAGGATTGCTCATCTACAAAAAACAGTAGAATATCAGAGCCTGTAGGGCCTGATTGCTCATCTAGTCCAAGACCTTCATTGGAGAAACTGAGGCCCAGAGAGGTGAAGCAAACTGTCTAGAAATTAGTGACAGAGCTAGAACTGGAATCCACATCTCCCAGCCCCCAAGTCTCTGTATTTCCCTCTCATATTATGATTATATTGATTTTGTTTTTAAACTTCTCACACTCTTCCTAAATCTTGCCCTAACAACTTGTTAGCAAATAGTAATACAGATTGAAATAACTGTTTTATAGTTTAGTCTGTTAGCCAAGTATGAGTATATCCAACCCAAGCTGGCAAATCAGGAGATATCTCTGAATATTTGCTTTCTAACTAGAATGAAAGTTTTAGTTTCTCTATGTGGCTGCAGAGGAAAATACTTTAAAACATTTGTGTTTTGTACACAAAATACAATGAATATTTTGCCAAGTTATTCCTTGAGTTTGCCTTAAATTTCTAGACAGAACAGTACTATCTTTATGAATTGGACAATAATAAAAATGGCAGTTCTGAAGGTGAAGTTTGAAGTACACCAGGAAATAAAGGGCTCCTCTTCAAATATGGGGATCATTTCAACTGGTCGAGGAATTCAGACCTTCTTTGTGATTTTAGGCATAACAGCAAAGAGCATGGAAATAGTGGTTATCAGTTTCTGTTCAGCCATTGTTTACTTGCCCTACTATTGAAGATATTGTAGGGAAGAAAAATATGGCTTAGGAAATATAGCTATTTTAATAGGTAAAGTGGTCCTTAGATTCTCTGGCAAAGTAATATAAGTCTGCATTATTAGAATCCAAAGACTGACACAAGAGTGAAAGTGAGAATTGAAGTGAGGGAAAACAAAGAGAGAGAAAGACACAATATTGAAATAAAGTTCAGTTCATCTCATTATCAAACTTTAGTACTGCATGAGGTGTTGTAAGTTTACATTTGCAAACATTCCTGCCCCTCATTATTTTCTATAATATGACAAATAGCCATAGTTTGAAAGTGGTAATAGAGTATAAGATGATTCAACTGAGAAAACATCTACTGGCCTATGTAGGAATAATTAGATTGGTAACCCCTTAAACAAAGTTAGGATAGGTACACTGGGTTCTCTAAAGCCCAGGAATCCTGGGCCCACAGGTAACCATTAGCTTCCTTCTTCAGATGGATTTTATTTTCCACAGATGGCTCCATATCTGGATGCTCCCCAGTAATACAGCACAGCTTTTCAATCAAGGTTGTTGGTGGCTATTTCTTTAAACTCTTTAAAGAGCTGTTCCCTAGTGAGTGGGGCAAATGTCACCTATAGCGGATCAGGCTATAGGTTACTATTTCTCCTTCAATTGAGCACAGACAGTCCTTCCATTGCAGCTTCATAATGCACCTTGGGTAGTGGGACAGTCTGGGGCTCTCAAATAAAGGGACAAATAAATACACTCTTTGCTTCTAAACCAAAATTTGAATGCGTTCTTTGGATTTCTTTATCTCTACAAAAATGTGTTGGCCAGTCACGAGCAGTGTTCCTATTTTCAAGATTATCGATTGCAACTTTAAAAATAAAACAACTTTCCTCTCAAACAAATAAACAAATGAGATAGACCCTGTTGATTTTTTTTTTTTTTGAGAGAAGAAAGGCTAACAAGCAAAGATGGCCACTATTGTTTTTTTCTAAACATTGCTATGATAGACATAACTGATGTTCTAGCTTTCCTGTGTGTGAAACTGCATTCCTGATGCTGCATTACCACTTTTATTACATTTATCTGAGGGGCCAATTCATCAGAGAAAGTCTCCTCTGCTCCATTCATTTCAATGGACATACGTGCAGCAGCTTTGTGCAAGACAGCTTCTGATTGCTACTACATTTTTCTCTAAGAACTGAGTCATTGGCATTTTAAATGTAAAATATAATCTCTGTTATAGTATAGCATGGAGGACAAGAAAGAGCACTATGTTGAGAAATAGAAGGATTCAAATCTGATCTGTTACTATGATGTGAACGTTTAATGTGATTCAAGTACTCTGAGCCTCAGTTTCCATATCTATGAAATGTGACTAAACATCTTTGAGAACTCAATATGTATATGGCAATGCATTCTAAAGCCTAATGTTTTATGGAAAGACAATATTAATATTACTTTATTACTATTAGTTATTACTAGCACAATCGATGCTCCTAGTGATTATGATCTTCAAGTTTCCACCTGCATATGTGAAAACAATGAACTTCTACAGTCAGTGAGGTTTTGGGTGGTCAATAAGCAATACTCAAGGACAAGCACTCTGAACTTAATCTACAGTTTTTCAGACTGGATTGGAAAAAAGGAAAAGTTTGAGGTAAGGAAATAAGCTGGAAGGCTGTTGGAGGTGATCCAGGAGTTAGGTGATGGTCTGAACTATGAGACTAGCAGTGGGGATGGAAATGAAAAGTAGAAGGAGTAAGAGATAATAGAGTGGAAGGTAGAATTGAGAGAACCTGCTGATCAACTGGGTATGAGTGCTGAATGAAAAGAAAGGAGTGGGGTAGAGTACGCCCTTCACTGAGATGAGGGGAGAAAATGTGGAGGGGACGACATAAGTTCAGTTTTTTACTTTCTCAGTTTGACAGGTCAGTGGTACATCCAAATGGAAATTCCAGGAGGTGGCTACATATATGGGTCTGAATCTCAGGAGAGAGATCTAAGTTAGAATTATAAAGAAATGAGTGAGTAACTAGTAATGGAAGCTAGGAAATTGGATGAGAGCATCCAAAGAAATGAGAGAGAGAAGAGGGCTCATGACAGACCACTGAGGATCTTCAATGTCCAATGGACAAATGAGGGAAGAGAACCCTGCAAAGATACTTAAAATGAATCACTAGAGAAAAGCACTGGGAAAATGTGGTATCATAGAAGACAAGGAAAGAGAGAATTTCAAGAAGAAAGCCAGTCAGCATTGTCAAATGCTATATAGAGTGCGAATAAGAATAGTGCCACCGCATTTAACGAAGACAAAAAAAGGACACTTGTGATTGTTAAAATCAGCTTGATTTTAAACACACAATTCTATGAGCTTTAACAAATGTATACAATTGTGTAACTACCATCACAATCATGATGAAGAAATATTTCCACCATTCCAAACAGTTTCCTCATGCCCTTTTGCAGTCAGTCACCTCCCCTCACCCACAACAACCACAGGTTTGCTTTCTGTCACTGTAGTTTTGCCTTTTCTAGAATTTCACATGAGTGGAGTGATACTAGTATTTGTGTCTGCTTTTTTATTTAGCATAATTCTTTTGAGATTGAATCATGTTGTGTGCATTATTCTTTTTTATTCTTTATTAGCATTCCATTGTATGGATGAACCACAATATATTTATACAGTTGCTACTTTTTGGATATTGTGAATAAAGCCACTACACACATTCATTTTGGTATGAATATATATCTCCATGTCTCTTGAAAATTAGGATTAGGATTGCTGGGTCATATGGTAAGTCATATGGTATAGTTAAATTGTAGAGACACTGGCAATTCTTTTCAAAAGTGGCTGTACCATGTTTGCATTCTTGTCTGCAACGTATGAGCGTTCCAGCCACTTTACATACTCACCAACCTTGCTATTGTCAGGGTGTATTATATCAGCCATTCTAATGGGTGTGTAGTGGTCTTGGCTTTTGTTTTCATTTGCATTTCTCTAATGATGAATAATGCTAAACATCCTCTCCTGTGCTTATTTTTCATCTGAGTGTTACCTTTGGTAATGTCTTCAAATCTTGTATCAATCTTTAATCGGGTTGCTTGTCATTTTATTACAGACTTAAAAGAGTCCTTTATATATTTTGAATCAAGTCCTTTATCAGATATAGGTTTTGCAAATATTTTCTCCAAGTCATGGCTTGCCTTTTCTCTTTATTAATAGTATGTCTTTTGAAGGGCAAAATTCTTTAATTCTTAAGAAGTACAAATTATTAATTTTTTTCTTTTATGATCTGTGCTTTTTGTGTCTTAACTAAGAAATAGTTGTCTAAACCAAGGTCACATAGAAGTTCCTGCTAGATTTTCCTCTAGATGTTTTTTGTATTAGCTCTTATATTAGCATATGATCCATTTAGAGTTACTTTTGTGTATGATTAGATAGGGTCAAAATTAATTTTTTGCACATGTATATCCAGTTGTACCAGCATTATTTTTTAAAAAAAGAATCTTCTTCCACCCCCATTGAACTGCTTTAATACCAGTGTAAAAAATCAATTGCTTATATATGTGTAGGTCTACTTCTGACTATTTGGTGTCATTGATCTATATGCGTAATCTCATACCAGTATCATACTGCTTTGATTGTTGAAGATTTTTAGTAAGTATTCAAAGCAGAAAGTGTAAATTTTCCAAAAGTTTTCTTTCTTTTTCAGAGTTGTTTTAGCTATTCTAGGTACATTTTAGAACCCGCTTGTTAATTTTAGGTAAAAGCATGCTTAGATTTTTGAATCTATAGTTCAATATGAGGAGAATTGATATATTTATCATAATTAGTCTCCTAATCCATGAATAGAGTATATCTTGCCATTTATTTAGTTTTTTAAAAAATTTCTTTCTGTAACATTTCCAAGTTTTCAGTATATGAATCTTACACATTTTGTTATAATTATCCCTAAGTATTTTATTTTTTGATGTTACTGTAAATGTATTATTTATTATTTAATTTATGATTTTATTACTAATAAATAGAAATATATTTGATTATTGTATATTGTCTTTATTTCCTGTGACCTTGTGTTATGTTTTGAATTGTGTCTCTCTCAAAAAAGATATCTTGAAGTTTTCTCTATCTGTATTTCATTTTGGATAGTTTCTATTGGTGTTTTAAAGTCCATAAATTTTCCTTTCTGTTGTGTCTAATTTGTTTTTTAGTTCCCTCCAGCACATTTTTTGTATCAGGCATTGCAGTTTCTGTCTTTCAACATTCTATCTTTCAACATATGGGTCTTTTTTGTATCTTTTATATCTCTACTTAACATGTTCAATTTTTCTTCTAGCTACTTGACTGTATGAAAATAGTATTTTCATGTCCTAGAATATAATTTTATCATCTACATCATTTCTGGAATGGTTTCGATTTATTGATCTCTCTCTTCATTGTGGGTTATACTTTCCTTTTTCTTTGCATACCTGGTATTGTTTGATTGGAATGCAAGCATTATGAATTTCACATTTTTAAGTGCTAGATATTTTTGTATTGTTACAAATATATTTGAAATTAGTTCTGGAATACAGAGCAGTCTCTCGTAAACAGTTTGGTCCTCTTGGATCTTGCTTTTAATCTTTGTTAGATAGGAGCAGAGGAGAATTTAGCAAGGACTCATTTTTCTTCCTGAGTACTCTCTTTAATGCCCCATGAGTTATGAAATTTTCTTCTCTTGTGGGAACGGGATCAGGAACTGTTGCTTCCCCATGTGCACTCTGCAGACTACTTTCTCTAATCCTTTCAGTTGGTTCTTTCCCAAGCCTCAGGTGGTTTTGTCACATGCACATGCTAATTAGGACTCAGATGAAGATTTGAGCGGACTCTCTTTACATCACCAGAGCTCTTTCTCTGTAAAACTCTCTCTTTGGTATTCTTTCTTATGACTTCTAGCCACCTTAGCAAACCTGGAGTCCCAGTTTCATCTTTTCAGCTCAGAGAGACTGCTAGACTCTACCCGAGCCCCTCTCCCTGCACCACAGCCTGGAAGCTCTCTCCAGGAAATTAGCTGGAAAATCATACAGCTCACCTCATTTGTCCACCCCTCAGGGATCCCTCTCCATTGTTACCTAATGTCTAATGTCCTGAAAACTACTGTTTTGGTTTTTGTTTTCTTCCTTCCTTCCTTCCTTCCTTCCTTCCTTCCTTCCTTCCTTCCTTCCTTCCTTCCTTCCTTCCTTCCTTCCTTCCTTCCTTCCTTCCTTCCTTCCTTCCTTCCTTCCTTCCTTCCTTCCTTCCTTCCTTCCTTCCTTCCTTCCTTCCTTCCTTCCTTCCTTCCTTCCTTCCTTCCTTCCTTCCTTCCTTCCTTCCTTCCTTTTCCTTTCTTTCCTTTCTTTCTTTCTTTCTTTCTCTTTCTTTCTTTCTCTCTTTCTCTCTTTTCCAGATAGAAGGGTAAATCCAGTCTCTGTTATTTCATCTTCCTCTTGTCCAGTCAGAGAATGAAGCAGCAAATTTATTGGGTACATCAAATTGAAGTCTCCCAGAAAAAATAGCGGAAAGGGATAGGGGGAAAAGTCTGTAAGTTGGGTGTTCCTGTTTTCAGTAAATAAGGAGTAACTGGAATGTTAGTAGGTGACAGGAATGGGGGAGAAATGGAGTGGTTAAACTGATTAGTGTCAATGAGCAGGATTTTTTTACCAGGAGAATTCTGGCTCTCCCTTCTAACTCTGAGGAACTTGGAGTGGGAGAAAAATCTGTCTCTCCTTGAGAGGCTGATGGGAGTAACATCCTCAAGGAGTAGCCAGGGTTTTGATGGGAAGGAGGTGATAGAAATGTTCAGTAAAGAGGGCAAAGGAGCTTGTTAACCAGAGAATAAGTTTTCTGAGATCAAGGTGGAAAGATGGGGACAAAGGCAGATTGGATAAAGAAGAAACGTGAACGGTATTGGAGAAGATAAATAGCTAGAGAACCTGTGCTCAGAATAGCCATCTGGCATTCAGGAATATGAAATGTGGTGGGTATAACCAGCTCAAGGTTGCTAACAGAATGCACCCACCACATCCCTGACATCCCAGGAGTCATATATGAAGCTTGCAAAGACTGCCTTCTAAATAGGTCTCAGGCACAGATGGATAAAACAACTTCAATCTTTCTCCTAGGATCTGATTGATTGATTGAATCCCAGTAAAAAAAACTTCAGCTTCACTCAGGGGCACTAAAATCTATGCAGTAATGAGCAGCCTGGTCTGAGGGTAGAGAGTAAAGATCTGAGTGGTCACAGAGCTCCAAGAACAGAGAAAACAGTCCGGGTAGTTGCTAAAAACTGGCAAGAAATTTGACTCTAAGCTACCAAAGAGCAGAAGAAGAAAAGGGAAATAAGGCCAGTTCCAAAATTAGCTATAAAGATTAAAAAAAAAAGTTATTTAAGACAAATGTAACTCTTCTCAGTACTAGGACTAGATAGAAATATTTCTCGCATGTTTTCCCAGAATGAGAGAACTATGTGATGCCCAGGTACATTCATGTATCTCATGGGGCTCTTTATTAGATCATGTCATAGCGTTGGCTGGTTATTTGGTTCCCTGGGTCATATATAAAAGGAAGTACTTTCTAGTTATCAGAAGTGAAGAGCGCTCTGTCATGAAGCAGTGAGTTCCTTTTCAGAGGCGGCTCATGTCAGCCTACAGGGTTTGGTACATAGAATGAGCTTCTGTGTGTGTGTGTGTGTGTGTGTGTGTGTGTGTGTGTGTGTGTGTGTCTGTGTGTGTGTGTGTATCTCCACATATATTCATATATAAACATAGTCAAATACACATGTTTACAGACAATATTTTTGCCTAAAACATTAAGAAGAAATTTTAGCTAAAATCATAGAATTATTTCAATTTGTCTTCAGAACAGAGAATATTATGAATAAACAAATAAATAAATTAAACATAAATCAATTGACAGCAAATTAGAATGAAAATATATAAATCAACTTAAAGGAAAAATTAAATGTAATATATTTTATCAATTCAAAACTGGGTATTTGTTTCCAATTTTAATATTTCTGAAATCAGACTGCTTCTTAAAAACAATGAGGTTTCACAATGACTGTCATCATGGCAGTGGTTTGGTTGAGACTGCTTATACCAATGGTTCTAAATATGTGTCTGCTTCCCTCACCAGCAGCATTAGCATCACTTGAGAATCTGTTAGAAATGCAAATTCATAGGCCTCACCCAGACTTAACTGAAGCAGAAAATCTGATTCCACTGTCTGAGTTTTAACAAGCCTCAAGTTTCAGAACCACTGGCTTACATGCTTAAAAGAACATAAAAGTGCTAACATCAGAACCTACAGAGCAGGTATCAGGGCTTGAAAGACAATTTAGGGGAGAATAATGAAGCACTCTTTTAACTTCTAAAAGCCAAATAGTTGTATGGTGTGAAAGAAGGTAAATCAGACATGTTTAGCAATATTTCCAAAGCTAGGCTAGCTCTACATAATTGCAAAGTCAGCCTAGGAGCTCACAACAAATGATTTTTAGTTTATTTATGTATTTCTTTAAGAAATGCTACATCTTTAATGTACTTGATGGCATGAAGGATGATACTGTGTGAAGAAACGTAATTATAGCGGACTGAGTAAAAAAGAATTTCAGAAGAGTAAGACTCTAAATGTGAGGAAGTTTTAGAAATATCACATCTACTTTTCAAAATATTTTCCTTTCCATGTATGTGTTTAGTGGAGTCTAAATAAGCCTTTTCAAGAAGTTTAAGATAAAAACTCTAAGTGATCAGAACACAATATCAATTTAATTGACAGCCTTTCCTCTTTTTCAGTATATATAAAATAATGATGCATCTCACAATCTATGCATCTTAGTTTGACAAAATACAATAAGTCACATAAATATTAGCTCCTGCTTGTTAGGTACTTATCATTGCCAAGTATACTTTGTAAGAAAGGTCCAAATTTTTTAAAACTATAGCCCCCTGATTTGTTGGTTTCATGGAGAAAATGAGCAGGGTCAGAGAAGAGAAATGAAAATTCTTAGAGAAATTAAACAAGTATTCCAGGTCTCTAAATGCTCCTGTCACATTGCAGAAACTACTAGAAGTAGGTACAGAATATTGACCAAAAGCATATGTTTTAGATTCTAGCTAACCTCAATTCAAATCCTGGCCCTATCATTAGCTAGCTATGAGGCTTTAAACAATTATGGAACATCTCTGAGACTCAATTTCCCCTCCTATAATATGGGAATAATGTTCATAGGGTTATGGCAATTATTGAGATAGATAATTCATATGAAGTGCTTATAGAACACCTGGAACGTAATAAGTACTCAGGGATTGGGAACTAATGGTAAAATTGCCTGCATCTGCAGTGCAACCTCACTTGCAAGTTGTTTTTAGGACAGCTGCCCAAGGGGACTCTCACCAAAAGGACAACAAAGGGAAGCCTTTGGTGACTCAACCGCTTGGACCTGCACAAGAAGGGTCAACCCAGCTTTTATTCTGATAAATGAAACTCTCCTCTCTGAAAAATTTCAAAACCATGTCAGAACCTCCAGAAAGTAAGTCAGTTAAAGAATCTTTCTAAGCACATGCTACATTATCAAAATGAAGATACTTTTTCATTAGGGAAAAGCATTTCAGAGGTTATAATTCTTATTGATAGCGAGGATCTTTGAAGAAACTGACTAGTAGTCAGAGACAGACATATTTTAAAGCGACTCATCCATCCTCAATTGAATCAACAAGGAAATTATTTTTCTTTCCTGAACCAGCATCCAGATCATCACACGCACAAAAAAACTTGCATTGAGTCCTCAGTGAGCCTCTTACTTGATAAATAATATAGGCACAGAAAGATCAAGAGAGCATCTGGAAGAAGTGATCTCACACAGGCGTAGGATTTATTATTTTTCTCTGTAGAATGTTGAACACTGTCATAAGTTAGGAACTCAGAGTTGTGGGCTCTGATCTAAATGATAAGAAGCATACATCTCTTTATCCAAATAATATCTGTCTCTTTAATATTTTGCTTTATAGATTTAGTTAACTCTCTGAACTGTAATTTGAAATCTATAAACTGTAAAAAAATGTATGTAAGTAAAGTATGTTTATATACAATAGATAGATGACGGAGATAGAGGGATAGATAGAAATATAGATAGGTGATAGATGGTAGATAAATTGATAGATAGATAGATAGACAGATAGATAGATAGATAGATAGATAGATAGATAGATAGAGTCACAAGGCTTGTAGATTATCTGAGATCAATTTTTACTTCAATCCAATGTCCCCAGATCCTACCATTTTCTGTCTTGTTTTCTCATTCTCTCTTGATTAATAATAAAATAGTAGTCATTATGGAAAAAAAATTTCACTATAAATTTAAACTGTGATGAAAACTGTACTCCCCAGAATGTTAATATATTCCAAAGTGAAATACAGACATATTTAAGAGCAGTAGTGTTTTTGGGAAAATGTCACTACTAAAAATTAAGCTAATTACACTATACTACAGTGATATTAAAGAGTGAGGTTAGTTTGCCAATCTGAGGTGAGCTTCCGATATGCATGTACCTTCACCTTGGGTCCAAGGTCTCACCTCAGCATTTCAAGTTCATAAACTTGTTTTAATGTGTTCCATCAGGAATGACTATATGCTTAGTGTCTGACTTGTTTTAACCAAACTCATAAGTGGCTGATTTGGAAACCAAATGCCAAATGGTTTACAATGTGGAACATTTTTCCAGTGACCAGAGCCCCTGTGCCAGTTCCCCACAGCATTTTCTGTATTAAGGTACCCTACTAACAAAATAATTAATCAGAAGGTTGTTTCTATGTTATAGAATCAGGGCAAGAATGGCATTGAAAAATTTTACATATTTTTATCCCTACAGACCCTTGTCCAATAACCAATAATGTCTATTAAATTAAAGCTGTTATATTTCGTCTGAGATATTGTCTACCTAAGAAGACATTTATCTATTGATCAGAACACACATTCTTATGTACAGTTCTTTTGAAAGTGTCAGATTGGATACATATTGGTTTCTGGTTTCATTAGGAAAATATCTACAAACTATCTTCCATCAAAGGTCACCTCTGCTGATATTCTTATCTACATGCTCTATTTTTACTAGTTTCAGTTTACAAATATAGCCTTTGGGGAAACCTGCCTCATATTTTGATTTGATTATACTATATGATATCTTGATTATAAACCATACAAAATCTTAGAATCAGATGTTCTCTTATTAGAAGAGGACTATTTTTTTTTTTTTTTTAGATTTAGTAATGTATTTCTTTGTTAAATTTATTGGAGTAACATCAGTTAATAATATTACATACATTTCAGGTGTACATTATCTGTATATTGCATTGTGTGCTCACCCTATTTTAAAGACCATTGGACCTAACTTCTCATCTTATGCTTGAATCCTCTGTGTCATGTCAGCCTTTGGGGTCATTTGGAGATTATTCATTTATGGATACTCATGGGAAAATATCATTATGACCTGATATTTCTGCTGAATATGGAATCCAACAAAGACATAAACTCACTGTAAAAACAATTGCTTTTTTTTTTCAAATAATGTGTTCACCATGAAGTTTTTGTTTCTTCAGTTGAATGAGAGAGAAACCATGTTTTCTTTTTTTTTTTTCCTTAGCTACCTGTCTTAATATGGTTTCCCGTTTTTGGCAGCTGTTCTAAAATGAAAGTGTCCTGCTGCTAATATTTTCTTCCTGAAATTAACTGCTTTCGATGGGGAAGTGAGCACTGATGTTTAAACCAGCACTGACCCCCATCAGTCAGGCAGTCTGCTCAACTCATTAGGTCCTGAGGGAAGTTTGGATTAAAAATAAACAATATAGATAAACCAGAAGACAAGTCTTGTGGAGAGTGAGGAGCTAAAGTGATCATTTGCAATAGCACAGTCCTAGAGCTCCCTGCCTGAGGGGTCACCTAAGAGACCTTGAAAACAGAACACATCAGTTCAAGAAAGAAGCACTTAGATGTTGGGCATATGGATTATTTAGAAACGCTTTGATTTCTTAGATTGATGTGCTGTTACAGAGAACAGAAGTGAATGCAGATGAAAAGACAGACACAAGTGTCAAAATCAGAAACCTATTGCTCAGTAGAGGAGAAAAATTACAGAGGGTTTTAGGATGGGGAAATATTGTTCACTGACTTGCTCTCTCTTTTCTCTCATTCCCGACAAAAGAAGGTCCTTTGAAAAATTAAAAAGAGGATTCATTCGTATTTAACATACATCTGACTCTTTGGCATGCTAATATCTGACAAGGGAAAATACGAGTTACATAAAGTAGATACATAAACTAATGTTTAATGGGGTGTTTCAATGTGATATATGTGTGTATATGTGTATACATATACATATACATATACACAAATATATAATATATATATATATAATTGGGCAACTTTCATTAACATGAGCAGTGTTAAGTACTAGAAATATAAAATAAATATATCTTGATTCCTTTCTTGAAGGAGATGATGATTTTAGTAGGAGAAGAAACAGATGATTACACCATTATGGAATACACAAAAGAGTAGGATTAAGACAAAGGTGGTCTGCAAATCCATAATCTAACTGACTTAAAGAGGATAAGATCTGAAAAGAGGGGTTGTGGGAAATGTGTTGCTTCCTTCTTCATTTTTCTTTTTTTTTAGAACAGTTTTAGATTTATAGAAAAAATTCAAAGATAGTATAAAGACTTCCCATATATCCTGCACTCAGTTTTTCTTATTATCTTTTCTTATTATTAACATCTTACATTTGTTATAATTAATGAGCTAATATTGATATATTATTAAGTAAAGTCCATAATTTATTCAGATTTTTTTAGTTTTTCTAAATGTCCTTTTGCTATTCCAGAATTCTATCTAGGAGACCACTTTACATTTAGTTGTCATGTCTCCTTAGGCTCCTCCTGCCTCTGAGTTTTCTTGCTTTTGATGACCTTGAAAGTTTTCAAGTGTAACAGTCATTTATAAAATGTCCTTCTATTGGGATTTGTCTAATGTTTTTCTTATGATGAGATTGGGGTTATGTGTTTTTCAGAGAAGGACCACAGAGTTAAAGTGCTATTTTCATCACAGTGTCAAGAGTACATGCAATCAACAAAACTTTTCACTGTTAATGTTGACCGTGACCCCCTGATCACCTGGCTGAGTTACTGTTTGTCAGTTTTCTCCACTGCAAGGGCAACCCCTCACCCCCAGCCCTTTTCCATGCTCTCCTCCTTGGGAGGAAGTTGCTGCACAGCCCACACTTGAGAAATGGGGAATTATGTTCCACTTCCTTGAGGGTGGAGTATCCTACATCAATTATTTGGAATTCTTCTGCACAAATGTATCTCTTCTCTCCCATTTATTTATTTAGTCAATTACTTATTTATATCAGGATATTTATTTTAAACTTTGAGTTTTAATCCAATACTTTATTTTGTTGCTTAAATTGTTCCAGGTTTGGCCATTGGGAACTCTTTCAACTGGTTCCTATGTCCCTTTGACATAAACTCATCATTCAGTTTTTGTTTTTGTTTTTACTTTTTTTGAGCACTTTCTTATTTTTGGAAACTCCAAGATACTCCAGGTTCAATACGCATATTTCCTGACACTCTTCTATTTTCTGAAAGTTAAGTACAGTCAGTTCTGTTATAAGCCTATTTTGAAGATGAGAATCAACGTGATCAATATATTAGGGAATAATTTGAGCATGACAATTTAGTATTTATTTATGCATGACAACCAGCGAGGTAAACAGAAAACTGTACTCTGCTGAAACTAGCTGCATAAAAATAACAAAATGAACAAGGACACACACCTAAAATAGGTAATTGGTTCCTCAGTTCACTGCAGGTTTTAAGAGACACAGCCATTTACATGTGGTATTAGAACTTTTCACGCGATTTCACATAACCCTCCCTCCTCCACTTCACATTTGTGTTTTCCTTAACCATTGAACATTTATAAAAATATGCTACAGTTTTTATTAGGGCCCTATCTTATTTTTATCTGTGTCATTTAGAAAGTTTTTGAGTGCTGTGCTCCTGTGCTCATTTTGAGTTTCGCACAGCACAGTGAGTTTTAGGAACATGCATGTCATGTAATAGCAAAACTGACTGAAGTGCTGCTGACTAAAGAGAGGAAAAGAAGCATCTGGGCAGAGAAGGCATGAAACTAAGATACTTCATTTTACCTCATTTTGTGGTGTTGGCCTGTAAAAGGAGATGCTGACTTGAGGCCTAAGGATAAATAAAAGCAAAAGCAAGAGCAAGCACTTCGTACAAATAAATTCGGACATTCATCCTACAGCTATTATGACTTCCTTGGAAAGTTGTGAGCATTGAAGTAACTTGTGAATCTGTGTTTTATGTAAATTTTCCTGTTCTGGCTACTCAGAAGAGGATGGATTGAAGAGGCTGGGAAACCAGGAGGACTCTGTCATATGATTAAGGTCCAGAATTCAGCAGTAGTACCTGGGATGAATTGAAATAGAAAGACTAATGAAATATTTAGGAGATACAGTTGACGGAGCTGGGTAATTTTTGAACATGGTGGGTAGGGGTGAAGGGCAGGTAGGGGTCATCTGATATGAACACTGGGGTGGATGGTCATACCACTAACTGCAGTTGAAAATATAACAAGAGGAAAAACCTAGCAGGGGCTCTGGAGCAGAGGATGGGATTGGTAGATGGGAGTTAGTAAGCCTGCTATGGAACAATTTTAGGTACAGAAATAGAGCTGTCTGGCATGCAGCTGGATACAAGTCTGAACTTGGAATTTATAATACGTGGCTAGTATCTTTCTAAGTTTGGGGGGGAAAAACACGTAAGAAAGAAATGCAAGGATTTGTTTTGCTCATTGTGTTTTCACATAACTGTCTTCTCATCTTTCAGATGTTAGCTTATATTCACCTCTTCAGAGAGAGCTTTCTTGACTACCTGTCAAAGTTCTTGGCAGCTGACCCTAAGATAAGGATTCTCTTGAAAGTAATTACTTAGAAAATTATTTAGAAAGAGGATGAGGGAATTGGAACAGAGATGAAGAGGAAGCAAGCGAAGTCATCACTTCTGCAAAGGTCTTGTGAGAGGGAGCTTCTAGTGATCCCCAAGGGGAACTCAGGAGTGTATCTTTCATCACAGGTTGTCTCCCTAAGAGACAAGAAAGCTGGTCTGACATCCCCAACTCCACAGTTACTGGTTAAGCACTACCCTGGGATGAAAATTCACAAGCACTACTGGATCTTAACTGTGTTCTGGGCAAAGCAGTACCATAGCCTAAGGACAAGCTTTCAAAGAACTGAGCTGTTCACAGTTAGCATACTAAAGGGAGCAGGGGTGGAAACAGAAAAGGTTAAAAAAAGAAAGAAAGAAAAAGGAAAAAGAAAAAAAAAGAAAAGGATTTGAGGGGATCTGGACAGGGTACAAACATTGTAGACCAGGCAGGCAAAATACGTCCCTCAGACCAAATCCAGTTCATTGACTACTGTTGTTGTATATTGTGCTATAATTTACGTACCGTAAAATTCACCTGTTTAAATTGTATAATTCCATGGTTTTCAGTATATTTACAGAGTTGTGTAACCATCATCATAATCTAATTTTAGAACCTTTTCATTATACCTGCGGGAAAGCTTGTACTCATTCTCTGACCTCTTCATTGCCTCCTTATCCACCCCCAGTCCAAGGCAACCGCTAATTTACTTTATGTCTATAGATTTGCTTATTCTAGAAGTTTTATATAAATGGAAAGATACGATATGTGGTCTTGTGTGACAGGCTTCTTTCACTTAGCATAATATATTCAAGGTTCATCTGTGTTGTAGCATGTGCCAGTATTTCATTCCTTTTTATGGCTGGATAATATTCCTTTGCATAGATATACAACATTTTGTTTATCCATTCACCAGTTGATAGACATTTAGTTGTTTCTACTTTTTGGATATAAATAATGATGCTATGAACATTTGTATACAAGTTTTTGCATGAATATGTTTTTCTTTTTTCCTCCCAGCTTTATTGAGATACAATTGACATATAACATTGTATAAGTTTAAGGTGTACAACATATTAATTTGATACATTTATATATTGCAAAGTGATTACCACCATAACACCAGCTAACACCTACATCACATCACATAGTTACCATTTCTTTTTTTCTGTGGTGAAAACATTTAAAATTTACTCTCTTAGCAACTTTTAAGTATTTAATACAGTAATATTAACTGTACTCACCATGCTATACATAAGATCTCTAGAATTTATTCATCTTATAATTGGAAATTTGTACACTTTGGCCAATATCTTCCCACTTCTCCCATCCTCCAGCCCCAGGTAACTACTATTCTACTCTGTTTCTATAATTTAGCTTCTTTTAGATTCCACAGATAAGTTAAATAATACAATATTTGTCATTTTCTGATGCATTTCCCTTAGCATAATGCCCTCAAGATCAATCTATGGTATCTCAAATGGCAGGATTTTCTTTTTCTTATGACCAAATATTATTTCATTGTGTATTTATATACTACATCTTTACTCATCTATTGACAGACACTTCATCTGTTATCATATGTTGACTTTTGTGAATAATACTTCAGTGAACATGGAAGTGCAGATATCTCTTATGAGATTCTGTTTTAATATCCTTTGGATATATACTCAGAAGAGAGATCACTGAATCCTAATTTTTAATTTTTTGAGGAAGTTCCATACTGTTTTCCATAGAGGCTATACCAATATCATGGACATATGTTTTCATTTCTCTTGAGTCGATACCTTGGAGTAGTATTGTTGGTTCATATGGTAACTCTCTGCTTAACATTTTGAGGAACTACCAGACTGTTTTTTCAAGGTGGCTGCATGGTTTTATATTCTCACCAGCAAGGCACAAAGTTTCCAATTCTTACACATCCTCACCAACACTTGTTATTTTCTGTCTTTTTGATTATAGCCATTTTAGTGAGTGAAGAGTGATGTCTCATTGTGGTTTTGGTTTTCACTTCCCTAATAACTAATGATGTTGAGCATTATTCCATGTGCTTGTGAATCATTTGTATACCTTCTTTGGAGAAATGTTCATTTAAATCCTTTGCCCATTTTTTAACCGGGTTATCTAGTGCCTGTTTTGGTAAATAGTTTTATTGGAGCAGAGTTGTACTCATTTGTTTACTTACTCTCTGTGGTTGCTTTTGTGTTACAATGACAGAGTTGAATAGTCACAACAGAGACCATATGGCCCACAAAACCTAAACTGTTTGCTATCCTGCCCTTTATGGAAGAAGTTTGCCAACCCCTGCTGTAGACTATATCACCCACGGAATATAAGGCCCTTGCAGGGCTACAGCTAGCTATAGAGCCTTTAGAGAGTGGAGCACTCACTGGTTCTCTACCTCATCCACCATCCCTCCAGGCCCCAACAGAATACATCCTTCTTTTGCTTTTTATGATATTTCTAGCATCTAGCACAATACCTCACATATAACAGGCATTAAACAAATCTAGGTGTATTTGGTGAATAAATCCAAATGAAGACAGCACAAATGGAAAATTTTTGAAGAACATTTTAGTGATAAAAAATGATGATCACTCCAACAGAATCAAATTTCCTGCTCTACACATGGTTTTAATGCTTTTAAGTTTTTGTTAATGAAATTCACATCTTTAAAGCTTGTAGATTTCTTGGTAAAATAACTTAGACAAATAGAACAGATTATGTCATTTTTAAAAGGTGAATTAAGCTTTGTCTGCTTCCTGCCCACCCTTTCCCCATCTTTATTAGTTTAGCGATCTTGTTCTAGAGGCTTTATTCAGACTAGTTACAATTTTAACCACTGGATGTGTCCAGAAATGAAAATATTGAATCCTTTCTGAGATGCACTGAGCATCACAGAAAGGGTAGAGAGTATATCTTGTTCACTGATATATCATAGCATAGGGCCTGACATAGAATAAGTGTACTTAATCAATAACGTTTTAAGTCAAATA
This sequence comes from Pteropus alecto, assembly GCF_000325575.1. Taxonomy (NCBI): domain Eukaryota; kingdom Metazoa; phylum Chordata; class Mammalia; order Chiroptera; family Pteropodidae; genus Pteropus; species Pteropus alecto. The sequence continues at coordinate 19,203,104 of NW_006442109.1, forward strand.
TTGCTTAATTAACTCACTTATGTCAAATGAGGTATGATTAAGTGTAGCCACTGGCTTACCCCTCCAAACATCTCCAAAACTGATGATAATGTGACACAATAGCAACACCAATCCTGGTAAGCCGGAGGTGGCTCATTAGAATCCTCTTCATAAAGAATCAACAGATGATGGATCAGCATACCCCATATTCCATTGAAAGTCCCACGAAAGCTTTTGTCCCCTTTAGCTGTTCCTATATTTCTGAAGCAAAGTTGGATAGAGCAGCTTTAATTGATGTGGATCACTGACCGATTGACGTGGATGCAGCAATCACTATCAATTGGAAGGCAGCTGAAGTAAGAGGATCAGCCATCCTGCAGTCTAGTTTGCCAGCCCCAAATAGCTAGAGCCTGGACAATTGATCTTTGCTTCTTTAAATGATCAAACTGCAACCTATTCAAGATGCATATGGTTTCAAAGGCTCCCAAATGCTGATGTTGGACACTGCTAAAAGGGGAATAATGAGCCTGGCACCATTAAAGTTGGAGTCAATTAGCAGAGTCAGGAGACTGACATTGTGTGTTTCTAAGTATAATTTGCATCCTTTGTATCTATAATAAAACCTTAGTGATTTTCCCATAGCTTGATCATTCCCTGAGGAGTTACATTTGTGGCTCAGTGGAGGCGTGTCGGGTGACATAAGCAATACCATGAGGTCCCTGCCCCCAGAGGTTAAATGCCATCCTTAAACTTGCACCATTTACGTTTCCAAGCTAAGCACTGTTTACCCTGGATCAGCTTTCCCAGGTGTATTTTCAGCATTTTATTCTTTAAGGAAGATAAGTTCACATGGCCTCGTAAATGTATTTGGAATTTAGAAATCCTGTGTTAGATAAAGACGTCTCTTGATTTCAGGACTTTTGCGATTTAATGTGTATTATTTGCTTAATGTGTATTATGTATATGTATTAGAAATTTCTAAGGGAGGAGTAATATAAAACAAACATTTCACAGTGAACATTTGATCATAAAACATCTAGTGGATTGTATTCTGAGAAACACTTTGGGAAATGCTGCCTTAGGGAAATACCCTAAGGATGGCTTCACATTATATTCCCAAATCCCTGCTGTGAAGGAGTTTGCAAGGTGCTTTCCCTCCATAGTTTTAGTTTTTAAAAGTATATATATTTTCTAAATAAACTTTTTCATTTTAGAATAACTTTTAGTTTTCAAAAGAGTTACAAAGTTACTATGGAGTGCTCCTATAGCCCATGACCAGTTTCCCCTAGGTAAACATCATGCATTACTGTGATACATTTGTCACAACTAAAAAAACCAACATTGATTCATTACTATTAACTAAACTCCACTCATTGTTTTGGACTTCACTAGTTTTCTCCTAATGTCCTTTTTCTGTCTCCCACCCAGGAGACCATTTAGTCATCATGACTCTATAGTCTCCTTTGTTCTGTAACAGTTTCTCAGATTTTTCTCGTTTTTGATGACCTTAATAGTTTGAGGGGCGGGGTGCTTTTTAGTAGCAAGAGAGATCAGGGAGGACTAACGAAACCAGAAATCTTCTGGAGGGAAAGGAGATGAAGAGAGTTCTAAGGGACAGAAAAATGCAAGAAAATGCAAGAAAATAAAAAGGCAGGAGACAAAGTTTATTGATTCTTCAGTTTTACAAGATCGACCCTGACCATAAACTAATTTTATGGCATATATGTACAAAAAAGATGAATGCAAATCACATTTTAAAAATTTATATCATTCCTATATATCAAATTGTATTATTTTCTCCTAAAACCCTGCTTGGTGTAGCTCAAATAAAAAGAAAAAAGGAAAAAAAAAAGCAAATATCAAACCAAAAGTAGAACTTAATAAAATGTAGGACTAAGAAAGGCGAAAGCGGCTTGAGATGACCAGCAGGAAGGAGTTTGAAGGTTACAAGCGCCAAAGGATTTTCCATCAGGATGACAGCCCTTTGACTTGAGTTGGTAGCTACTGAAGCGCTATCCTTTGTTCTCTCCTCTTTCTTCTCAGAAAGAGATAGTTTTGAAAGTGCGAAACAAGAAAACTCTTAGAAAGACTGGCTCTTTTCTTCCTGGGCTTGGCTTAGGGAGGGAGAGATAATGGCTTCTAGTGACCATTTTTCCTTTCTCTAAACCAAGAGAGTAGTACATTTTCCCTTATACCAGCCAGACTGAACAGGCTCTGGGAAACACTTATGTAAATAAGACTAGAGAGACATAGGCATCTCTTAGGCCCAGCATGATCACTGGCCACAGTAGCCATGATGAGCGGCATGAGCAAAGAGACCAGGACCTGGTGGCTAGTGGCCAGAGTAGAGTTTCTTAGGGCAACTAATAATATCAGCCATCTCATCCGCACCAGATCTAAGACATGGATGAGGTGGAACATATTATTAGTTGCTGTGATGGTTAGTATACAAGCTAAAATGCTGTAACAAAGGCAAACAATACAGTGACCTGTCAAAAATAGAAATAATCCCTCTCTCTCATGTAATAGTCCATAGGTGGGCAGGCCATTGAGGGCTAGTAGTCAGTTCTACCATGTTCAACACTGGGTCTGAGGCTGCTGTCCCAATTTTTGCTATTTCCATGCTAACCTACAAGTGGCTAGGTAAAAGCACAACCAATCATTTTATGGGCAAGGCCTGTAGGAGGTACATATTATTTCTACCCAAACACCACCAGCCTGAACTTAGCCACATGGCCACATCTAGTTGCAAGAGAGGCTGGGAAATATAGCCTTTAGTTGGGTGGGCATATGCCCAGTTTATGTTCTACTACCATGGCAGAAAGCAAGAACAGATACTGTGAAACAACTTACTATCAAAACTGTTTGTGCATTCTGCATTCCTTTTTTGTTCCAGTCGATAGTAGCCTAATGTTGTTCAGGAAAGCAATGTGCCCAGCTAATTGCTTTTTTTTCAGCCTCCTTTGCAGTTACGCGATAACGTATGATAGGGTTCTGGCCAATGAGAACAAAAGCAGAAGTCTGCTGGGAGTTTTACATAAAGCTTTGGCTTCCCTGGTAAAGGAAAATAGATAAGAGCTGATGCTGCCTTTCCTAACTTCTCTTACCTGGAATGCAGATGTGATAGTTGGAGCTGCTGCTCTTAAATTGTGCCCATAAGGAAATGTCGAGAGAATGGCAGAAACATCTATCCTGAAATTAATAAACTGATGGACCAATACTAACATTTGCTGCTTCTGGACTTGTGGCATGTGAGAGAACACCCTCTCCCCTTTAAAAGCTTATGTTAGTTAGATTTTCTGTTTCTTGTAGATAATTGCATTAAGTATTTGATGGATGCAGAAGTAGCTAGAACCAGAGAAATTTTGAAAGCAAATAAGCAGACAACTCAGCTTGAGAGAGGACCACATAAGAAGGCTGGCCTGATACAGTGTGATATACACAGAGAGGTTAAATTTGAAGAACAAAAATGAATAGAAAATAAGAATAGGCTAACAGCTGTAGTAGAACAAGTCTCAGGATATTCACAGCTAGGGCAGTAAAGACTCTAAATATAATTATGGGTGTTAAGAAAATGCAGACAGAATCTGTAAATCCCTCAAAGCATATATATGAGAGTGAAGAAGTATACAGAAGTAAACAGCAAATTTGCATGCAGTGGATCAGAATTAGAGCCACACACGTGACTAGAAATCTATTAATATAACTTCCAAATGAGAAGGGGTTGGTGAACAAGGAATACAATTGCAAAAATCATGAACCACAAAATGAATCTTACATTAAATATCTGTAAATATCTGTAAATAGGAGGAAAATCTATTTAATCGTTATCGTTGGTGGTTCTGGGTTATTTTACATGTACCATGTCATTTGATCCCAACATCGACCTTATGGGTTGATACTACTGTCATCTTAATTCTTCAGATAATTAAATTGAAGCATAGAAAAGTTAGTAGTTTGCTCACTATCATACACAGAGTAAGTGATCAGGCCAGGATTCAAATCCAGACATTTTAATGCCTCAATCTGGGTTTATAAAAGCTACACTATAGGCCTATGGCAGATGTCATGTGAAATGATGTTTCTAAATGTGACTTTAGAGGCAAAGATGTTATTTGGAAGAAATTCAGACTCCTTAGAGGCTCAGTGGCATGTGAGTGAATTTCATTTCTAGTGAAGGTGAGCAAGGGGAAAGGTTGAAGGATAGTTCTTCTTAACAACTAGAAAAAAACCTTTCACCTTTCTCTGTTGCCAGGAAATGATTGTAATTAGCCTATCTATAAAGGAGGCTCTGATATTTTCTTGTGAATTTGCCCTCTATTTCTAGAAAATAAGCCAAGATGGTGGACAAGGTAAGGACAGATCGTGCTGGGTAAGCCAGGCCAGAGATACAACTAGTATGATTGGTTAAAATGTATCTATCGCTTCACATCAAGTGAGAGTTAAATAACCTGGTGGTGCTATGTTTCCTTTCTCCCTGAAAATCAACTGAAACATACAGAGATCAAGTAACTTTTGCCTTCATGAATCCTTGCACAGACCTCAGCAAGGTAAGTATATACCATGCCGTTGCCTGAAATGATCAATATTGTATAAAGTCATACAAAATTCCTCCTAGAATTGAATTACACAAGAACAACAAATGTTCTGTTAAGAGAAAAAACATTCAACAAAAGCTGTATGTTTTATAAGTATATTGGTCTGTCCTGAAATTATAATTCCTTGGAAAGGAACTAAATAACGTCATTGAAGACCCAGAAACCTTCAATACACTGTATCACTGAAAGATTTTTCACTGTCCCCCATTTCCTTGTCCAGCAAATGAGCATCATCCTAGTAAAATTCTTCACAAATTTGCTTTGACCTTCTGTTCCCCTGTGCTCAGTTCTCCCATTGATATTTCCAGGGATCCCATAGTCTTTCTCTGTCAAGAAAATATGTAATGCATAAGAGAATGCAAATTTTCTTTTAAGTTGAAGTAGTGTAATCTGCTCTTTTTCTTAACATTCCCAAAGCAATGAATAAGTAATTAATTAATTAATTAATATTTTCAAATAATCATGTTATGCCTTAAAAACAAAAGGTCAATTAGAAAACTTCTATGTTACAAAACTACTGTAAAGAATAATCTTCGACAATTTTTTTACAGGGTGCTGCAGCTCCTCATGTAACTCGATAGACCAACCTGGCAGCAAGAAAAACACTTTCTGTACATCCAGTCAGGTTTCAGAGAGGCCTGAGTGGTATGTCAGCTCCACAAGGCAGAGTGTGATGGTTCAGGCCCGGCTCCAAAGTCTGGTTTTCAATTCTATTCTGTGACTTGGGCTAGATATTTGGCAGCCCATATATCTCAAGTGGAAAATGCAGTGCCTGCCTCATAAGGCTGTTGTGAGGGGTAAACACATCAATCTATATGTTTAGCACAGGGCTAGGACACTTTGAGGACCTGAGAAGTGGTGCCATGGTCATGGTTAACAGGCAAGATCACACCTGGCCCAGACGGAGGGTGCCCTCAAAGTTTATCATCTGTACACATGGAGATGTGCCTCAGGTTGCTCCTATGGGCAGCTACTAAGTCATTGCTCAGGGACCAATGCAAGAGGAATGGGAGCAGTTCCCATAAACCATGAGTGCAGGGGGAAAGAGGGACAAAGAGAACATGTCTGCAGAAAGATACATCATGGAGGGAATTTATGCCCTGGAATGAAGTCCTAGAATTCTGAGGTAGTTGTGGCTCATGGAAACAGCACAAGATTTATCATCAGAAGTTTGAAATGTAAGCTCCAAGAGGGTGGCAACTTTTAGGTCTTATTTACCTCTATATTCCCTAAAATGAGCCTGGTTTGTAGAAGATACTCAGTACACATTTATTTATAGAATTAATCAATCGATTAGACCAGGGGTCCCCAACGTCTGGGCCATGGATTGGTATTGGTCCATGGCCTGTTAGGCAGCAGGAGGTGAGCAGCGGGCAAGTGAGCAAATATTCACCTGTATTTGCATCCACTCCCCAGTGCTAGCATCACCTCCTCAGCTCCACCTCAGATCATCAGGCATTGGATTCCCATAGGAGCACTGGTCTCTGGTGCCGAAAAGGTTGGAGACTGCTGAATTAAACAATCACGCTGTCTATTGTTAGCTATGTGACCCTGGACAAGTTATTTAGCTTCTCTGAACCTCTATTTTATGATCTATAAAGTGGGAATAAAAATACATAATACATACTTCATAGGACTGTGCAAGCATTAGAAGAAGCAGCACTCTACTGGAAAGCTGTATGTGCTCAGTAAGATTGTCAACAGTGTATGCCACAAATTTAAATAAGAATTATTGCAGTTGTGTCATGAAAGTGACAGAAGCCTTAGTGGTGGTGGCCCTGGGGAGGCTCACCCCAACAACTCAGCGGTTTCTCGGAAGCCACAGCACAGCGGAAGTCAGAGTGCATCGTCAAGCTCTCTGGATGTCACAGCTGCCTTCGTTCTCTGAAACAGAGGTTCAGCCATGATCTTCTCCCCGTCCCAGGGTGGCCGCCCTGAAGCAAACCCCATACATTTGCAAGTAGGCTTTCCAGTATTTGGTTTAAAATCTGTCTCGTATTTTCATCACACATTATATACAGAGTCAAGCAGAGAAACACCTCTCTCACTTTTTCTTTATCACATTTTCCTCCGCCATCCCTCTTTTTCATCATCTTAATCTCTTTTGCTGTCACCAAACCAGGCCTTTTTAGCCTAGCCTCTCTGATCTGATAGATTAGAAAGATCACCAGATTAGTATTTAGAATTTCTAGGTCCTGGCCGTGGCTTTGCTACATCTAATTGATATGTGTCTGAGCAAGTCACTTCACCGCTCAGATTTTTGGTTTCCCCACCTTCAAAGTTGTGATATAATAAAAAATATACATTTAGTCTTTGTCCCGGTTCCTGGCATAGAGCTTCTAAAACCCTTGTAACTTCCTCAGTGGTAGGGGTGAAAGGAGCATCTTTCGTTATTTGTAATAAGCCCCTTCACCATATTTGAGTCTGTATTAATCAGGTGACTCTTGGAGGATGGAGGCTGGTGGCCAGAGATCAGATTAGAGAGTGGAAACTTGCAGTCCCACCACCCCACCGACCTCCAGGGTGGGGAGAGGAGCTAGAGATTGACCTGTTCACTAATGGCCGGTGATTTAATCAATCATGCCTGTGTAATGATGCCTCCATAAAAACCCTACATGATGGGGTTTGGAGCTTTCAGACTGGTGAACGCATCAAGGTACTGGGAGGATGGTGTGCCTGGAGAAGGCATGGAAGCTCCGAGCACCTTCCCACACATCTTGCCCGTGCATCTTTTCCATTTGTCTATTCCTAAGTTGTATTCTTTATAATAAACCGATAATATCAAGTAAAGAGCTTTACTGAGTTTTGTGAATCATTCTAGCGAATTACTGAACCTGAGGAAGGGAAAGTGAGAATCCTCAATTTATAGCATTTCAGTCAGAAGTATAGGTGACAACCTGGGATTCGTGACTGACATCTGAAGTGGTGCAGTCTTGTGGGACTGAGCCCTTAACTCGTGGCATCTACACTAACTCCAGGTAGCTAGTGTCAGAATTGCTTCGTGTGGAAAACTCACACATTTGGTGTCAGAAGTGTTGAGAGTAGAAGAAATAAGAGTTCACCTTTAAAAATGAAGACACTGATACCAAATTCATCAGCAAGAGGCTCAACTGAGATAATATATGTAAAGTCTATAAATTATAAAGCACTTTACGCATTTAATCCATTAATTTGTTCTTCCTTTCTCTTTTTTCCCTTTCTTTAAAGGGATAATTACTATTAATATTCTAACTGGTCTCCACCTACTTTGGCTGATGAGAAATGCGAACTTCTTTCTAAAGTGACCCACAAATCATAGAAGAAAAAAAGTCCAGAGCTTCAGCCGGAAGCAGGGGAGGTGAAAACAAAAATTCTCAGCGAAGGAAACTGTGCCTGTGGGCCAGTGGTCTTCTGCACCTGTGTGGTTCTCAAACTCTCTTTGGCTCCATCCCATCATGCCTCTTTGACAATGGCACTGAAGAAGCCCAAACTTTACTGCCAGAGCCACCACTAATCAATCTCACAGAGCCTTGTTATCAAGGCTTCAGGGGCCTGGGCTCTTGTGAATTACATGTCAGGGAAATTAATCTTCTTCGTCCTGAAGCCCTTATATGTGGCCAACTGCCACCAAAGCCAAGAGCGATGGTGCAGATTAGTTGTTTAAGTACAGCCTGGAAGCTGCCTTCTGAGTGAGGTGGTGCTAATCAAACCCTGCACCCTCACCATGATGGGTGCTCTCTCAAAGAAGCAAGTGGTTAATTATGGCCTGGCACTATTTCGGAATTTGTTGATTAACTCCTGCGGGTTAATTAGTTCCTAACATAGAAATATCTCTTCATTTGAGGGAAGCTCATATATTAAAAATTCTCTCGATTCTGGGTCTTTTTATATTAATTGAGTCATAAGGAAATTACTTAAAGAATTCCCAACCATTAAGAAAATGATTATTTTTCAATAGCAATTGTTATTATTATTGAAAACTCAGACACAATAAAAAAAATAGCAATACTATTTTGCATCATAGACAGAAAGAAGCATATTTCCCCTGACAAAAGTTTCGGATATTAATTTTATCCTTTTTAAATTAGAATAAAATATAAATGTATGATTTTACATAACTATGATTTTTTTCCTCTTTCCACATAATTTACTATAGTAATTTAACTACCTGTGTGGCTGGTAACATCTATAGTAAATATGCTAATTACGTAAAACCATTTCATTATGACCTGAACAGGGATGAAGTCTTTAGTTGGAGTCATTATTTGAGTTTTTGTGAAAGTTCATTAATATTTCTTTCCTACCAAATTTGCTGCTGTCAAATTTTAAAATCATAAGAAATGAGGAAGATTTTTTATGAAATATTATGGCATGAGATGGGAAAAAAATAATATGCTCTGCAAACAAATATTTTAACAAAGTCTATTCCTACATGTGTCTACTGTTAAGTTTTTAGTCTATTTACTTGTTTGGGTCAAATTTACTGACCAAATTCAGCAGAATCATTGTCATTGAAATGGTTCTAAATTTGGGGCTTATCTGTGAGCTTGTGTGTTTGTGTGTATACGCATGGAAAGAGAAAGTGTTGTTTCCTAAGCTCTACCCTAATTAAGTCAATAACATGTTTATTGTTTAAAAAAAAAAAAAGGTTGAAAATACAGAGAGGCAAAAGAAAGCAAGGAAAAACAAATCGTAGATGAATCGAAGTCCAGCTTCATAAGTTTAAGCTGCTAAGACTGAAGAGAGAAGATAACTACTGCAGGAATCCCGCTCCCTGATTTAGATCCAAGAAAGAAAATTTTTAAGACAACCCAAAGAAAAAATCCTATAGATGGTTATTTCAGGCAATTTATATTGAAGATGATGATTTTTATTTAGTAGTGCTAAAGTATTTATTATATTTACTAAGTGCCAGGCACTTTATGGAGATTACTTTATCTTCCCAACAAGCCTAGAGGCTGTTATTCTCACCATTTTAGGTTGAGAGCGCTGAGGTTTATAGAACTTAAAGCAACTTGCCCATGGTCATTTCTAGAAAGTGGGGAAGGCAGGATACTAACCCACCACTCTGATTACAGAGACCATATTATCAACTACCATACTACTTGCCTCTTTTCTAGTTTTACACATTCAAAGATTACTGCAAATTACTTCAAAATTCCATACAAAAATTGAAGCAGAATCTCTATAGGTTAACAATGCTCTTAATTGTAATAATGTGTGAAATCTTTTTCTCAGGTAACCTCTGAGACTTAAGTTTAAAATGCCAAAAAGGCAAGAATATACACCCTATATCTGGTTGCACATCACCAAAGACAATTAGGAATGACCTCCAAGTGTTTCAGATCAGTCGGTAAGGACATGATGATGTTGGCCTGATATCACAAAACACTGATATCATGGATCACGGTATTATTGTTATACCTGAAAACGCAGGCTTTGTTCACCTGAGATGAATAGTTTTACCAGAACTTTACCAGTCAAATAGGATATGTCATATTTTTTCAATTCTAAGATGCATTTTTTTTCTCAACTTAACATTTCTGATCTTATCATCACTGCCTACTTTCAGTTGAGATTTTCCACCCAAAGCTGTTATAAACCTGCTGGTGCAGTTTACAACCCAGGAAGTTTTACGTTATCTGGCTCTTCCTCTCAGAATTCCATCCCCAATGTTAGCTCTTATGCAAAGGTGAGCCACTGTGGATATATTACCCATGCTGAGCAATCATGAAGAGTTTCCAAATCAAGACATAAAAGCTGCTGTAGCAAACCATGTATCCTTCTGTCATACTACACAACTAACCACAAGCATACTTCATTATGAGTTTTGATTATCTGACCTATACCTACAAATATATATACTTATATTTATATGTAAGATGGGTATATAACTATATAGACAGTAACCTAAAAATGATGTACAAGTACAGTGTAACACTGTATAATGTCACTACTATGCCTAAGATTCCAAAGTATTTGCACCAATGGTAGTCAATTCTGCATAACACATTTTTTGCATGTTCACAGGAACTACCAAGTACGGTAGATTTAAAACTAAAATGGCTTACCAGTTTCTAAATAATTCCCTAGGAAACAGTTTAGTCAAGACCATTATCTTGATAGTTCATAATTAGGTTCAATAATAAAGCTTGTTCTGCTGACCTAGGTCAGATCAGCATGTCCGCAGCATCTGGGCGCAGTGACCTTGCTTTGAGAGGGTATTGTTAGAAAATCCATTATTATCATCACATACACTTCAGAGAAGTGGCTGTTTTGTGAATTGATGGTGTGATGTTGCCACTTTAGATAAAAGAGTCCATGAATTATTGACTTAATGAGTTAATGTTGCTTGATTTCACAACAAAGTCTTTACAGTCTCCATGCTATTTACTGAACACATAATCACAGCACATGAAGGAAGCACAGGTAATAGTCTGTGCTGTGCATTTATGAGCCACATCAAATCTGAAAAAGGCATACCTCACAGAGGCGTCACTGTCTCTGTTGAAGGCATGGCACCTTGGCCAGTGTGTCTCAGGCTAACTCATGGCCAGTGAGGGGATGGCTTTCTCCCCATCGTTTTTGTCCTGTAGACACAGAGCAGTTAATTGCTTTTTCCTCTCCTCTAGAGTGCATTTGGGGCCCTGAGTAAGGCCTTGAGATCGGTCCTATGTAACCATCCTGGCCGTGTGGTGTGGTTGTTGCTGGGGAGAAGTTCAAAAGAGCCACAGAGAAAGCTCATTGTGGGGAGTATGCCACGACCCTGATGTTCTGCATAGCAAAATGGAAGCTATGGAAGCTAAATCTTCTAGCTGCAGAACTAGCAGCAAAGGAGTCAGAGTGCAGAGTGGGATCTAGCTAATGCCCAAGCCCCACGTAAATGCTCACGCTGCTCCTCGATACTGAAGCCTCCTGTCTTTCCTTCCATGCCTTTCATCTATAAGCTGTTTAACAGTCTATAAATCTCTTAGCCTATGGGATCTCCTGTGTAAATACTTCCTGTTGTCCTCCAAGTCAAGTCTAAAGTCCATCATAGTCATGATGGCTCATATTTCAGTTCAGCATGACTATCCATCCTTACCTCCATCAATCTCTGTTTGTATATATCTTTACTCTCGGCTTCCCGGAACACCATTTGCTTTTTTAAGTATCAAGACCTTGATTCAGATCTTCCCTTCTTGTCTCTATTGAAATTTGATCCACATTTCAAAACAGGGTTTTTTTTTGTGGGTTTGTTTTTTTGAAGTCTGTTCAGATCCCCCGCCTCCATTAAAATTATTTCTTATTCTCTTCTCCAAACCCCATAATACTTTGCTTATGCCTACCTCACTTGAGGTATCTTATCACAGTCTGATTTGTGATCAGTACTTGTAGGCTTCTCTACAAGCTTTCTCTTGTGGGAACTGGGAGAGCCCTTTGAGGGCAGAAACTATGTTTTAGTTATTATTGTATCCCCAGGGTTTAGCATCATTTTTAGAACATTAGATGCTCAATAAATGTTTGTTAGATGCATAATTAGGTAAATAAATTGCCATGAAGAAATAGCCAGAAGAAATGAGTTGTCATGATTGAAAGGTACTCCGTGCAATTTCTTGGTGAAAGGACTACTGTGAAAAAGTTGAGAAAGTTACCCTTGCCCATTTGTCCTTTTGTCCCAGTCTACCATTTTGTTTGCATGTTAGCATTTAGGTATGGAGTGTTAGAAAATAGACCGATATGCAATAGATCCTCTGCCCCATCTCACTGCTCCCATTTTCTTTGCCTGCAAGGAGTTTTTTAGAGAAACTGGGAAAATTCCTGCTCCATCTTGGGCAAGTTACCTAACCAAGCCATAGTTCAGTTTCCTCATGTGCCTAATGGAGGTATAATATTACCCATTATTATTTACCTCGTTTCTGGATACATTTTATGTCCCTATTTGTGATTTTTCTTTTATATCTTCACATATAATAGGCTACTCTGTCAAGCTCTTCCTGGTTCATCTATGATCTATAAACTTTCAACATTCATCCATTAGTTTAAGGTCTATCTGTTGAAAAGCTCAGAGCAAGTCTCACCCCTCTTCTACACAATACTTTTTGGGAGACAAAAATACCCATTGGAGATGCACATATGCAGTTTGTTTGAGGCACAAGCCTGCTGACAAGCACTTGGAGCCACAGTAGGAACCATTTAAGAAACTTAAAGGAGAAGGAGCCCAAGGTATGTCTCCATCTCTGACTGGTTGTCTTCTGCTACAGAAGTCAGTGTTGTTTAATGGAAAGAAGATACGTTTTCAAGTTAAATGATCCTAACTCGATTTCTGATCCTACTTTTGGATGTAGAGCAAGTCACTTAACTTTCTTGATCCTCATATTTAATCTAACTTAAAGTGTTGTTCGAAGATTCAAAAATATTAATAGATACAAAGTACCCAACAAATAGAAGATATTCTAAAAACTGTCAGTTCTGTTATTCTTCAGTTTACTAAAACCCCTTTTTTCTTTTATAAAATGACCAGGGGATCCAGTTGAAAGAAAGCAGTAACAGTAATTGTTTTAATTCCCATACTAAAATATTTTCCCCAAGAGTATTAAACATTTAAACAAAAACAACCAATAAAACAACATTGAAGACTTTTCAAGTATCCCAACAAATTGCTATTGCTGGTCCATTAAATGTGAATAACTTTGCTTGATTTTTATGATGTGAATTTAATTTTGAAATTTAAAAACAACAATAAAGGTGACAATACTTTTAGGTCTGTCATCTGGGGGTCCTTTGGAGTCAAAATAAAAGATGAAAGAGTACTGTGGTTCTTAAAAGGTTGAAAACAAGTATTATAGGCAAAGCTTTGAGGAATGGGAAAAGGGAGCTGAAGGCCTACACTCCACATCTTTTGCCTCTAGATAGTGGAGCATGGGAGAAAGGAGGAAAGCAGGCTTAAGGCCTGTGGGGGAGTCCATACTCCCTGACCAGGAGAACAGCCCAGTATGGCCCTTTCCCTAGGTCTTCTCAGCCACTCCACTTCCTTCTGTGTTATAGCTACTGGGATCCTCTGCCTTCAGAAACTCTGGGCAAATTCTCCCAGTGAAGCACCAGGAGAATGTCTCCACTGCTTGTCACCCATGAAGTTGGAAAACCTTTGAGTTGAGTAGAACTCATGAGGAATACCAAGAAATGTGATACGAGAAATAGACCCCTCACCACTCAAGAGGTGCCATGCTTTCTCCCTCGTCAGCACCTTTGCTGTAGCTGCAGCCATCCGACTCTCCCATTGCCAGTGGAATCTTCTTTCTCCATGTGTTTACCTATGTCTAAGTGAGAAGCCATCTTCTATGTGAAGTTTTCTCACAAGGGTCTTTCTGATTTCTTATACCTCTTAATGTGCATATTTCTGTAGATAGGGTATGTGAGAGACTGCTTTTGTCTCTCTCATGTGCTTGGCCAGTGTAGCTGTTATCCTTTTCCTATCTTCGTCACTGCAACTTATATCCTACCCTGGACTCCAAGATTGGTCTCCCTTCTCCTTCTCTGCAGCACAAAAACACTCAGCAGTTGTCTGAACTTGCTTTTCCACTTCCTTCTTCACCATCTTGCCCTACATCCCTTTGCAGTCTAGGTTGTGTGCCTCCTACCACTAAACTTGAAGACACGCCACAACCTAAAATTATCCTATGTGCCAAGGAGTCCAGCGCTAAATGCAGGACTCAGTTACGGTACTTACCTCACCCCTAGTGCCGCTTTCTAGTTGTTTTTTTATTTTTCTTCTTTAAAAGTTTATTTCAATTGTATTGTTTGAAGTATGCACTAATTCTTTAAGTTTTTTTTTCAAATGCCTTTAGGAAGAAAGCAGGGAATAAATCCTAGTTACTAAAGTCACCGAGACCTTGGCCCCTTAGCTCTTACTCGTCTCAGCTCTTTTCTAATTTCTGACATTACTGATGGTTCTGTCACCTAGAAACGCCCTCTTTGGCCCTGTCTCTCTCATGCTTTGTCTCCATCTCCTTGCAGCCACCTTTTCAGGCCCCCCAACAGGCACATTTTCTAGCATTTACCCTTGTTCTCTCTTCCCCTTATTTACCCTTGTTCTCTCCTCCCTTTTTCCCACTTTCCTCTACTCCCAACTCCATTCTCTCTCCCTCGGTGGGCCCAACCACTACTATGGCTTCAACTTGTACTACAATGTCAATGACTCCAAAACCTGGATGTTGGTCCAGGCTCAAGCCACTGGCCAGCATTGCCAGTTGTTCTTGGAAATGCCATGGGTTCTGGACTCAATAAATCTGATACTAACTCACCTTTACCCACTTCCCCATGCCCATTTTTGTTAACGACATCATCAAATCTTTAGTCCCCTGGACTTTGAACCTCAGAGCCTTCTTATACTCCTTGCTGTTCCTCACCCAAAATCAATCAATAGCCAAACCCTGACAAAACAGCCTCTTCATTTGTCTCCTTGTTTCTGTTCTCACTGCCTCTGTACTAAGTCAGGTGTTCATTAGTGTTTGCCTGGAGAACTGCCACAGTCTCTCAACTTCTAATCTTTCCTCATTCCAATATATTCTTCACACCGTGCCAGTCATCTTCCTGAAACACCTCCATGACCATGTTACTCCCTGTTCTGATACCTCTGCTGTCTCTCCAGTGCCTACAGAACAATGGCCAGGTGAGAGCATGCCAGTCAAGACTCTCCAGGATTTAGGCCTCATGCCCATCTCGCTACTCCCTTCCATTTCCCCTGCCTTAGAGTTCCAGAATGCTCCTTGCTCTTTCTCTCTCCCTTGCCTTGATCCATACCCTTTTCATCTCTGCATCAAAACTTAACCTAGTTTTCAAATGCTTCCCCACCTCGGAAGTCTTTCCCAGTCTCTCTGGCCAGAATCCGTCTCCTCTACTTTGTTAACACTTTGTTATTATTTGGTATAGGTCTTAGAGGGAACTCATTTCTTTAAAATATTTCTGTGTAGTTTATATGTCTGTTTTTTAAAATTCCCATAATAATTCTATAAAGTGGAGTTTATTAAAACCATTTTATAGATGGGAAAACTAAGGATCATATAGATTAAGTAACCTGGGCAAGGTCACGTGATAGTGAGACAGTTTCTCTTCCGGTTACACTCTCTGTACCCTTTTCACTATACCAGGGCACCTTTAAGGAATGATTCCACTTTGTCCTCCCAGAGGACAAAGAGCCACAGAATCCTAAGGGAAATGATATAACCGTTCGACAGTGACAAAGCAGCTCTGACTTTGGGCTGTCCTAGTCCTAGTTCTTTACTTGGCTTTTCTCTTTTTAGACCTTCTTCTGATATTTGGTTTCTGTTCCCTTTTAAAAGTTTCATTATTATGCATAATGTATTCATTGAAGGGAGCATTTCCTGTAATTTATGTCTTTTCATTTTACTACTCAGCAATTCCTTGGTATTTAACCTCATAAATTTCCAGTTATTGTCCTATATTTACACATTGCATCTGCTGGAGAAGTCTGTGCAATTTAATACTGTGTGGAATCCAAAGGGGCATGTAGAAAGCTCATGTCTCTCCTAACAAAGTGGGATTGCTCATGATCAAAAGCAAATAAGCGCACCTCTCCCCACTTTTTGTATTTATCTAATTAAATAACAGAAGGGTCTGATTCCCCTGACTTTTGGAAATCATCCTGGAAAGCTGTTTGCTGGCCTCAAGGTCCATTTGTGGCCATGATGGCTTTTTGCATGCTGTACCTTTCCATCAGAATTGCCGGACTGCCGGTTCCGCCCCCTCTGAAAAACCAAACAGTACTAAAACCTCAATCTGGCTCTCAGCTCCTTTTGTTCCTCTTATATTGTTCTGCCATTGCCCTAAGGCCAAAAGAACTTTGGGGCAGGGGCCCTGTTTGGTGTTGGCACAATTTCATTTACTGAACATCTCTATGTACATCTATGATGCCATATAACTAATAATAAAAACAGGACAGCCTAGGGCATCATTTTTTATTGTCAGCTCCACGGCAGCTGTGGGGGATGGGAAGGCAAAGGACAGAGCAGCCAGGAAGGTCCAGGACTCGAGAACAGAGGCCGGTCCTTGCTGAGTCCACTCAGCCACGTCTCCTTTCGAGGGCTACAATAATGTGAGCCTTGTCCAGACCCTCTCACAGAGCCACAGGCGAACACACCAGAACACGGATACTGTGTGCGGTTGGGGAGCTGCTTTGGTTGTGTACCACACCTTTTTTCAAGTGGCAGGTTTCCCCATCTCCAGGCGTGTGCAAAATGAACGATGGCAGTGCCCTCACTGTTCATCACTGCCTGTTGCTAAATTGATGCAGCTCTCCTAGGACACCAGCAGCTGCACAGTAATCCATATTGATGGCTGGGCTTTAGAGGAGCCGTTTGTATGCTTTGCATCCCTCTGTGACTGTCTGCTCTTTGTGGACCTGGCCTGGGTGGAATATGCCCCTGGATCCTCTGACTTGGACTTTAGCATGTTGAAAATGCTATTACAGGGTTTTAGAGGCAAAAATTCCTTCCATAAAGGCATTCTCAAGAGACAGTGTAAAATAATGGAAAGGCCCCGACTCTGAAACTAAGTGACCTAACTTTGTGTTTCAGGTCTGCCCTTTATTATCTGTGTGGCCTTAGATAAATCACTCAACCTGTCTGAGCCTCGGTTTTCCCTTCTGCAAGTAGGGAGAGGAGAATAACTCTCTACCTCAAAAGATTGTTAAAAAATTCTATATAATCTCTTTGTATATTAAAGAATACATACTTTACCTGCTAAAAAGTGCTATAGAAGAGGTCTTGGTATTGATACTATAGTCAATTATTTTATAAAAGAAAGAAAGGTACAGAAGGAAATCGCTATGCTACATATATTACTATAGAGGTGTAACAAGGTGATGATAAATGTTGGAACCCATACTGAAGAGTGAAGGATAAATAAACTTATTTCCAGTCTAGA
>NW_006442109.1:19220677-19226101 GCF_000325575.1 Pteropus alecto
AATGCAGATGGAACACTTAGTATAGCTGTGTCCCGGGTAAGTTATTAGCAGATCTGCTACAGAAAAAAAAAGTGAACCCTCGTAAGATTACAATAAAAAAAAGAAATCAATGTTGATTTTTACATCTATTCGGAGTGTGTGGCTTATAAACAGTTAAAAGAGTTTATTCTGTGGGAATTCATGGATTAAAAACTGGAGAGCACATGGGTGGGTTGTACTGGAAAAATGAATTCTGTCCACCTGAATGGCACTGACCGTGGAAACACATGGTTAGCTGGAAGCAGCCCTTGAATTTGCCAGAGCCAAAAGGAGCTGAATCTAGTTTACAAAATGCACATCAGTGGAAGACAGATTCATTTTAGGTGGGGTATTTAGTCATGGTTCCAAAGGGAAGACAAACACAGCACACAAAGGAAAGTGGACCGACCGTCTGAGATGAGGGCCAGCTAGCATCCTCTTCTGAAATGTCTTTAATGACCTCAGCTGTTTGGGCCCCACATGTTGTTTGTGAAGGCACCAGTTCCCATCTTTTAAAACGGTCTCTTCTTCGCTGAATGCAAACCCTCATCAGCACACTGTGCGTGCTATTCTGGGAGTTATTACAGATAAGCTAACTCTTCTCTGAGCTGCACATGCTAAATGCTGCCCTGGGCCCTGCAGAGGAAAGAGGACAATTTCCCTTACATGTTCTGAGGAACTAACAGACATTTCCAGACACAGACGGTTAATAAAGAAGATAGAGATGGTCTGTTTGGGAGAATATTTTCTTTTGTTCAACAGGAATATGTGATATAGTACTTTTTTAACTTGCCAATCTGCTAATTTTAATAAAAAATTTGAACAAGCACCTTAGCTGTCTACCTTTCTCTTTTACTAAGAAATCCATTTGGCCTATAAAAATGATAAGGCCATAAAGAGGTGTTTCCTCAACTACAGGTGGTGGCTGTTTTAGATTTGCTTTTGCCTCTTACTCTCTGCCAATTCTGACTCCCAGTGTTTGGGTATTGGAAGGTGTGTCTACTCACTTGCCCCCAAACCCAGTATTTCAGTTTCCTTCAGTCATTAGCAGGAAGGAAGAGGATCAGGACAGACACTCACAGCCATTTATCTTCTTCTTCAAGTGCCGCATGCTTTGTAAATGAAAGAGGCCAATCAATAGGGCAATAAGGAAGGAGGACAAGTAGCTGGGAGGGCCCTACTGCGTGGTGAGGTCTAGCTAGTCACAGCCAGGACCCTATGCACACTCCATCCCAGAGATGTGGCTTATTAGTACCCAAGGGAGGAAAGCCAGAGGTGTTTTGTGTTGTTTTTTTTTGGGTTTGTGTTTTTAAATTAGCTCTCTATTAGACAGAGCAGTGACTATATTCATGCTAGCATCTGTAGAGTAAATGTAGACATCAGTTTCATATCTGGAGTTATTGAAAACAAATCAGGTGTACATTAGCCAAAGAACAGGAGACAGTGTTGTGGAAAGGAAAGTCACAGACTGGGCATCAGGAAGAGTGGGGCTCCAGTCCAGTCTTCACCACTGATCAGCTCTGTCAAATTGTATGTCACTTCGCTTCTCTGGCATGTTTCTTCATCTGTCCATTGGGATGAGAACCACGTCTGCTTCATAGGGTATGTTAGGAGGGTGACATAAGATCGGTCGCAGTAAAGTATTTCACAGATGCATATAGCAAGTGCTCAAAAATGTGAGTTCTTATTAGTTTGATTATATAGAAACTGCGATGATAAATGTTTGGGGAGAGAAAATGAATTACTCTATGAGAATCCATAATGCCCTGGAGGTTGTCCTGTAATATGGCCATATCTGTAATTTCTTTGAGGAGGAATCATTTTCTGAACAATGAAGCTTCCCTCATCAGGAAGAGATGAGTTGAATAACTGCAACCTACCAATATGTGAACATACTAAATATCACCATTGTGAATCTCCAATGTTTTGATCACATAATTTTTGCCTAGAACAGAACCCTAGAACACACACAGCCTCATCTACTTGTTTTGTGAAAACACCGAGAGAGGTTAAATGACTTGGCCAGGGTCACATGTCGAGTTAGTAGACTGAGTCATATTTCTCTTTCATTCCATCTAGGTAATTTCCTGGAACTCTTTATAAAAAAAATATGAAATGAAGGAATTAAATGGTTTTTCAAGCAACTACAGGAATATTCAAATATCTTAGAGAAAAAGTATATGAAGTCTATGGTTCCTCATTTGAGAGATACGACCGGGAATCCCTCAGAATTATCCTCCAACACTCAAGCTTGAATTCTGTACTCTGGTCAGTGTATTTTATCCTTTGGCTAGGCTGCAGCCTTAGGTTCCCTGAGTCTTCCCACAGTGATCCCTATTTACATCCAGTGAAGCGGCTGTGAGGTTCAAATCAGAGTGAAAGACAGCATATACCTCAGGTTGCCTGTGCATAACAACCCTATGAGTCGCCCATAGAAATCCCGGTAGACTCTAAGCATTGAATTTCATGTCCCTGGTGCAACAGAATGTCCACACCTTTATGATTATTCTAAAAGAAAAAAAAAAATCCTTTAGTAAGCGGTATCCACGTGGGAATGTGCATCTGGAGGAGGGATGTCATTTATGACCCTACTCTTGGTGGTGACAAAATTCCTTCTACTGCCCCTTCCTACTCGCAACCTCTTACTGACGAGTTATGAGTTCTTTTGCTGGTCCTAGCCCAGGATTCTATCTATAACATAATCATAAGGAAAAAAATATTACAACGGAAAAATAGGCATAAACATACGGAGTCTATTTTTTTTTACCATAATTACTATTTATAATTTACAGCTTATAAGTCACATGCTTCCAGAAATATATGATACAACTTCCAGTGTGGTAAAAGGAGGTAGTTTAATGTTTTGTAATGAAAAGACTTTGGGCTTTGGAACAAGAGAGGTAAATATCCAAATTGGTTCTGCCACTTACTAGCTTTGTCCTGGGCAAATGACTTATCATCTCCGAGCCTTAGTTTTTTCATATTTATTGTATAAAGTTGTGTGAGTTTTAGAGATACAACTGTCACATACTAGATCCAATATTGGATGCTGAAAAAATGCTGGTGACAAGTCAGAGTTTTCATCGAGAAAACAGTCTAATGAAAAATATTCTTGATATTTTTTAAAAAATATTAGCAATATCAAAATGTTTTAGATGAGCCATCAGAGACTTAGGAAATAAGGTTCTGGCTCAAAGTCTTTTATTTATGCACTGACTACTTAAAGATATAAAATAGGGGTTAATAAAAGCTAGATTTTCAAATACAGTACACCTTATTTTTCCATTTTCGTTGAATTCAAAGATGTAAATGACAGATTTCTTTCATTGGTATTACTTCACTAGAAATCACTGACTCTAATTATTGCAGACTTTAACTTTGCACATTAAGACTTTTATAATTTCATTTGCATATGACTCCGAAGCATAGCCCCATGTCCACAAAGAGTAATATCATTTTGCTTCCAACCTTGCTTCCAGCTGTCTTTCCTCAGCTCCTTTCCTCCCCCATCAGTACCCGGTCCCAGAGACGAGGCCTTGACCACTGAGGACCGTTGAATTGACTCCACACACTGAGTCTTGGCTGCAGGACCCTTGTGCGGATGAAGATGTCAAAAGGCAATCTGCAGCGAGAATGACAGTGTGATTAACCAGAATGAGGCCTAAGTCAGAAGTAGCACGGACCACTGGGAAATTAAGGCACCAATTTTCACCGTAAAGATCAGCTGTGATAGGGCAGTATATCCTAGCAACAGCAGAAGTCTTAACCCTGCCATCACAGCAAAAACTAATTTTGTGGTGTTATCTGTTCCAATATCTTTTAATCCAAAAAGTCTTTAAACAGAAAATAAATACTCACACATTTTTCCCCTCCATCTGCCTTTTGCCTCTAATTGGGAAATCCTTAATTCAATGAATTAAAAGCTTACAGAGTCTTAACGCAAATTTCATTTACTTTCATTCTTGACATAACTGTAGGAAACGTCATTGAAGAGATCAAGAGGGATCATAATAGTTAACATTCATTGAGAAAAATACTTAAAATCACCCTGGTGTTTCTTAAGCCAAACATACCATATTTTATTATCTGGCTAAACAGTGTTACAGCATGCCCAGTTATTATGTTAATTCAGATTTACCATAGGGTAGCGCCACCTCTTAGAACATAACTTCACATAAAGTGGCCACCCAATAAGGGTGGAGGCTTTTCTGTCCCTTGACACCAGTGTTTTCAAGAGGCGTGGCTATGATATATTTATAAAAATAAGCATCATAGAACTTTAGCTGCCAGATCTGTTCTTAAGACAAGATAAATAGGCAATTTCATACACTGTATCGAACTGTCAGAACACACAGTTTCTCTGCTGAAAAGTAAACAAAAAAAAAATTGCTCTTCAATGAGCTTAATCCTCTAAGTAAAGGTAAAACTGTGCTAGAGGCCAAAATTATTCTGCATGCCCCTGTATTTCTATATAGGAGGCCTCTTTCCCAATTCTCTAAGCTGCCCCAGATACAGAAGCAGCCTGTTTTGTTCAGCCCCTCATGGCAGAGCCCCAGCACTTACCTGAGAGCTAAGCTTTGTTCATGGGACCCAGGGATGGAAAGGGGAAGGGCATACAAGAGGGAGAGCAGATATGCCCAGAAGGGATCGAGAAGAACCTGGGTCAAGTTTGAATCAAGGACGCCAAGAAAGAAGAGAGATTTTAGAAAGAACCGGGGCCAAACCATGTTGAATGCAGCCTGGATATTATGAAGCATGTGGACTAAAGGGAGATAGATAGATTTGGAAGTCACCAGTGACCTTGAGGAGATCTCTTCCTGTGTCTGGATAGAGACAAAGTGCAGGGATTAAGGAATGAGAAGGGTTGCGGTGAAAGAAAGGAAAAGAACCATGGTACCTCATCCAAGTATTCAAAAGTCCACTCATCAGGAGAATAGGGACCCCTTCATAATATGATTACAGGATGTTGGAAAGCTGACCAATGCCTGTCCTGGGGCCTAGTAGGATACCTAATTCAGGAGAAGAGTAGATTCTTATACTGATGGATGGGAAATCCTCTCTCTCTCACAGAAATTCATTCTTGGAATAGAATG
Source organism: Pteropus alecto (assembly GCF_000325575.1). Lineage (NCBI taxonomy): Eukaryota > Metazoa > Chordata > Mammalia > Chiroptera > Pteropodidae > Pteropus > Pteropus alecto. The sequence continues at coordinate 19,225,789 of NW_006442109.1, forward strand.
ATAGTCTATGACCCAACTCCCATGCCAGTTCCCTAGAGGAAAAAAAAAAAAAAAAAAAAAGGCAGATAGGGAACCCCAGAGCAGGCAGAACAATGAAAGATCCACTTACATTTCCCTCTAATTCAGGCAAAGAATTAGATTCATTTAAAACAGACATTGAATGTAGGAGGAAGCTTCTCCCACTGTGTGAGTACCTAGGGGATGCATTTTACTTAAAATGGGTGACTTGGATTTGCCAGTAGTGGCTTTTTTCTCTCTGGTTTTTGTGGCACACTTTGCCTTGGTGATAATTAAGGGCCTGGCTCAGAGCTCT
>NW_006442109.1:19226420-19243288 GCF_000325575.1 Pteropus alecto
GCCAGAACAATCGCTGATGTTTTCTATTTACCAAAGCTACTGTAGGTCATTGCTACTTTGATGTGTATGAACCTGTGTCTTGAAAATCTGAAGCATACCCAGAAGCCCTCATTTCCAGATACTCATTGATCTCAGCCTGTCACTCAAACAACCCCATGTAGATCTCATGTCTGAGGATCAACTGCTGTATTTCTCAGGCTGTCCATGCTGCTGTTGAGCTGCTCTTGCTAAAAATAAACCTCACCTCTCCTTTCTGCTGCCTGCCAAAGTGGGCTGGCGGCTGCCCTGATATCCCCTTCCCCCACAGCTTCCTGAGAGTGCTCAGAGCTGTATATGAAAATATTTTCTGCACGAAATACGTTTTTTCTCCTTGCCCCACTCAGAGCCTGTCAATCGCCCATCTAATTTTCACCTTTTTTTCTGATCTCTCAGAGATGCAGTGTAGTGAGTGTAACACACTTAGATTGGGGGAGGGACAGACTGCCTAGACTGAATCACAGCTTTAATACTTACTCACTGTGTGACCCCAAACAAGTTACTTAACCTCTCTGTGCTTTTTTTTCAGACCAGTCTTTAAGAACAACTTCCTGCATAACTATTTTAATCAAACTTTTGGTGTCTGAATGGTAGAAAACCAAGTTAAAAATATCCTCCACAAAATAAACTCTTCATAAGATTTAATTCTATCTGGCTGTGCTACCCGTAATGACCAATACCACTATTTTTTGTTTTGTTTTTTATTTACCAGTCTTTCTGATGAGTTTCTTCGTCAATCTATTAGTGTTGGATTGATTGTTTTGTTTTGCAGTTTATGTTTTTGCATAATGTTATACTAAAATACCTAGCGTTGACATGGTTCTTTGCCCTTTAGCAAGAGTGCTTTCACACGCAGTATTTCATCAGATTCTCAACCTTGTGAGATAAAAATCATGATAAGTGTTATTATCTGCATTTCCCTAATGATTAAAGTCAGTTCAGAGGGGATTCTCTTTTCCCAAGGTCAAATGCATAGTAAGTAGCAGTTGGCACACCACAGACTGCAATGGCTGTCACATTAAAATAACAGAGATTTCACTCCCACTTACAACTCGAATTGTTTGTGAACCTTACTAATCCTCTCAATGATTTTGCAGTCAAGTTTGGTTGTATTTTGATTCATTCTTTGGAAAGTTTCCAACAAGGATGGTAAACGTCAGCCCCTGTCAAAAGAATGGTTGGTTTGATGCAAAGTGATGTGTGAGCACCTAGAGGATGCTATTAATTGATTCATCGATGCCCCTAAGTGTAACCAGGTGTGATGAAGTGTAAAGAAGTATGTGCTATGGATGTGGCAGAGCTGTCACACAAAGAGGACTGTGACTACCAGAAGAGACACCTTCTCAAATACCGTCTACCTTCCTGTCCAAATACCTGTCCCAAACCCTCCTGCCTTGGCAACTCCAGGGGCCTTAGGAGATGTGGCCAAGAGGCATATGCCATTTTCACGGACACCTGAGTAGGGTGGACACATGTGACCACACTGGGACTTGGAAGTAGATTTTCCTAGAGAGAAAGGATCATCTCTGATCTACAGTTAAAGATTATTTCTAGGAGTATGATATTTTTAAACTGAAAAAAGTACATCCTCACCAAAACTCATTTTTAAATTAAGAAACCTGAACCTAGAGAGCCATTCAGTCAATTATAAAATATCCTCACTAAATGCAGCCACAACGAAAAGCTCAGGTAGGATTAGAAAGGAAGAGCATAGTTAAGCAGCTGAAGACAGAGGGTGACAAGAACATGTCTGCCAAGGGGAGGGGGAATAGTTGTGTAAATATTTGAGCAAATTGGTGTCGCCCATCACTACTTGCACTCTTCCACATGTCTCCGGCTACCTGCAGTCTGCTTTCTCCTCTCTCCTAACCAATGAGAGGTCAGGAAGTCAGAATATCGTTGAACTGGTCCTGTGTATCATGACTTTTGCAGCTGGATAGTCTCTGAAAGTAGAAATGTCAGATGCCCTGCCCCAACTCTCTCCCACATACTATACCCCTTTCTGCCCTGGCTTTAGTTGGCTGAGGTTCCACATTCTTCCAGGGCATTGCTACTCTGTGGCAATGGGAGTTTACAGGAAACTCTGGAATTCTGGAAGCAGAAGTCTGAGATAGAAGCTAATGTGCAAGGTTCTTATCAGCGATCAACACTTATGGAAGGGAGGGGAAGAAACAGATTGAACAGAGGGAAAAATAGGACTGTGATGCCAATCAGAGGTTAGACAAAGCCTCAGCCAACCCAGTGGAGAAATGTGAAGTAGGTATGGCCCATTGGTGTTGTCACCAATTTGTCCTAGCTTGCCTAAGATTTTCTCTGTTTCGTCACTGAAAGTCTCATGTTCTAGGAGCCCCATAGTCCTCAGTAAATTTGGAAAGGTGGTCACCCTAGCACTTGTCCCATGTTGGGCATGATGTCTCCCTGAGGCTTAGGCTCCAACGCTGAGGTAGACCTGGAAGGCACTCCAGGTGGAAGGCGTCTGCTGAGACCATGATGGCAGGTGGATAGCAAGTCCTTGCTACAAGGGAGGTGTGAGTGGAGCATCCCTAGTTCCCCTACAGGAAGATGGGACACTGCACCCTCAGTCTTAGAGGGCCTGGCTCTCACTTTGTCTCTCCTGTCTCTGATTCACCTGCTGTGTTTGAGAATACGCATGACCTTTAGAGATATTTAGACCTAGATTTAAATCTCAGCTGGGCTGCTCATTAATTATGTGACCTTGGTCAAGTCAATTTCTGAAGTCTCAGCTTCCTATCTGGTGGGGTTATTGTAAAGATTCAGTGAGATGATATATATATATAGTGCCAGCACAGAGTAGGTCCTTGGTAAGGATGACTCAACATTATTTTGAGAGAAAGTCTCCCACCTTGGAAAATGGGAGAGAAAACTGCCTCGAGCAGCCCTCACTCTGGTTAGCCTCCTGCCTCGTCACACCTGCCCTTTAGTCCCCTTTTTAAAGGTGTCCTCTTACCTTTACCTGCTCACTGGATAGTTTCCATGTATGTGCAATTAGATGAAAGCAACAGTGTCTGACAATCAAACATTGTGAAATACGCAGTGGCAGCCAGAAGAGAATGGCTTTTACTTGCGGGCTGTCTGTTCTCATGAAAATCTGAGAGTCAGAGAGAGCCTGGGAGGCATCAACAGCCTGTGTTCAGTGAGATCCTTGCAATTCTGAACTGTGGGCAAGAAAAGGGTAATGCTGACTGAGTTTGAAAAAGTACAGTGGAAGGCAAACAAATAAATGATTCAAGCTTTTAGAGGAAAGGTTTTTGAAGAAAGCTTGACCTTAACCTCTAGAGCTTAGAGCAAAGCTCTACTGAGTGAAGGTGGGTTGCAGTAGTAAATTGGTCTGGACAAAACACATAGAGAGTCATTATGAGAGGAGGAAACCCACCTCAACTTGTTGGGGCAGTGACTGCTGATAAGACACATCCTTAAAGGGCAGCCTGCTGGGAGGAATTGGGCTAAATTCAAGGACAATAGCCATCCTCATTAGAACCAGAAAGCCAGGCACCGATCTGAAGGCCAGCTTACCAGGCTATTTCATGAGCTGCTGCCTATGACTGGATGGCTCAGTTGAATAAAGTAAGAAGTTAATAAGTCCAAGGGCAGGAGGTTGAATTCCTGCAAAGACCAGCTAAATTTATACTTTTCCACTGCCATGTATTCCACCATTAAGCTAGACCATGCGCCTCACACATGTGTGTGTACTTGACACTGGTGCTGCCTCAGGTTTATTCTCGAAATTTCACTGAATTCTTAGTAAGTATAGAGACATGCTTTGTTTTGGAGTCTCAGCTAATGGCCTAGTCTATCAGTAAGACATGAATTCAATCAGATCTTTATTCATTCTGTTAATTAACAAATATTTGAATGCTTCCTCTTTGGAAGTATTGTGCTAGGTGCTATGAATATAGTTATAAACAAGAAAAAGGAAGACCTATCACTGGAGAAACAGGAAGTTCAACAGAAGAGAGAGACAAAAAGAGTATCTAGCGTGATGTGAATGTGTCCTCAGATGACAACTGACAGTTTTGCAGCAGTCTTAGAAAAAAAAAATCCCTGATTAGAAAAAAAGAACAGAAATCTGTAGAAAAATATATCTCCAAGATAAAAATAAACTGCTAAGATTACCCAAAAGTTTAAAAGTACAGAAAGATTTACACTTCTATTGATAAACTTGGGGTGAATAAATCATATATACATAGAAGTAGAAAGAAGTTGCATATCGGAAGCTGAAATTAAGAATGTACAGTGGGGAGGGACAAAGGACTCCTCTTTTTTATTATATTTCTAGTGGTATTATTTGATTTTTTAAACTGTAAATGTATAATTTAGGAAATGTTTTTTTAAATTTTTTAAAATATTACTGGTCTGAAAGCAGGAGTAGGCAAGCATTTTTTTAAAAATCTAAAAAATAGGTTGATGGATATGACTTCAGTTAAACACATAGTGTGTAACAGCGAGGACTGTTAACAACTTAAATGTTCATCAATAGCAGTTGGTTAAATAAATATCAGTAAATCCATGAAATAAATGGACTGTTTCACAACTTTTGAAAATAAAGGATAGGTTGATATGTACTTACATGGAAAGATCTTTCCATTATTTTTAAGTGAAAAGATCAAGTTGCAGAAACGTATGCACAAAGTGTACATATGTGTGTGTGTATTTACGTCTGTGCACGGATCCATACACACATAGGAAAATATACAGAAGGACACAAAATAAACTATTAACTGTGGCTATCTCTAGGGAGTGATTGGAAGAGGGTCAGAAGGACTTGCACTTTTTCCCTAAGTATTTTTCATCTGTATTTTTACAATAGGTAAGTACTACCTCTACTGTTGAAGATAAAGCCCACAACAAATATTTTTCAACTAAACTACAAACAGAGGAAGGGTTTACCCAATTACATCTGATATTAGGAAGCTCACCAGCAGCAGTGCAGGAACAGGCAGGGTAGGGAAGGAGCAGAAGGCATGCGGACCCTTAGGAGAAAGAGCTGGCCCTGGTGAGGGGTATAAGGACCTGAAATAGGACACCAGTGGGGACGATGGAAAAGGAGCGATTCTGAGTTAGAAAAGCCGTGCCAAAGGCTTTGCGTTGATTGCCCAGCAATTATGAGATATTTATTTTGATAGTTTGTTTTGTGGTAGAAAAAAATGAACAGATGGCGAGAATCTCTCCAAGCTGTGAACTCTCCTGTTTAAGTCCTGAGGGTGTCTGTACCCAGAGACTAAGGAGAGTGAGACCAGCAGCTGACCGAAGTTTGGTATCGAGCCAGCTTTTGTTCCCACACCTCGACGGGAAGGCTTTGTGGTCAGCAATTGCACAGTAGCCCTGGTCTTCTATGGTCTTTACTAGAGCTAAGCTTCCTTGACCCCTTTTCTCTTGGTCAGCACTCTCAAGACTTTCCACACCTATGGTGAAAAGAAGCAAAAAAAAAGAGGGGGGAGGGGGTAATACAAACTGGAATGCAGGGGGGAGGGTGTGGAGAGGGTAGGCATTTAAAACTTAAATTGGCTATATTTGCTTTTGTATCCTGATGATGTCAGGGGATGATGGGGCTGCAGAGGAGGATGTAGAGTAAGGTGACATGGTCCATATCTATATGGAATATATCTTGTTCAACTCCTTTTTCACCATAGAAATAGGTGAAGGAGGAGGAGGAAGAAAAGGGGAGGCCCAGAGAATATGTCCCCCATCTAACACAGCTTTTAACAATCTTTGGCTACACAAAGGGAGGCCCAGAGCTGAATTTGGAAAGAAAGGATGAGTGAGTTTATGAAGGACTAAAACCTGAATTAGTTGAAAGAAATGAGAATATTTGCTCTTTAATTCTAAGCTGTTTGCCTATATGTCATATAATTTGTTCTCCAAATAGTCTGTTACCCATACAAAAGCTTTATGATGTGGGTTTGGGGAGTGGGTGTAGATAAATGAAGTATATCTGGGAGAAAAAATATGAAATAATGATAGCCCATTCAGGATAGTAAGTCAACCTATGAAGCTGGGGGTACCTTAATTTCACCTGAATTTTAAGAGAAGAGACAGCTCATTCTAACATTTAGGTTAGATGGTGTCAAAATTATTAAGTCATCTATAAAATGCAGTCTTCTAGGTAAAGCCCTCTGGTGCAGCTATGAAGAAAGTCAGGTCCTTTGCCACTCAACCCTCCCTGCCTGTCGCCACAGGACGTGCTTTTCTTTTGGGCTGGGGAAAACTGTCACAAGCTGCATAGCCTCAAACAGAATTAAAGCTGATAGGTTTCTGGAGCAACTGTCACCTGGATGCTCCATGCTGGTGTCTACTCAGGAGGTTCTTGGTGTCTGAAAGCCTGAATCCTTTCTAGGTCTTGTACACATTTGTTTTGATTCGGCCCTCCTGGTGAGAGAGCTTCTGGGAGCAACTGATTCCCAAATACAAGCATGGTGCTTGGTCTGGAAAAATGCCCCACTCGAATCCCCCAACCAAACTTCTCATTCGAAATATAACATGGGAAATATGATTGCAATGTTCAGCGAGTCATGTGTGGCTCATTGAGATCTAGAAGCAAACAGAACAATCTTTTTTTTCTCTTCTCTTTGTTTCAAATCTTAGGTGGGCCCTAAACAGAGAACTCCTGATTTTCTCTCTTCTAGGCTTTACCTAGAGGTATTCACAGGCCAGAGAGTGCCAGGAAAACAAAAGCCAGCCCCTCCAAAAGATCGCATGGGTAAAAGAATCCCTCTTCTCACTTTTATCTCTATAGTTCTTTCTATCCCAAGGAGAACCACCAGGGTGGAATTCACCCCTCGTTGTACAGATTGGACCAAGCAAGGCTCAGGAACCTCAAGCAAGAGGCCATGCTGACTGGCCGGTTGTCTGCAGAGATGGGGCTGCATCTACCCCTGTTGCTTTTCCCAGAGAATCTGCTCAGCACGTTTGCCCATTGGATGGTCTGGATGTGAATCCTGAATCTGCCTCTAGTATCTATGTGATCTTGGCAAATTTCTCATCCTTTGTCTGATTCAATTCTGTGTGAGAACCAAAACAGATAATAATAATAATAGAAGTTCCCAGATAATACATGGTAATCTCTCAGTAAATGTTCACTACTACGATTGTTGTTGTTTTAGTGCACAAAGACAGTTCCAGACCCACTCCAGGTTTCCAAAATAGAATCATTCCAATTTCTGAAAGGTCTTCCACATCCAGAGAAAGCATAGAGAGTGACAAGAAATTTACTGTTAGCTGTTCAGAAGACAGGTCATTTGAGGACATACCAACTGTCCCACACTGGCTGAGGGGAAAAATTCAGGCCCTACTGCTTACTACCTGTGTGAGCTTTATAGGCTATCAAACCTCTCTAAGCTTTGTTTTCTCATCTATAGGCCAGAATGAGAAATAATATATGCAAAAAGTGTTTGGGTCTTGACTCATAGTAAGCTCTCAATCAATTGTAGCTAGTATTTTGATTCTTATTATTCCATCTGATGAATGGCTAATCCTTGTGACTCAGAGGCACACATGCATGCTCGAGTGCACGTGCACACGTGCACGCACACACACGCATATACACACACTCACATTCCCTTCTTAGGCCTAGAGTGGCCATGCTTTTATATGTGGCCTTCTTCTTCTGGCAGAAATTGGTCCAGATATTAATTTTAAGAACAATGAGGGTAGATGAGGCAACTGACGTGGAAGAGTAAAATAGAATAATCATAATGCCTAATGATCACATTGTACTTTACAGTTTACAAACCATAAATTTCACCCAAATTGTCTCAGGTCACATCTTAAGTGATTTAAATCAACATCTCAAAAAAAAGACTGTGTTCCAAGCCAACAGCCCTTACTGCAGACCATAAACAACTTTGTGAATGTTCTCTTCTTGCCCCTTGGTTAATTTCTCAGTGTTCCTAGATAGTTGGGCAAGAATTATTGTTTGCACCACTGGACTTCCATTCCATGTATCAGCCTTGCACAGTAAATCCTAAACTAAACCACAATCTCAAAACCTTTTAAGTAAATTATAGTGGCCAATCACCTGCTGTGATCTACAGGTGTTTTACCTTTTTTTAAAACCTTGTTTTAGAGCTGGTCTCATAGACCAAATATATGAGATGTTAAAAAAAAGACCAGTAAAAATTGATTTCTAATCATTATATTATCTCCTAGACTACTGCCTTTCTCTTGAAGTGAATTCAGATTAAGACTAATTTACATTGATTTTTTAAAATCTAAATTGCTCATTCCTCTAACTACATTCAAAACACAGGACCAAGTTTTACACTCTTGTTGAAGCCCTTTGGAGAGCTTAAGTAAACACCATTTATGGGTGACCCCAGTCTACACCAAGAAGATTTTATTACTTTTAGTGTTTTATATCATTTGATGTGGTGCCCTAGGAACTGGTCCACTTTACATACATGTTACTTGCCTTCCCTCATTCCTCACACCACACCAAAACAAAAGGTCAGAGGGAGTCTTATATGTTTGGCCAAGATTAAGGATGAAAAATTGTTTTTCATCCTCAAGGCAAGTTCTCATTATTACCTTGGTGCCCAGAAGAATGTTCAGCACAAAATAATAGATGAGATTAATATTAACTAATATTATTAATATGCACTAATGGAGGGAATTGTGACACAGTTAACCAAAGTTTATGAGTATTTGACATAGCTACATTACATGTCTATCATCATGTTTCCAAGTGAGTTTCCTAGCATTCTGAGAATTCTCCCAATACCGCCCATGTGTCTCAAGGAAAGGTGGCCTATCACCCTCATCTCCAGAGGCAGATTCTGAGCAGAGTAGGAGTTGGCAAACTTTTTCTTGAAGAGCCAGATAGTAAATATTTTAGACTCTGTAGGCTAAGAGGCAAAATCAAAGGTATTATTTAAATTCTTATATAACCATTTAAAAAGGTGAAAACCATACTTACCTGTTAGGCCATAATTAAATGGTGGCTGGCTGGATTTGGCCATAATTAAAAGAAATGAAAGTGAGAGTTAATGGAACAAGCCTGAAAGTGGCACATATCACTTTTGCTCACATCTCACTGGAGAGATTATACTCAATTCACATGTCCACATCTAGCAGGGGAGACTGGGAAATGGTGTGTCTCTGGGCAGCTATATGCTAAATTACAATTAAAATGTTTTGAAGTAGGAAAGAATGGAATTGGTGGATAACCAGCAATCTTGGCCACATTCTTCTATGTGTTGTCACCCAGATTCCCGAGCCATACCACTTGTACACTAAGAATCACAAAGTCCTTAGTAAAAACAGTCCCTTCAGCGTTCATTCTAGCTCAGGGCTTATATCTTCGCATTGATTTTGAAGCTTGCCTTTAATCATTATTCCATTTGATTATCAAATCCTGATGAGGAGGATTGAACAAATATAAAACAACAAATCTTTAAGAGGTTAAGTGACTTTCCTAAGATTTCCCAAGTTTTTGGCAGAACTGAGACGTGAAAAGGACTCTCTCATTGACCAAACTCCAGACAAGCTCCTCTGAGCCTGAGCAGACCCCATTCTTGGGCATGTCATTAAGAGATCAGTTTTAGAAAGAGTTCTGCTCAGTCAGTGTAGCCAGAGTCCTTCACCCTCAATATACAACCAAATTCCTCATCCTCCACCATCACCCTGGGCTGCCTTCAGCAAGAATCCTGTTAGATCTTTTTAGCCAGAAGCTTCCCATACTCTTAGTATCTTTCCATCCATTAACTCACCCTGCTCTTTGGCTATAAATGCCCACTTTTCCTTGTTGTGTTCAGAATTGAGCTTACTCTCTGTCCCTTGGTGCAAAATCCTATTGCAGTAGTCCTGTACAAAGTCTGCCTTGCCGTTTTAACAAGTGTCATGGATAATTTTTTCTTTAACAGTCCAGAATTCTGGCATCCGGGTTCAAACTGGGTACTTTTTTCATTATCACACACTAGGCTTAAGCAACACACACTTGCCCTCAATTGGACATTCTCATCTACCAGTAAGAGACTGCGTGTCAAAAGCATGAGGAAAAACATCCAGTCAGAGAGGCATCAGAGTAAACGCTCTGGAGGAGAAGGGTAGTTGCTCTTTGTTCTTCCTGCAACCTCTCCTCCATTCTCTGCCCCCTCTCTGCTCTGCCCTGTGCTATGGAGATATTTCTTGGGCTCCTTTACTGTCTAGTTTCTAACTGAATCCAGCCAATGAGAAGTAGCACAAGCTATCAGAGGCCAGGAGGGTCAGGAGATGGGGTATCTCTTCCTTGTTGCATTGCTGCTTCTCTGAAAATAGCTGTATCTCTCCATGTAGCTGCCCTTTGCCAGGCTCCACCTCCTCCTTGGCCCCAGCTCTCTCTTGGATCCAGTCACATTATCTATTCCCTTCGCCCATTTAGTCCTAGTGGTGATAAGTTTCCACCATTTCTACTCTCTGCTATCCTCAACATCCTTCAGTGGTTCTTTTTACCTTACCTTAACTTGTCTCCTACGTATATTAATGTTTCTTCACTTTAACTCTCATGGGTAAATTATTTCCTTCTACGACTCTGAATGATATAGAAAACATGTAGGACAGATTTCTAGCTAGAGCAAGTGCAGCTGAGAGTCCTTCACCTCTGCAATGAGTATGCTTCTGTCCTAAAATATCCATCAAAATAACCTTTACTTTCCTTATCCATCAAAATAACCTTTACCTTCCTCAGTTCAGTGTGTAGACATCACCAGGGAAACCTGGCCTAGTCTGAGGTTGCAAAGTTGAGTTTTTTAAAAAAAATTCTCCCTCTTTCTTTTGCAGATGAACATTTCAGTCAATGCTTTGTGGCTTGTGGTTCACCTGCTGGCGATGCAGTCAGCAGCAGTGGGGAGGTTAATCAATCCCTCTGAAAGCTCAGAGAACATTGGGATGCTGTTTTATGCCAATCAGAATTTCTTTCCAGTGCTATAGATGCCCAAATTCTCACCAGGGAACATGAGTGACAACTATCCATAAGAAGAGAATTAATGATTGTGGGCTTTCACCATGTGTAAGAGGCTTTGGGTAATATTAATGACAACAATATAATAGCTAACATTTATTGAGGATGTATTTTGTGCCAAGCCCTGTTCTCAGGACTTTACATGTATTTACTCATCTAATCTCCCTGAAGTATGAAGGGACTATACCTTGGGAAAAAGAGATAAAACTTTTTATTCTGACTTCAGAATCAAAGAACATTATAGTAGGAGGGAGCTTACAAATCACTGAATTTACTTTTCTTTCTATAGATGAGGAAAGTGAGTTCCAGAGATATGATATGGCTTCTCTATGTCCATTTTGCTGATTGGCAGCAAAGCCAAGATGCTACCTCAGATTCCCCTTTCTTCTACTTCAAACATATTAAATTTATAAGTCAATGTGAAACCATAAGTTATCACCTCAGCAATTCATCAGTCATTTAGGTTGACAAACAGTGAGGGAGAGGAGTCTCAGTAAAATATATTCCATGTACTGGCTCTTTGCACATTAGCTGCATCCGTGGTTGCAGAGAAAACAGACATGGTAGTAAGCCCTGGGGTTCATGAAGTTTAGAGGCATTTCTGAGGCCAGGTGGTTCTCTATCAACAAGATGAAGGACACACTCCCCAGGATTGAGAGTTCTAAGGATGAACTTACCATCCCTATTCTGGCCTTTTGGAGGGGTCAAAACAAACTCTCCAGACAAGGCAAACTTTTTCCATAACAGACCAGATAGTAAATACTTTAGACTCCCTGGGCCATATGGTCTGTTACTACTCAATTTTAATGTCCTTGCAAGCTCCAGTCTGCTATGTTTTTATTTAATTTAAAAAACATTAGTCACAGTTTGGATGTCATTATTTTAGGTGCTGGAGAGAGGGATAAATTAGATGTTTTTTTAATATCTGACTTCTGTTTCTGGCAATATTGCAACCTAAATTGAGAGAACCCCCTACTAATACAGCATACTAAAAATCCTAAATAAAATAAAATATTTTTAAGTAAAGCATGGCTGTGGTGATGGAAAAATAAGAGAATTTCTTAGAGATGAGAAAGGAAAATACAGAAAGTGCTAATCCACAGGGGTGATTATTGGAACCAGAATTTGCCCTGGAGAAATATATACGTTCTGGCAGCCTATAATCTGAGTTTTAATAGACCTCTACAAGAAATAGGAGACTAAGTCTAAGGCTTGAGTAAAGTAAAAAGTTGGATTAAAGCCTCACCTAAAGGATTTTCAAAGGGCAATACCCTCAGTGGGGAAAATAGAATCACCCCACAAAAGAAGGTGGTTGGGATACATGAATGTCTTTGTCTTGGCTCTGGATGATTTTTTAAAAAGGAAGTTTCCTCTGTAAGCTGCATTCATGCAGGTCTAGGCTGAAAGGTATACAACCTATCTGGCCTCTCAAAATATAAAATTATTGTTTAAATTATTTCAGAGTTGGTAGACCAACAAAACTTGGGAGAAATACAAGGCTTTTATAGAAGAAGGCACTTTAAAACCTGGTCTCAAATTATTTTCACAGATAAACTCTATAGGAAGGTAACCAATGACCCCTCAAAATGTTCATATTCTAATCCCCAGAATGTGTGAATGTTACCTAATATAGAAAAAGAGACTTTGCAGATGTGATTAAATTAAGGGTCCGACTTCTAGAACCATAAGAGAAAAAATTTGTATTGCTGTAAGCCACCGAGTTCATGGTAACTTGTTACAGCAACAATAGAAATCCAAAGAATACAAAGTCAAAGGAATGTGTGCTCACAATTTTAAAAAATCACTAACCATACAAGGAAATAAACTCTCACGAGAAAGAAACTATGGAAACAACATACTACAGAACCATATCTGCAAATACAACAGATGTTGACCTTGACAGACGTAGAATATTAAACAAGATTGATTAATATGTTTGAAGAAATAAGGAAGAGAATTAAACGTACAACAAAAGAAAGGAGACCATAAAATATGTCAGGTAGATTTTAAAAAGACAACAGAATTCCTAATGTGATAAGTACAGTAACTAAAATTAGAAACTTAATATATGTTCTAAACAGATTAGACACAGCAAAAGAAAAAAAATGGGTAAACTGAAAGATAGGCATAAGAAATTACCTAGGTAGAATACAGCATAATGCAATAAAGAGATGAAAAATATGAGAGAGAAATTGAGACATGGAGGACAGAGTGAGATGGTCAAATATGTGTCTAACTAGAGATCTAGAATGAGACAGTAGAGAGAATGAGAGAAGGGCAATAAAATATTCAAGGAGATAATGATTAAAAATTGTCCAGATATGATAAAAAAAATCCAATTCTCAAATTTAGGAATCTAATCATATCCAAAGCAGAATAAATAAAAATAATCTACACCTAGACACAGTGTGGTAAAACTACAGGACATCGAAGATGAAAATTAGCAAAGGGCAAGAGGGATGGGGCAGATTATCTACACGGAAAAAAGAGAGTAAAAATTGACTTAGTAAAACAGAAGTCCAAATTCAATAGTATCATATTTTCAAAGAATGTTTTTAAAATGTTTATAATTTTAAAATTCTATATTCAGCAAAATTATTTTTTTAAAAGGGAGGGGTAAAATTTTTTAAATTAGATTTTTAAAAAAAAGAATTTTTACCCCCAAAAAAGTGACTGAAGGATATTCTAAAGGCAAAAAATGATGATATAAAAATCTGAGAAAAATAAGTGGTAGTAAATAAATCACTAAATATGTAAAAATTTGTGGGGCTACAAAGAACAAAAATAGTGAATAAATAAGCAAGAGAGGCTAAACTTGTTTACATTCCTTATATTATTTGAGAGAAAGGTAAGACATTGATAAGTGTTAGACTTTTAAATATGAATATTAAACTTTCTAGGTAATGACTAAAATAATACAAATAGAATTAAAATGTTTAAATTAATGAGAAAAAAATGTAGTGAGAGAGAGAATATCTCAATCTGAAAAACTTTTAAAAAAAAGAGGAATGAAATTCTAGAAAAGGCAGGGCCACAGCAACGTGTAAAAGATGTTAGAAATGAATAAAAATATATTGGTAATTACAAACATTGTAAATTGACTAAACTTTTCAGATAAAAGACAAGAATTTTAAGAATAAATTTTTAAAAATTTACATAATCCTGCATTATGTTATTTTCAAGATATATCTAAAGTATATGATACAGAAAAGTTTAAAGTAAAAGAATGGAAAAAGACACTAAAATTTTAACCCAAGAGACAACTGTGTTACATCAATATTAGAGAAAATTCATTGTAATGCAAAAATAAAGCATTACTAGAGATAAAAATCATTGCATATTGATTTAAGGTCCAGTTCATCAGGATGATATAACAGTTCTAGAATTTTATGTACCTAATAATATTGATTCAAAATGAATAAAGTTAAGCGACAGAACTAAAATAAGAAATTAACATCTCTACCATCATAGCTGGAGACTTTAATACACCTCTGTAAACAACTGATAAATCAAGGGATACAGATTTGACTCACATAATTAACAAACTTACACCCAGCTGCTTTATATTATACCACATTTCTAAGTATAAATAGAACATTTACAAAAACTAGTCATGTACCAAACCTTAAAGCAAGTCTCAGTAAATTCCAGAGTATCGATATAGAGACCACATTCCCCGACCACAGTGATTTTATATTCAATATTAAATCGTAATAAGACTATTTCTGTCCCCAAGAAGTTTATACTCTAGAAGCAGAGACATAGAAGAAAGCAACTAATTAGAATAAAAAAATAAGTTCTAATAGGAATGCAACCAGTGATTTTTGAGGAGATGTAAAGGAAGATCAATTGATACTGACTAATGAGATCGGGAACAATCTAATGGATATAGTAAGATCTGGACTATATCTTGAAGGATGAGGTAGAGCGTGGAGTAACAGCTTTCCTGGCAAAGGAACAAACTTAAAATTGAATGCCCAGCAGTTTGGTGATGATCTTTAAGGTCAGTTTTTGTAAAGATTATTAACCTGTCTTTTGCCATAGGCCTCTTGGTAGTCCAGTGATGCCTGTGGACAATCTTTCCAAATTTATTTTTAATACATACCATAAAATAAAATTACAAAGGAAACCAAACATAGTGAAATACAGTTATAAAAATATTCAAAAATATAATTCGTGATGTATTATAATTATATGTGTGTGGGTCTAATAACCATAATTTCAAAGTTACGATGAGCTAGAAACAATGTATTTCGAGAAACTTGCAATGACTGTAATTTATATGAAAATATCTATAATTTCTATTGGTGATAAACTCACAGTACTACTAATACTACTGTAATTGGGTATCTGCATTCATTATCAAAAGAAATGCTAAACTTCATTTAAAGGCTAGTAAAAATAAAAATTCAATTTTCTCCCAGAATTTGGTCTATAAAAGATGTTATAGGAATTAAGATATAAGCCTGATCATGAATTACTTTAGGTGTTAGACTACGAAAGGAATTTGAACTTTTTTATGTGGGCAATGGGTGTTACGCAGGTTTTTACTCAATATTTAAAGTTTTGTGTTATCTTGTTGTATTTTTTTCCTCCTGCATTAATAAACTGTTAAGTGAGACTGAAACTGTCTCCTCTACTCTAAATATTTTGAGAAATATTCTTTAAAAACACATACCCTTAAAGTGCAATAACAATGACAAAAATGATTTTAACTTGGTGTTGCAAATATGGAAATTCCTGAATTTCAAGGTGTTGAAAAGTTCCTAGAATTCAAGGTATTTCTGTGATCTCCTATTGCATATTATGGCAGCTGAACTGTTACCGCTTTTTGAGTATCACATTCAAGTCTTCATCTACCACTTCTTGTTTGCATAGCATGTCTGTTTTAGTTGCCTGAAGTGCACATGCCTCATTTTGGTAATCTACTTCAGTCTATTTCTGTGAACTGAAAAACAGTCCAATTCAGTATTCCACACTTCAATAATAATTTGTCTTTTCAGCTATTTCAACAGAGGATGTGTGTCCTCTGCTACAGCTTGGCTCAAATCCATCCGTCATTTTATTGACCTACTGAAAACAATGTCCAATGCATTCCAGCTCACAGATTGAGTTTGCTTTAGCCACACATAAAACCAGGACACTGTTAAGTGTCTGTTTTCGAAAAGAACATTCACAATGACAGAGATTTTCCACATGAGAATGAATATACATCATAAAACTAGAATATGGAACAACAAATAGGAGCTTTCAGAATTTCAAAGGTTAAGCAGATCATTCAAAATTACAATCATAAGTGGATGAAATATGCATTTATTGTTGACCCAGAAACATTCCCAAGCATTTTCTTTAAATGCTGATTTATAGAGGGTATTTTTCCCAGTAGTTTTAAGAGACGTACTGAGTAACAGGTAGATCATTTCAAAATAGAATATATATTTACTACAAAGAAAAAAATAACAGGCTACTTTGGGAGAGAGTACTGAGTAACAGGTAGATCATTTCGAAATAGAATATATATTTACTACAAAGAAAAAATAACAGGCTACTTTGGGAGAGAGGAGCAAATTATTTCCCAATATAAAATTTTCCTTCTGTAAACACATTTATGAGACCAAGAGATGAGGTAAAAGATTTTTTTTTTTAATTTCCTTAAGGGCACGTGATCCTTAATGAAATTGTAGACAGAAAAATCCAATGTAAGAATAATTTTAATTCCCTTTATCTGTGGTACAGTTCATTGCATTATGAGAGGGTTGCTGTTATTTATTTTGTGATTTACATGGCCTCAAACAAATAGAAAACTGGCAAACAGTCATTCCATAAATGTGGAGTGGGCAGGACTAGTGGGATTTTTCTTAAATACCTAACAAGGAGG
>NW_006442109.1:19243308-19248598 GCF_000325575.1 Pteropus alecto
CAAACAGAAAAGCCCACTGGAATTAGGCTCTGTTCTTCATACTCTGTTTACAAATGTTTCTTTCTCTAGAAAAGAAGCAAATTGTTCAATATGACTCCCAAGGTTGCTCTGCCTACAAAAGCTACATAACACCTTTTCTGTTATCCCGAGTTATTTTATTTAAAATGACATTATTTGCTAGATTCAAAAAGAGGAAATATCCTCAAAGTGGATCTCTTGCAAGGACTTCTAAGAATAAAAGATTCTCAGCCTCTTCTCTCAAATATTAATATTCATTTTGGAAAGCAGTCATTTTGAAAATCCATACTTCACAGACTGCTATATAGATTTTCAATTGCATTTCAATTTCAAATCAATTCCTACATTTGCCAGAAACACTGGTCCTAAAAATTGATTCTTCATTGTTGTTGTTAATTCAAAGGTATATGCATATATTTGTGAAGTTATAATCACAAACTATTTAAAACATGAATTTTGAAAACTAAAAAAATTAGATAATTGTAAAGAATATGAATATCATTTAAGAAAAATACAAGGCAACTTTTTGACAACAATTATCTTTAGAAGTGACTAATTTCCAAACTTCAATTATTGGCTATAATTTATTTCTACAAAATTAAATTTTCTTTTCATGGACAAATGAATGAGCAAATTACACCTGTCATATAGATTGCTAGTCCAGGTTCAAATCTTAGCTTCCACTTTCTAGCTGCCTGACCTTGTAAATCAAAATCACTCAGAAACAGTAAAATGAGGATAAAATTATCTCTCTCTTAGGTTTTGAGAATTAAATCAGATAATGAATGAGAATATGCTTTGTAAGCTATAAAGTGTTATTGAAAGATTAAGTATCACCAGTGCTTTTCAAAGTACAAACTGAGATATCATTACTCATATTTGATATATTGTAAAATGTCTGTCTCAACCCTTTTGTCTTCCTGAACCTCTCCTCTCTCTGAATTGGCATGAAAACGTATTGTTTCTGCCAAATGAGTCTGGATGTGAGCAGTCATTTATTTGAAGATGTGTGTCAACATTACTTGCCAAAAAAAAGTGCCAGTACATGGCATTACAAAAATCACGAGGCATTGTTATTACCTCGATATTTGATACAGAAAGCATTGTCAAATGCATGAAAATGTCATTTTTTTGTACATCAGAAAAGGTAAAATATTGGGAATTTCATAAGTTCAACCTATTATCTTTTGAAATTAGAATGAAAAGAGACTTCATCTCTACAAGATACAATTAAACAAAATAAAGCATTATTAATTGTCTTAAATACACACATGCACAATAAAAAACAAAAATACAAATGATCTTTATGGACGGAAACATCAACTGCTAGTAACAGTTTGCTTTTTCTCCTCATTCAGTCATTATGTCTTACAGTCTGAACAAGAATTTAGGTCCTCTTGACAATGAAGTTACCTAACGAGTCACACAATTAGTGGGAGGCCTGCTTAATAATATTGAATGGATCTTTTACAAACCTTTTAAATTTTAAATAGTTTATTTTTCAGCTTATGAAACAAATAAATGCTCATTGTAAGAAATTTAAAAAATACAGAAAAATATAAGGAAGAAAAACAATTTAACCTCTTTTTCACCATCCAATGATAGGTAATATAAACTCCCTGGTACATTTCATTTCAAATTTTTTCTCTATGCTCATATTTTGGCATGGTTGATATAAAATTGTGCACATAATTTTGTACTCTGCTTTTTTACACTTGGAAATTGTATCATAAGTAGTTTATGATGTTAATTCACTCTTGGAAAATGTAATTTTTATAGAGAAGGTAATTTCTCATTATGTAGGTATGTTGTATCTTACTGAATTGTTCCATAATTGTTAGACATGGAGCTGCATATTTAATATTTCAATGAACACTATTAGACACATTATTTTTTTCTGTTTCATTTTTTTCTTATTATGAAGTCTTATAGAAGTAGAATTACTGAGTAAAAGAAAGAACTATTAAATGTCTCAGTTCTTGCTCTGAGTATCCTCCTGCAACTGTGCCCTGTACTGTAGATTATAAATATGCAATTTGATTATTTTAGTTCTTCAATAGAAAGTTTTCGTCCCCACTAAAGAAATTAGTTTTACTTTAATGTAATTTGTGTTATTTTAACATATAAAATACCCTTTGACTTTGTCACATAATGCCAATCAATTAATGGTAAATATGTTTTTAGTTATCTATGTGGTTATTTAATTTATTCACCGAATAGTCATTAAGCACCAATCCAGATACTTGGTGCCAGATATTTGAACCTGGACATATAACAGTGGAAATTAGATAATAAACAACCAAACAAATGCAAAAAGTAATTTCAGGTAGAGATTGCTAAGAAGGAAATAAATTTATTATAGGGAGGACCTGTAGGGTACAATATTAGATGGGATGGTCAAGGAAGGTCTCTCTGATGAGCTGACATTTGAGCAGGAACATACAAAATGAGAAGTCTCTAGCCTTATAAAGTTCAGTAAGACCCAAGTCCTTGAGGTTGGAATAAATGAACAAAATAAAGAGACAAAGATGGCAGATTGCTTCAATTCTTGTAATGCGAGAATCAAGAGCATAGCTTGGAAGTTCAATAGAGCAGAAGTCTGAGCCAAGACTGAATCGAAAAGGACACATTCCTAGTTTCATTGGATATGGGGTTTTTTTTATGTTAATTACATTCTAATGAGGAAACACACATGCACATGAAGTATACTACAATTGGGCTAAGTAGCTACAGTATGTGGAGGAGCTTGGGAGATATTTGGGCAGTTTATAAAGGATAAGATCTCAATGAGGTTGTCTTAGGCTGTAAATGAATGAGATCTTCTGAATTTTGGATATTGAAAAATTCTCGATTCTTCTGCCTACATGATTAAGACCAGTGTGAAAATACTGAATGTTTTTTAGAATACACATTGGCTCAAGTTTTTCGGCCTCGTGGATTTTGCTGCAAGGGAGAAAACTTCGAAAGTAAGAGATCTTCAAGCTTATCTTTCTGGTAGCTTTGGTGCATGTGTGTAGGTTTCTAGCAAACATGGCAGCTTGTTATCATAAATGGTGGACCTATTTATTATTGTCACTAAGGACACTCAATCCCAGCCAAAAGTTTTCAATAAACAGATGTAGGAGTCAAAATAAACCATAAATGTTTGACAACTATTGTTGGATCATAGAAAAGGGAGTTCAATTATATTATCTCTATGACTTTGCAACTAAATATATATGTATATATGCGTGCACGCACACACACACACACACACACACACACACACACACACACACACACACACACAATCTTCTCCCCTGCTGTGGTAGCTTGTCTTCAAGATGGACATCAATTCCTTTTCTCCTCATCTGTCCATGTCATTTCCCCACTGAGAGGTATAATCTACTCCTTCCCACCTCTTGAACCTGGGCCAACCTGAGTGATTCGCTCAGCCAGTAGAATGGGATGGAAGTAACATTCTGGGACTATGGAGGCTAGGTTATAAAAAGGTTTGTAGTTTCTCTCCGAGTCTCTTGGAATGATCACTCTGGGGGAAGTAAGCTACTATATAAGAAGTCTGATTACCCTGAGACTGCCATGTTGTAAGAAGCCCGAGTCACATGGAAAGGCTCTGGGAGAAGAGACACCATGTAGGGAGAGAGAG
Organism: Pteropus alecto; assembly: GCF_000325575.1. Lineage (NCBI taxonomy): Eukaryota > Metazoa > Chordata > Mammalia > Chiroptera > Pteropodidae > Pteropus > Pteropus alecto. Next base: position 19,246,973 of record NW_006442109.1, read on the forward strand.
AGGGGCCAAGGAGTACTGAGGCACCAGGCATGTAAGTGATGAAGTCATTTTGGAAGTGGGTCCTCCCATCACTATTCCAGCTGATGCCACTGGATCAGGAATGAACCATCAAGTTCAGCTCTTCCCAATTTCCTCAACCAGAAAATCATGAGCAAAATAAAATGATTGTTGTTTTCAGCTACTAAGTTTAGGAGTAGTTTGTTACCCAGCAATAGGGAACCATCTAAATTGCGAAGTAGCTACTGAGACCATAGAAACTTTGAAGTAGGTAAGGCATATGTTTATAAAAGCGAATTTAACCTAAAAACAGTGTTTGTTCATGACACATTTACTTCCCAGTCAGTTTTGTTAGATAATTGTATAAATTTATTGAGTCTTTTAGTTCAGGCAACAAGTATGGGTCCCATGAGTTGACTGAGAAAACTCCCTGTTCCTAAGGATAATAGGGAAGACTTTAATAAGTACAATAACAGAGGTGAACATCTTGGGGAATTTAGGAAAATTACACAAAATATGTGACATATGACATGCTCTGGTGATCTTGAAGGACTTTAAGAAAGTATTTTTATTTTGTGAAAAAATACATTATTTTCTGAATCAGTTATTCATTCTCCCTACTCACTATTTTAGGGAGCCTAAGTATTTTTTATTTAAATAATTATCTTTAAAGCACTGCCTTCCTGGGACGGGGATGAATTATTTCAAAAAATATATTATCTTTCAATTTCTCCTTCTGAGACATTTCCAAAGTGCAAATAAAAGAACCAAGAAGAATACTGAACAATATAGAGACGATATAGTATTAAATGTCCAGCTAATAGTGAATCATATGATTCAATTCAACAGAGAAGGCTCCACTAAGTCTGTAATAAAAAAGTAATGAGGTTTTATAACAAAACTGAAAAGCTCTCTCTGAAATGCAGATAGAAATCTTTTCAGCACAAAGACAAAAAGGATTTGCTGAACACTGACAGTGTGCACAGTGTGAAAACCATGACTGATGAACTTTGAATATGCAACAATCTTTAGTTAAATACATTAATCAAAATACACAGTACTGTAATAATTGCATCTCATCATTTTACTTCTTCACACTTGCAGAATGAAACGAGAGTAGAGGGAGAAAAAGAAAGTGCAGTCCAGTGGAAATACACACACTCTCAGACTTGTATCGGAAGCAATAGCATTTTCAAGATGTAAAGGGCCTAAAAAAACAGAGTTCACCTTCCTCATTTTACAGTTGAGGAGACAAGATGCTCAACAAGAGTTAGTTTCTCAAGGACACAGAGAAAGTTCGTACCAGAAATAAACTAAGAATCCAGATATTCTGACTCCAGACTAACAACCAGGTTTCTCTCCCAAGATTACTTCAATTTCCCAAATTAATTATTTGTATTGTTCTTTTTATTTGCATTTCTAATAATGTATATTCACAGAATAACATTTGGATTTACTTTTTTAATTAATTATTCAAAATGTAATTGGCTATCAATTAACAGGAGGAGAAGAAAAACCAAGACCAAGCTTTGTCCAGAATAATAATGGGGCATTTTATGTTCCAGTATGCCAGGAGCTTTACTTGTTTTCATTCTTTTTGTCTTCTTTCTAAAAACAAATCAAATCCTG
>NW_006442109.1:19248668-19257335 GCF_000325575.1 Pteropus alecto
TTCCTGCTTTTTGTCAGGCCCTGTGTTAGATGTTAAAGGAGATTACAAAAAACGATTAAAATATAATCCCTGACCTCAAGGAGCACAAAGTTTAGTCCATAACTTTTCCGTAAATATAAAATTATTCCAAAATAAAATGTTTAAAGTAAAAAAGGAGAGTCTTTGATTCGATCAACTGTCTCATTTGATGTACTCAAAAGCAGACAGAAGGTATTTCATGACTGAAAGAAAAGAAAAGAAATCGTTCGAATACCCTAGGAGTAAAGCTACAGAAGTGGTTTATAGCTTTAACTGCTGCTGTGTAGTTTGAACCTACACAGCAGCAGTTTAATGCAGGTTGAATCAAATCCAAAATTCATCTTTTAGTGGAACCAGCTCTTAGAGAATGTATAACAATGTTTTTCATAGTTAGACATTGTACAACCCAAAAAACCCTCTTTCTTCCCAAGCTAGTGCAGCCTGCCGTCCCAGGGTGGATGTGTTTTGGGTTACAAAGTCCTTTGGATTTAAAGGTCAATTAGTTTGGTTCCACTTTAATTAGAAGCCATCATAATAGTGCTGTGTGAGTAATTTATAGAGGCATAAATATTGACATCAATTTTTGTCAGATATTCTGATATCATAAACATCATGTAAATCTAGGCACCAGCAATCAATTTGCACATAATAGACTAATTTTATTAGAACTATGTGACTACACTATTTGGTTTTTAGAGTCCCTCTCCTCTTGCTACATTAAATCATCGTTTTAAATCATGTCATAGTGTTCCTCGCAGCAAGCAATCAAAAACAGAAAATTTAAGTTTATTGGATCTTTGCCTAATTTAATGATTTTTCTCCAGAGTTGTGCTCTCTCTGAGCTCTGCAATGAAATTTTGGCCCTGTGCCTAGAAACGCCTCTATGTTGCTTAAAGCAGGGTAAGGCACAAACCAAAGCAATAGCAAGGGAAATCTGTCGCTGCTTCTAGAATCTGGTAAGTCTTCTATTAAAACCATTCCTGTTCAATTAGGCTGCTTGGTGGGAAGCTCTCTGCTGCTGCTCAGTACGAAAAGGGTGACTAAGAGTCACTGAACCACAGACCTCAAGGTCTCTTCAAGGTCAGATGATTCTCAAGCTACAATCCACAGATATATTTGCAGGGGTTCTAGAATTCCCTATGAAAGATTTTGAATTTTTTTACCCCAAATTAATTTCCTCACTTACCATTATCTATTGTTTATAATCTGCTTCTCCCTTCTAGACTATAAGCTCCAAGAGGGCAATAATCTTGCCTATTATGTTCTTGGATATATCCCCAATGCCTAGAACAGTTTCAGCACAAACTAAGTACTTATTTGCTCAATAGAATAATTAAAATAAGCAAATAGTGATGCAATTGGATGATCACCTTAGAGCAGAGAGTGGCCCTAGAATTTCAACACCAGCATTTGGGCTTGTATTTATAATTATACTGGGCCCAGAAATCAAGTTTAACTTTATGGCAGTATTCTTCAAACTGGGGCGCATGGGTCCCTGTGGTCTATGGAAATGTTCAAAGAGGTCTATAAATTTTCAAAATGGAGAAACATTGGTCATGTATAATTTTCTCACTTTAAAGATGAGGAAACTGAGGCCCAGAGAAGGAATATAGTTTTTTCTTTTTCTTTGTCTTTTCTCATTCTATTGCACTAATATCTCTTTTGGACTTCTTGATCTTCCATTTAGAAATTTCTGACTATGGAATCCAAAACCCAAACTAATCATTTGAATAAGAGGAGGAAAGCATGTCATTGTCAGTGGTTGCTCTTTTTCTTACTTTTCAGTATGTTACTATTTGATGATGTTGACTTCAAATATATTTAAACCTGGAAGTATTTGTAATTTGAAAATGTTTACTATCTTGATTGCTTCTTAATCTATTTTATCTTGTCTAAATTATGAATGATCTGAGGACCTGAATCCTGTTTTTACCGTGTTATTTACCAACATCAACTTCCAAAAGGTTTTCATTTGGAATAAATGAAAATGTCCAAGAAACACATTATTGATATCAAGAACATCAAACCAACCATATGTCTGTTCCCCAAACTGGGAAGAACTTTCAGAAACTGATGATCACTCCTTCCAATTACATCCTTTTCTATATAAGTGATTTTTTTTTTTGCCCTTTTTTTTTTTTTTTAAACCTTCACTTGATTCAGAAAACTGCCTCTTTTTCGCATGGAAGACTAGTCTGGGATACATATCTTACCACTTTTCTACAGAGAAACATTACCCAGTAGAGTACACCTGGGTTGAACAAAAACATTGTCTCAGAATGTTAGTAGGTATCATCTTCAGTCATCTTGTTCTGTTTACTCCCATGTCAGTTAATACAATTCACAGACTTATCATTTATTCAAAATTATAAAATACGATATAAGGAAATCATTGGGATGATTTTTTTAAAGATTTTATAAATTATCCAGCCAGGGAAAATGCTCCATTAGAAGATCTGAAGACTGTTTTTCACAGCAACATAGAGTCATTGAGTTAGAGCTGGAAAACATTAGGATCATCTGAAACAATCCAGTCAATAAAGAAACTGAGGCCCAGCAAAGGCAAATTGTTTGCTCAAGTATACTCAACTAGTTGGTGTGGGACTGGGATGTGACAAAGGCTTCCAAACTTCCATTTTAATATCTGTCTTGCTTTGATAATATACAAGTAATTTATATTTAACAAATATCTCCGTAGTGCCTATTGCAGTGCTTTTAGAAAATTCCTGAGGTAGACCTTAATATGTTTCAGAAGGAGTTGAAAATTCAACCATGCTGGGTCAGAGGTCTCCTCTAGGGCACATATAGCTTTGCCCCAAACCCTCTCTGATGATGCCAATCACTACTCTTCCTTAAGGTATTAACCATATCTTTATTGTGCTGAAAATATCTTATTTTATATTTCACTAAGCCATTATTATACTTTTCAAAAAGATGATGCATTTATGAAAAACATGGTTCAGAAGCATAAGATTTCACTACCTTTGGTAGATTTTCCATCTCATGAATAAGCAGCCATATTTTGTCTCCACTGACGGCATTGACCTGGCCCCAGCTGACTCATCACTGACTCAGTTTGTTGGCATAGCCATAGATCTTAGGTTACAAGTTCTGGTTATTATGGTAGAGATGCAGTGGTGGGAGAGGCAGTGAGTATCTTATTTATAATAAATAAAGACTACGAAAGTATGGTAATGGAAATTTGAGCCATTATAAGGATGTTCCTATATAAAATAATGAGGTTCACAGGAAGACAACTATGACAAAAATCATGTCTTCTTGGGGTTTACAAACTAGGTGCATATACGAATTGTGGTAGAAATGACAAGAGAGTTAATAGTAAAGAATTTCAGAAAATTAGAGGAGGAGAAGACTTATAATGGGAGAATGGGAGCGGGGATCAGAGATGATTTAGAATCTAAGGTCACATCTAGATGCCACCAAAAACTGTGTTGCTTTGGGTGTTGTTTCTGCCTCCACCCTGATAGGAGCTGAGAAGCTAGGGTGTATGAGCAGCAAGCCTGAAGAATTAGATTAATAATTTGGTGTTTGATTGCTTGCTTCACAATCAATGTGGAATGGTGGCTTTAGGCAATATTATAGACTCAGCATCAAAGTCCAAGTTGTAAACAGGCTCTTCAAAACTCTTGTGGAAAGTGGGTCTCCAAAGCCAGGAACAGTCTTTGTAAGTTCTGGCTTTGAAAGGAGCAATACTCACATATAGTGCAAATAATATCGATTTCTAACAGATAAAAGCCAAACACAGACTAACAAATATGAAAAAAGTAAAGCAGATTGGTACATTTGGGGCTGAATACTCTTTACTTTACACATCCAATTACTAAATCTTGTCATTAAATCTTTCTTTGTGTACTCTTCAATATCTACTCTACCTCCATAATAATTCTAGTCCTTATTCACATTGCAGCCACACAGAACTTCTCAATGCACAGATATAAACTTCTAATTCTCTTGCTTAAGGATTATCTGGCCTTCTTAACATCCTGCAGTGGGGCTTCATTGCCCATCAAATGAGCTCCAAGTTCCTGAACATGGTATTTAAAACTTTCCTTTCCCCTAAATTCCTTTCCCTTCCCCTTAAGTATATATATGGTTTTCTTAACATGTCAGGCTGGTTCAGGTACCCATAGCTTTGTAAATGTTACATGTGCTTAGAATTTCCTTCCTTCATATTGACTCAGAGAATTAATCTTCAAGACGCTTCTTAATTATCACTGCCTCCATGAAGCAATCACCACACAGATCTACTCCTCTGTTCTTATGACCATTAATTATTTGCACATACCTGTGGTAGTACACATCTCTTTTTGTTGCAGTAACTTGTTTGCATGCCTAACAGTGACTTCACTGAGTTTAGGGACTCTCTTTTTCATCTTTGCATCCCATAGCACTCATTAATTTGCACAATGAATAAAAGTCAAGCATCTGTTACATTAGTTAAGTCTTTGTGCTTTGACTACAGTGGTTTAAAAAAAAAAAAAAGTTGGCTGAGCTGGGACCCCTGGATATTAAATAAATTTCAAAGATGCTGGTGAGAAATCAAATCATTTTTATATGAGGATGATCACTAATAGCCTTAAGCAAAGTATAACATTTTATTTTAAAACAAGTGATTGATCTTGATAACAGCAGGGCAAGTCAAAGGACAAAGTCTCTTGCTAGCTCCTTGAGAGCAAGGACTGTTTTCTCATTCTTCCTTTTCACATGCAGCACTTTGTAAAGTATGAGACTTAGAGCAAATCTCAACAAATGCTTATGGAGAGAATGTATAGTCATTAAATATGTGGATGAAACTCTATATTCTAAACTTGCTACTCATTGTCCCTTGCCTCAGACTGTTACTTAAGCTAGCTAATATGAAAATTAGTCAGCAATGTTGATTAGTCTCAACTTTAGCAACTGTTATTACTCATTGAGAAGTTTCTCATTATCTTAATATCAGAAATTTTATTATTTACAGTCTATCTGTATTAAATATCTGGGATATTTTTAATTTATTTTTCTCTGTATAATTTTGTATTCTAGCCAGCTTGTTGAGTGATCATTCTGAGGTCAAGGATGCCAACATGAGCACCTCTGCATATGTCTTTACAATACCTGACACACAATAGGTCCTTAACAAATGTTTGCGAAAATGAAATAGCTAGCCTACTTATTGAGGTACAGAATTTAGCTACAGTACTCACATACAAATACATACAAATATATGGCATCCTGAAAAACAAACAAACAAAAAACAATATTTACCTGAAATAGGAATAATTTAAACCAAGCACAAAGAATAAAATGTGCATTTTAAAGGTTTGGGCAACCAAGTGATATAGTGGAAGAAACATGAGTTGGGGGATGAGCTAGACCAGAGTTCGATTTCTAGCCATATAACTTACCTGCTCAGTGACGTTGAGTAAAGGTTTATGCCTCATTTTCTTCCCCTGGCAACACTGGGTTAATACCATCTTCTTAACATACTGTCTTCAGAGTTAAATAGGCTAATACATCTGAAAGCACCACTGTGCCTGGCACAGACCCATCACTCTATGATGGTTTGTTGTGGTTGCTCTTAATTCACCTCGATGGCTGCCTAAGCCTTCCCTCCCCTTTTCTGGAGCAGCTATTGCTATTAATAACGTGCTGCTGGAGAACCATGACCCTTTTGAGCAGTGGTTCTCAAACTCTAGCTAAGACAGATACCCTGGAGGCTTATTAAAACACAGGTTGCTCAGCTCTATCAGCAGAGCTGCTGATTCAGTTGGTTTGGTGTGGGCCTAAGAACTTGCATTTGTAACAAGTTTGCAGATGCTGCAGATGGTGCTGATACCCTGACCACACTTACAGAACCATTGATTTTTGCTTCTTCTATAATGAAAAATAAGACATTTATGGGTTCTTGAGTGTGGATATCTCTGAGGGCCTCCTGGGGCTTGGATATACAGAAATAGAATATTCTCGCTTGCCTACTATGGAAAAACCAAAATTAGTTCAGGTTTACCAGTGGTTCTCAATGGAGAAACCAGAGCAACTCCTAGAGAGGCTGAGAGAAAATGACAAGGTAGAGGGCAAAAGACAGGAATTTTCAATGCCCCTGATCACCTAAGTTCTGCTATTTTTAAAAGCTCTCTTCTGCTAACTCTATTTAAAAAGAGTGTATGACTGTGGCAATTCAGTGTACTGAATGTGCACTCATCCCCAATATTGTGAAATTATATAACCAACATATATGCTGGGGCTAAATCGAAGAGAAGCAAGTACAATTTCTGCCTTAGAGGAATTTAGAATCAGGGAGGATGGCAGGCATGTCAAAAAATAAATAAATAAATAAAATAAGGTGATCTAATATATTAGTGCTATGATAGAAAGAAAAAGATAAAAGGAGATATAGAAATGTATAACAGAACGACTAATAATAAATAACCAATGCATTGTGGTACTTACCGTAAGTGAGGCATTGTTTCTTTGGCTCATTTAATCCTCACAGAAATCTATGAGGTAAGCAGTATGACTAGTCTCATTTTATATATGAGGAAATTGAGGCACAGAATGGTTAAATGAGTTGCTCAAGGTCACACAGATAAAATATAGCGGAGTCAGGATTTCAATCCAAGCAACTCTTTTGTTCAACACCTTTGCTCTTAACAATTATAGTAGCTGGAGCATTGGGAGGCAAAATTAAGAAAGATAGATAGAGGTAAAAGATCATTTCGAGAATGGTTAAATTTATCAACTTGAAATCCACCATTCTTCCTTCTTGCATCCCTGAGTTCATCTTGGTACAGGAATTCTTTCTACTCAGAAGTCAAACAGACAGAATGATTAGTGTATTGCCATATCCTAAATTAGGATAATCCAAAGAGCCACTCTGATTACGTGCACTGACTTTTGTTATATTGCATATTTCCCTCAGTATCCCACAGCAGAGAGTCTTATAACAAATTATGTCTCAATCCTGTGCATTAGTGCTGGCCTATCTCCCACAATGTCAAAATTATAAGCAATTGGCACAGAGTCATTGTGACAATATGTAAATTATTTGTAAAGTGAACTTAATCTTCTATAATAAATACTATTTGAATGTTAATTTGCTAACAATATTTTAATGCAGCAATTGAGGTCATGGAAGATGTGGACTAGAGATGAATCCATATATAACTGTTTATTTTAAGCAGGACTCCATTACCCAGGTTTAAAAAATACTCTAAGGAATTAAAAGGCAAATGCAATGCTTATATTTGCTATGAATAGGCACTAAAACATACTGTAGAAATAGACATAATGTGGACCAGAAGAAAGGTTCAGAAGAGATAGTCAAAATTGTTTGCTGACTCTAAAATTCTTTGGTTCTAAGATCAGTGTCCCTTGACCTACCCAGGACTTTCCTTAAAAAAAAAATAAAGAAACCGCTCATTAAATTACATGGCCCCAGTTTAATTCTTAATAATTCTCCACTCCATGCTTTCATAATTACTCATCAAGCCTCCTTTGTCTTCTCAAAGAAAGCCCTTCACCAATTGCCTGCCCAATCTTCTTTCTCTTTTCAATCCACCTGTCAGATCAAAATCAGGTTTAGTATCTCTGAAACTGACCCTCGAATGTGAAATCATTTTTTAATGATAAAATGCCAAAAGTGTTTTCAAGTATAAGGTATTAAATTAGTGTTATAATATTATTATACAGCTACTTTCCACAGTAATGACATTGTTCTCCTCTACCTCTCCTTCATCTGCTCTATTTCATGGTCTGTCATTTTTGAGAGTTTAAGACATCTCTTCTTTTCCAAAACCTGAAACTCTGGTGTTCTCTCTTCCATCTAATTCTGCCCTCTGTGAGCTGGACTAATCTTTCTCCAAATCCAGCATACACTGTAGAGAGAAAGCCGGCCTTGGCTCTGATTGGAGATGATCACCATTCTCTTCACACACATAGCCAAGCAAAACCCACATTAACTAACTCCCACTTACTCAGCCTGGCCAACATCTGGAGCAAGAAGATCTCCTGAAGAAAGCCACTCATCAGCGAAGATCTGAAAATAAACCTCCTTTAAATTATGCCCTCTGCTCAGAAATTAAGAATGTTGTCCTCTTTACCACATGAAGTCATGAGTTCTTATTCAAGGTTTGTGGTTTTGATGAATATAATGCATCAATCACGGCTTGCTCATTCCTGGCTTCTTCTCTGTTCAGGTGTCCATGAATCCACTCTTCTCTGCATCTCTTTCTGCTCTCTCAAATGAAGACTACTCTCCGCTCACCATCCCAGTCCTAGCCAGTTTTTCAGGTCAAGTTCAAATCCTTCCTTTGCAATGGAGCTATGGGCTACTTCATTAGTTCCATACAATTCTCCTCTTGTTGATTCAAGTTCCTGCTCAAAAGTTACCTCTTCTAGAATTAATTTCTGCCTCTTCTGGGCTTTCAAATCATTTTGTTTATAATTCTATAAAAGCACCATATGTACTGCAAGTATTGTTTACATGTCTCTGATTGTATCGTATATTCATCATAGCAGATTCTGTATTTTGTTCATTTTTAAAACTTAAAAAGACTTAACAAACCCTGATTTTATATTACTTGCTCAAAAAACAATTGTTGAATAAAATAATAAATAATTGCCCAAGGTCGTATTTGTGTGTAATAT
>NW_006442109.1:19257346-19283329 GCF_000325575.1 Pteropus alecto
CACAAATACGACCTTGGGCAATTATTTATATATATAAATAATTGGGCAATTATTTATATATGTATGTAGATATCTAGATATGTACATGTACATGTAATTATTTATATATATATATATGTAGATATCTAGATATATACATGACTCCCATTATGCAAGTATAAGAGTTTCTCTCAGGAATATACCTAAGAGTGGAAATTTTAGGTCACAGGGTATGTATAGATCAGCTTTAGGAGATAATTCCAAACTGCTTCCCAAAGCGGCTGTGCCATATTTTACTCCCAGCAGCACTGTATGAACATTCCTGCAGCTCCATTTCTTATCTAACACTTGGCATTCTAGTCATATTAATATTTTGTAAACTAAATGAGTATAGAATGATATCTCATTGTGGATTTTGTTTTCATTTCCCATATATTTGTACCTTTGTCCATTATTATTCATTTTGTTTATTCATTTGTAAATTTCTTTACATATTTTTCTTACCAGTCTCTTGTCAGTTATATACATCGGAAATGTTTTCTTCCCATTTGGAACTTATCTTTTTACTTTGTTTGAGGTTCATTACTAAGATGTTAATTTTAATATGGTCAAATTTATAAATACCTTATTTTATATTCAACAATTTTTGAATTGTTTAAAAAAATCTTTTCCTATCCAGTTTAAAAGGGCATAAGATTTAGACTCAGAAAACCTGGGTTTGTATCCATATTCCACTATTTATTTTCTGTGTGACTCTGGTCAAGTTATTTAATTTCTGTGCCCCTCTAATTCTTTTTTTTATAAACAGGAAACATTATGATACCTATTTATAGATTTGTCATGAGAGTTAAGTGTGAACATGTGCTTTATATGTAAAGTGTTATGTGTATGTTAATCATAAGAAGGTTAACATTTGTTTTTGTGTAACTTGGATGGCCTGGAATTTCCAAAATGAAAAGAATACCAGAACAGGATTCAGAAAACCAGAGTTCTAGACTCATTTCTGCCATAACTTTTTAAAATATCCTCAGCCATAACTTTTTACCTCAGTTTATTATCTGTAAAATAGCTACAATATCTTCTCACTGTGATGCCATGATGTTTAATTAACGGGACCAGGACTAGAGTAAGATGAGTGAGGCACTCACCCCCAGTGACATTTAAGAGACACCAAAAAATATAATCAAGATAAACTATATTTTAATGTAATATTTTTAAAAATCAAAATTAGTGCAAAATTCTATGATGGGCCAGATAACAAATTTTTAAATAAAGATATGATTTTATTTTTAGAAGGGGTGTTTGTTTTCCACATTCGAGAAATTTTTTCACATTTGAGAAAGTATTACTCACATGGTTATCTATTATAGAATAGCTAGAGGTAGAACCAGAAATATGGGGCATGGGGGTGGAGTAATCATTTGTAGCTTTTTAAGAGCACTTGCTAGCACTTGATCTTTGTTCTCTTCAGCAACAATAGATGGTAAGTGGTCACTGTTCAGCTGGCAGGTGATGGTGTTTTGACGCTTTGGAAGCCTGTTTCCAGCAGATTGGCTATTTTCACTATTGGTGAGTTACTCTGTCTTTATCACAGCTGACTGATCTCAGCTGGCTGTATTCTTTGGCCTGGTACCTCTTCCGTAGGAAGCTGATGCTAATAGCAAAGGTGTCACTTTTTCCTGTGACTACTGAAGCCTCCCTCTGTCTAAGGAGCAGCAAGGCCCATAAAGGGGCTTTCTCATAAACACAGAGTGCTTCCAGCATGTGGTAAATAAGAAACCGAAACTCAGCCAACTGGTGACACGATTAGCTGGTGACAGGGAAGGTTTAGGGGCTGGGGAGTGTTTTAAAAGTCTTATAAACACTGAACATCTTCCAACTCTACACATTTGGAAGGCCGCAATAAGTCATGAGCTGGATATGATTTCTTGCTTTGGGAGCACCTCATGATGAGATTTACCGAAGAGGCAGAAGAGACTTTCAGATCTTTAACACATGTTCAGGGCTTTGATAGAATAGAGGAGGATAAATGTCCTGTATGGAATAGTCAGACATACTCTGTGTTTTTACTGTTGTGAATATTGACTTACAAATGAATTTAATCAAAATCAATAACAAAATGTAGAGTAATGAAGTAATGTAAAATGCAGTAATGTATAGGCCAAGAGGTTGAATATAGGATATATTAACAGAAAAGCAGCTTTACAATAATAACTCATCTTTCTTTTAGACACTTTCTTCGCCTAATATAAGACAATAAGAAGGAAAGGCAAAGCTCTACAGGTGGGCCACAAAATGCATCCTTTACAGAACCTTTAAAAATTACCTTCTTAGCAAATTTAGTTTGACAGGATTGGGCCACAGCTGGAAAGACAAAATAAAGAAATCCATTTACAAGATCAGAAAGCTGACCTATGGGTGGATAGCCCAAACATTGATTGTCCTTTCGGGTTGGCTTATAAAGGAAAATAAGATGACTGATTTTTAATAATAGCATAATGATTTTCTAAAAGTTAAATGATTCTAAAATGCTTTATATATACCTTTGAAGCATACACACGCATCCTAAAGTTAAATGGCAAAGGGCACAATTGTTAAGAATTGTCTACTTATTAAATTTATATCCTAAGAGGCAGAAAAGGAAATGTATTATCTAGAATTAGCCAGAAAGGCCCAAGGTGATTTTCAAATAATCAATATTTTCCAATATATGCTACAGCTTTAAAACAGGGGAAAATAACTGATACTGGCATTCACTAGCAATGTTTTTTTTTTTAAAGGAAGCTTAGTGATTCACTGGTAAAGACTGTCTATAATACAAAGATTTCAAAGAGTATTTTACCAAGAAGGAATAGCATTCGCATTTTATAGAAAACCAAACTGAAGTCTCGGAGTATTAAGAGATCTCGTCATAAATCACTAGATGAACTCTTTCACTCATCTATCATTTTTATTTCTTTCTGTACAACTTCAGTTTATTTTTCCCTTCTCATATTTGGCTGTTACTCATCTCAATTAACCTTTACATTATCATCTGCATTCCCTCGTTTCCTTCCTCCTCTATGTTTTCTCATTTCTTCCCCATCTGACCATCCTCGTAGTCCCTAGAGAAGATTTAAAAGAGGAAAGAATAAAGCAACAAAGAGGGAAAACAACATGCTTTTAATATGGACAGAATAGCTGATTTAAGACTAGAGGTACCATCTTTTAAATATCTCTTCTTATAATGGATGAAAGGATCAGAAAGAGGAAGAAAAGAAGAAAAAGAAAGAGGGGAGAAATTCAAGGGAGAGAAGAGAATAAATGCATTACCATTATTTGCTAACACAGTCCTGCAATGATTAGTGTGAACTTCCACATGCCATTTCAGGGTAAGGCCTGAGCATTATTGGAGACAAGCACTGACATGCACAAACATTATTAGAGTCTGAGCAGCAATAGCTGCTGTAAGGTGGAATTTAGAAATCAGGCACAGACCATCTAGGGTCTGGTGGCATTTCCCCCTCATCCTCAAGGGACTCTACCATGACCAGAGTCATAGAAGTCAAATCTTCAATTAAGCCTTGATTAGTTATTTGCACACAGAGTACGAGTTACCATTGTTGGTGGCAAACGAGAGCTACTGCCGCTTAGAATTGACAATGCTTTTCTAAAAAGCTATTTTTGACTGCTCGATATAAGGTTAGGAGCAGGTCATGTACCAGATCTTTTTTTTTTTTTTTTTTTTTTACCAAATTAATACTATCAGGGGAATTACACTTAAATGGAATTCTTTCTATTTAAACAATTCTATCTAGTTTCAGCACTATTTTTTCCTCCCCATCCCTCCCTATATAAAATAATTCAGACAAGTAGACACCTGGAATAATATATACAGATTCAGGTTATCAAACAAGCCAAGATTTACCACCAAGCCTTATGCCCTCTAAGTCATCCGGGAAATGCAAGTTTCAAATAGCCAGTAATTTTTTTTGACAGGTTTCAAATAATCTTTGACATTCTACTTCTTGGTGCACAATCTTTATTTAAATGACCAAAATTAAAATTTTTAAGTGACTCTTCCATTTGGGAATTATTTCTTTCATCTATTTTTTATTTAAACAGCACATTACTTTAAGAAAAGGCTTCCTAAATAAGCCATCAAATACATACAGGAAACTAAATCTAATCACCAACCTGTTATTCCTTATCTAAAAGGCAAGAAGCTCTTTTTTATAGCATCTATTTTTTTCAATTCTAACTACTCTCTTGTATAGTATTTCTATAATAAAGAGTCATATTGTCATCACCGTCCCAGTCCAAGGAAAGAAAACTTCATTACGCCTATGCCTAGATACACATGGTAAACTGGATAATTGAGGCTGACTTTTTTTAAGGAGAGGCAACCCTTGATTGACCTCACAGATTGCAAGGACCTTGTCAGTTTACAATCCCTTATTTTTTTATTTTTTATGCCTACAGCACCTGGTCTTCCTAGGTGGTCTCCCATCCAAGTACTAACCGATCCTGCTTAGCTTACAAGATCTGGGCTTGTTCAGGGTAGCATGGCCATAGACCGAAGCTGTTTTCAGTAATTGAGTGTATTAAAATGATTCTTTAAGTACCTACGTGCCCACATCTAATGTGTGTGTGTGTGTGTGTGTGTGTGTGTGTGTGTGTGTGTGTGATGGGGCATTGAGGTATGGGAGAGTTCATAAAAGTATACTTTAAAGTGACTCTGATAAGCATAGTAAAAAGTGACACTGGGTTGACAGAAGTGATATTGAGTTGATAGAAGGCCTTGAATTCTCAAATAAGAGATATTTGGATTTTATCCACAAAATGATATTACGTTATTATAGATTTTTAAGCTGAGAATTAATGAAGTAAAAGCTATGTTTCAGGAAGATTTGTCTATTGTGGAAGCTTGGCAATGGGAGGAGAGAGGGAAAGATAAGAGAATAGAAGTTGAATGGAAAAGAGAAGAAAGGCCAAGGACATGTTTAGGATGCTTATTACGGTAATAATCCAAAATAATACCAAAAAGGTCCACTATAAACTAAAAATTTGTATCCCCCCAAAATTCACATGTTGAAACCTAATCCCCAGTGTGCTATTTTTAGGAGGCAGAGACTTTGTGAGGTGTTTAGGTGATGAGGCCAGAGCCTCATGAATGGGTTTACTGTCCTTTGAAAAGAGACCCTAGAGAGCGTCTTCGGCCTTTTCACCTTGTGAGGACATAGTGAGAAGATAGTCAGTCATCTGTGAACCAAGAAGCGGGCGCTCACCAGATACTGACTCTGTTGGCATCTTGATCTTGGACTTATTGGCCTCCAGAACTGTGAGAAATAAATTACTATTGTTTATAAGTCATCTAGTCTATGGTATTAGGTTATAGCAGCCCAAATGGACTAAGACATGACCTAAATCAAAAAGTAGAGAGAAAGGATAAGAAAGGCAGATCAAAGAAAAAATGTGATTATTTTATTGAGAAGATAAACAAACAATTATAAAATATGAATCCTATGTTGTGGTAGCAGAGAACCAGGAGAAGGAGTTTATGACAAACAGGAAAATAGGAGTCAGCGAAGAGCACTGATGTGGAAATGGGGAGGAGTAGGGGAAAGGGCAGAGAATTGAGAGGTTAAATGTATGGTTCAGGACTTGTTAAATTTGAGAGGATGAAGTTACAGCGTCTAGAGCAATTTAATTAGCAGATAAAAAAGATGCTATCTGGATTAGAAATAAAAATTGAAATAGATGTTTTAAGCAATCAGCATGGAGATGATTAGGTGAGGTCTTAAGAATGAATTAACACAGGGAGAAAAGGCAGAAAAAGAGAAGGCCAATGGCTCAGCCTTGGAGGAAATTTGATTTTGAAAGATGAGATGCAAGTCTGAAAAAGAGAACTCAGAGAGGAGAGAGGGAAAGGCCCTAGAAATATTGAAATAATTGCATGAGTCTTTACTAAGAAGCAGAAGACATGGTTTCCAGTGTTAGTTTTGTCACTTACCAATGGTAACACTGATTGAAGTCCATGCTTGCACTGTGCTTGTATAAAATAAAGGATGTAGAAGAGTTCTACTTCCGCTTAGGATGTAGAAAGCTAGAGTGTCACTAACAACTGTAACAATAAAGTGATGCCAGACTGACTATAAAATCATAACTTTTTTTGAGCCTCTGGGAAAGTTGATGCCACAGCACAACCAAGTATCTTGAATTGCCAAGAAGAGAGAGAGAGCTTCGCAAATGGATGGGCTGTGTGCTGACTGGCTCAGCATGGGAGGAAGATGTGTTAGCTACCATATGAGCAGGTAAAAAGAAAATCAAAAAATATTAGCAAATGCTAAAGACCAAGTGTGGGCTTGTGTGACAATGTAGAACTCTTGTGAGCCCCAGAACACAAGAAATGTATGCTCACTCACAGGCTCTTTTCTACATATCTCCACTGAGTGCTCACCCTTAGTGAAGGTGTGCAGTAAGGGAGAATCTGACACTGCAAGAATGTACAAGGTCTGTCATCCTACCCAGAACCTTTTCTTATATGAAGCCATAATCCACTACAAGAGAGACATGACCCCCATGGAATGGTAAACACCTTTGTTAGAAGAGAAATCAACCCTCTTCTCAAACAATGAAATGCTAAATAAAGAACCTGAAGGACAAGCACAGTCCCTAACTCATCCACAAGCTTTGTCTTCCATTTTCATTTGCAAAGCAAGGGTTAATTATCAGATAGTTAGATTCCCAGGCCAGACCACGATCATAGGAAAGGGCATTGTTAGGGGTCGAATTGTGCCCCCCACCCCCACAAATTCATACATTGAAGTCCTAACCCCAGTACCTCAGAATATGACCTTTTTTGGAAATAGGTTAATTACTGATGTAGTTAGTTAAGACGTCTTACCGAAGTAGGGTGGGCCCCAATCTAATGATTGATGTTCTTATAAAGTAGAAAAATTTGGACACATACTTGTGCACAGGGGAAACACGATGTTATTAAGATGGAGAGATCAGGGTGATGCTTCTTCAAGCCAAGGAACACAAAAGACTGCCAATAAACCACTAGAAGTTGGGGGGAGGCATGGAACAGATTCTTCCTCACAGCCCACAGAAAGAAAAAGCCTTGCTGATAACTTGATCTTGGACTTCTGACCTTCAGAACGGTGAGACAATACATTTCTTTTGTTTAAGCCACCCAATTTGTGATACTCTGTGATGGCAAACCTAGCAAACTAATACAGGCATTGAGGAAGTTATAGAGGTAGATCCAATAATTCATTTATTGAAAACATTTTTTTCGGATTATGTGAAGTGAACATAGCAATAAACAAAACAAAGTCCCTGCCTTTAAGGGGCTATTATACTAGGTTAGGAGTTAAACAATAAAAAAATGAATAAGTTATACATCAAATAGTGGCATATGCTTTGAAGAAAAATAAAGTAGGACAAAGGGGCTAGAGAATGTCAGGGGGTAGAGATATCCTTCTCCAAGAAGGTGTCATTGAGTAGAGACATAATGGGGTGAGAGCAAGAGCCAGGTGAATTCTTGATGGAATTGGGCTCCAGGCTAAGGCAGTAGCAATGGTCTTGAGACAAATTTGCTTGGCATGTTTTGATAAACAGAAAGACCAGAGTATCCAGAGCAGAGTGAACTGAGAGTAGAAATGCGGTCTGAGAGGCAGAGGTAAGATCATGCAAGATTTGCGAGGACTTCGAATTTCATTCCAAGAGTGAAGGCAATCCTTTGGAGGATGAGAAATTATTTAAGTTTTAAAAGCTGGCTGCCATGAAAAGGTTAAACTTCCATGGGAAGGAGGGTTAGTGTAGAAGTAGGAAGATCCTTTCAGAGACTTTACAGTTAGTTGTTCACACTGAGATATTATTATCTTAGGCTATGGTGGGAGCAGAAGTGGTCATAGACAAAATATATTTGAACAGAATTGCTGACAACATGTGATAGCTATATGGACATTGGTCGGGAAAAAGTCTCTGCCTTGATGAGAATAAGTTCCAGCCTGAATTAAAAGATACAGCTCTAAGTAGATTTCAAAGCTCTGGAAAATAAGACTATATGGCATGGCTAGGCACATAATGGCTGCAAATATTTTAAAATCTTGCAAGACATCGGTAAATATTTTCAAATGGTAGAATCCCAACAGAAAGTGCATTTTAACAAAAAACATATTTGCACCTTTCCATCCTTCAAAATGTTTTCCACGTTCCCACCCGGGGTGCTCTCCCTAGTGAGAGCCATTGGTGGAATCGTTTTGAAAGTGCTTGCCTTTCATCGCAGGCCAAAATAAATCAAAAACTGTGGTCACAGCTTTTGCAAGGATTGGTTCAATTGTGAAAAAGAATATGTTTGATCTGTAGAGGCTCTCCAGGGAAAAAATGTTTTGAGTGAAAGGGCAGCATTTTATTTTCTAAAAACAAATGCTTCATCGTCCTTCATCCATAAAGGCGACAAATACACACCCAGAAATGAAGAAAAAAGTTCAAATACTACTCAAGCCACGTGCACATGAAGAGATGCTGAAAGTAGGGAGAAACAACATTACTGAGATCACAGTGGGATGATTCTTGCCTAATTTTTCAGATTAAATATCTAACTGGAGCAAGTGCCCAAGATAATTGTTCTACTTTCTTGCTATTTTTATTTTCCTAGGAAACTACAAGCATTTTCTCCAGACTCTGTTAAGATAGATTTCCCAAGAATTATGCTAAGTCAAAAACTGGTAACTCTTCATAATTGTGAATATTAAACAGAGTTACTATAAAAAGTACTGTCTACTAAATGTCAACCCAGTACTTTTCCCATGTGGAAAGATGTTTTCTTGATTAGATTTATAGCTTTTTCCAAGTCCTTAATCAATGCAGTCTCAATCAAATAACTCTAATCAACTTTTCTTCCTAATTTGATGAATTATACTAATAAACTCCAATTTTCACCAAGAAAATATAGATTTATGGTCAATTCCTTTTCATTTGAATGAATGAGATACTTCCAACATTTTCAAAATTATCTAATCTCATTTTTTACTTTCAGAGGTTTTGACTAAGCTAAATTTTCTGTTGGAATCTGCCCAAGGTGCTATGGTTTTATTCCTCTATCGATGTCAGAATTTTTTATCAGCTATCATGAGAGCCTACTAATAGGTCATAGCCCTCTCAATCTCATTAATGTCTGATGGTGGAGGAAGTACATCATTTGTGGTTGTTTGTCTTGAAGAGAAGGAACATTCTGGAACTTGATATTGTCACTGTCATCATACACTGAAGCATGAGTCTTGAGCTCTCCATCATGTGGGCACATCTAGGTACTCCACCCTGACATTCTAATCTCATATTTGGATATATAGTCTTTCCTTTAGCCTTTGACAATCTTACCAAGATTTTTATTTCTTTTCTGATGGACTTTTTATGAGAAGATGAGAACAAACCACATGTTTTGGAAATATTGCTCCGGATATAAGTATTCTCTTCACTAAATTGACTATCAAATTCTAAAGATGTCAACGGTCAGGACCCTCCCTTTTATATCACCTCTCAGATTGTATGTTGCTGCCCATACTGTTGGATTCCCAATAAATATTGCCAACTTTTAATTAACTCAATTTAATCAAATTGAGTTCCATTTAATTTGTTATGTCCCTCCTATGTGCAACACACTGTGATAAGTGCTACTGGCAATGTATTGGTGAATAAAACAGGTCTTTGTTCACAGACTCATAACTTGGGGTGGGATGGAATCTTAGACTAGTATTTACCTTGAATAATCCTAGATTGGTATTTATCTCGAATAGATACAAAGTTGTGAAGAAGCTTATTTGTGAGAAATCATGGAGCAAGAACCTTCAGAGTCATTTCATCAGAGCCTCCCCACGCAAGGCATTTCCTTAATCATGGAATTCTTCAATCAACTCCAAGGAATATAAACATAAACACATAGGGAAAAAATACATTGCTGAGTGACTCCAATCTTCCAGTTTTCATCATCTTTAATGAAAAAAGCAATTTAAAAGTAAATTGCAGGTATAAAGTTTATAGAGTTGAGCAGTTTCTCGAAAGTCCCTTACTTAGTTTAATTCTCTTCTTTTACAGATAAAATAACTGAGGCTCAGAGAGGAAAAATGGCTTGTCTTTGGCCATCCACTTCTTAGTGACAAATAAAGGATTAGAATTTGGTTTAATGAGTCTTATTCCCACTCAGCCTTCCTGCCTCTCCATCTAATTGAATATAAAGACTCTGAACATATGACCCATATCTAAGCTGCAAAAGGAAAAACATGGGATAAGAAAGAAAAAATTGTTAAAAGTTACCATCATACCAATAGAATTCAGCTCCATTAAGGTGAGAGATGTGAGGCCTGTGGTGTGTTTCACTCACTCACTTCCTTCCTCTTATGCTGGAAGACTACTGACTTGCTCCTCCCAATCCCAGAGACCCTGATTAATGTGGGTGTGGGGAGTGGAAAAGCTGTGTAGAAACTATGAATCTGGGGAAAAGGCCAACAGTACCAGTTTATTAGGCAAGAACACTTACTTCAGCTGCATGGGGTCAAAACCCAGCTTTATCATCGACTGTATTTACTTGGGCCAGTTTCACCTAACCTCTCTGTGTTTTAATTCATCATCTCTAAGTTGGGATCTTCATTATGAGGATTAAATAATTTATATTTATATAGTGATTAGATTTGCCTAGTATGTAACTATCTATGCATTTTTTAAATAAATATAATACAATGATGTAAATGTAAAATCTATTGAGTATAAAACAGAATACTTAGAAATATGTCTTATCTAAAAATAATTTCTTTGTGTTTTCATAAGAGCCAAATTTCAGAAAGTTAGACGATTCTGTTGAGGATTTGTAGCGCAGTTATCCCATACTGTTCATTAAGATGTCAGCTTCAGCTAAAAGTGGCATCATGCCATTGAGATGGAAGGCATCAGACACAACTATTTTTTAAAAACTAATAATCACATTAGATTGGTATTTCCCACATTGGGTTTTGTGGAACATCTATCTCCTAGGAATATAAATATGAGTTAAATGAACAGAAAATCTCCCATAGTCAATAATATTGGGAGGCACTGGGATAAATAGAATTTAATATAGATTTTTTTACTGCAGGACTTTTAAGAAACTATACTATGCTAATATGAATTGTAAATTTTATTTATAAAGGTGAGAAGTAAATCATCATTAAATATAAATTAAAAGAATAGCAGCTAAAATGCAACTATGCTTTAGAATACTTTATTGATAGCCTTTTGAAAGGTGAGGTTTTAGAATACAAATCTGAACGATCATTGATAGCTGGGCATCCCCGTTAGCATTTATATAGCTACTATAAAAATGGTATTTTCAAAGAGTTAAACATGTAGATATTCTCTTTCAGGAACATAGCTCTTCCATTCCTCAAAGGATATTTGTCCTTGTAAGTTTTTGATATTATCTTATTTTGAGGCATATTAGATTTTATCACTATATCAACTTGAAATAAAATGTGGAATTGGTAGCAGAATTTTAGTCAGTGATAGAATTCCCAAAGGATTCCTATATCCTTTTAAAAATTAAATACAATAATGGAAAATAAACTGTGTAAAATGCCAGCACTTCTCTTCTCCATCTCCTCTGTTTGTGTACTAAGCCAAGAGGTCCCACTACCAATCATATTCTAGTAAAGAAATAGAGGAGAGAGTGCTTTTGGTATCACCCATGCATTCATTAGACTCTGTTTCTCTCATTCCATTTTGAGTTTGGTGTTAATGCATTGAACATAAATATCTACACAAAACTACACAGCTTCTCTCATTATAATATAGATAAATTGTTGCTAATTTTGGAAATACTGGAAAGATAAATCACTAAATTATTAATTTCAGTGAAATATGGGGTATTGTACATTGAATAAAACAGGTATTACCCACTTTCCAACAAAATCTGAAGCAATATGTCTATCTTATAATTTCCTTACTTTAAAACGTGAGTACCAAATCTTACTTGCTATAAATATTAAAAATCTTTTAAATACCTTTTTAATGAACTCTCAGTTCAGTTCCAATATGACTATAGAGAATTTCAAACTTGTCCCGCTCCCTCCCCAGAGGACTAAATTTCAAACCTCCCATGCCCATTTTCAAAGAAATATTATAGCTGGATTTAAAATGTCTGAATAAAGCGCTTTAAAATGAAATCTCCACTAGAAAAAATCTACTAATAACACAGCATAAATACCATTATTATGATAGTAAGAAAAGTATTAGATTTCCAAGAAAGACCAATATACTAACTATCCTTACACTTAAAAATATGTTGGGAGAGGTAAAAATAGGATAATTCCAAAGCTAAACTTCAAGATAAAGAAGATAATTTCTCTATTAATGTAAACAAAGTGATTCTTCTTTTCCTAACATATCAACTCAAAACGTGATGCATTTTATAGATCAGTCGCCCCTGTATATATAGTCATTCTTCCTTCTAATATTCTCCATATTATTACAATGCCTCTGGCTAGGTTTTTTTTTTTTTTCAATTTTTTCTCCTTTACCTATAAAGAGCAAACACAATTGTTTAAATGCAGCAGACAATTTCTTCCAGAAATCTGGAAAAGCACAAATAAAACCTAGAATTTTGTTAGACATATGAACATTTTCAAAAATACTATAAGGGGCCATTCCCTTAAGACACAAGGCCCAGGAATTTGTCCCTGACAGCAACCTGGTAGAAAAATAAGGTTAATTTTCATAATATCAGCTTCCAAATATGATTTCTTTATGTATCAGAAACGTCCATAAGAATTAGTTCCATGTCTAACCTCATAGTTATATCCAATCATCTTAAGAACTACTTATTCATTTTATCTAAAGATGGTGATTTTCAGGTCCACAGATTTACTACTGCTAGAGGGAGTAACACATTATTCTACATGTTCAACATAATCTCTGTCAGGTTTCGCCAGCCTGTCACAGTTTCAGTGACACTTAAACTTAGGCACTCAGTTCAAATGCTTCTTGACTTTATAAATTTAGATTATATTTCTATACAGACTGGCAGCATATTGTTTTTTTCTATCTTTAGAGGTCCTCCTTACCCAGTTCTATATTTTCCAAAATTACTTCTCACTCAGTACGCTCTCCAGCACACACACAGAGCCCCAACACACAGAAGCACTCATATGTGTGCTCTGTGAATGTTCCCTCCCTTCAGTGAAACAGAGGTAAGGCCAGTGGAAACAGCTAACATCTATGGACTATTCTAGGTGCTAATAATTCCAGGTGCTTTATTTGTCTTGTCATTTTTGTCCTCGTGATAGTACTGTGAAGTAAGAGCCCAAGACAGTCTAAACTTTCACCTTCATATCCCATTTTAAAGCTCTAGTCTATAGAGACTAGACTTGTGACTCCAGGAGGAGAAAGGAAGGAAGTGCATTGGTTTTCAAGGCCCATTCTCCCTTCCTGAGACTTCTTCTCTGTGTTGGAGCCGGAAGGAGGGTAAGAGAGGAAGAAATCCGGGGTCCACTCTGGCTCACAGGTTCACGACTAGGCTGAGGCAAGACTGGCACCAACTCTGTATTTGCTTAGTGATGAGAGGGAGGGCCTCCTTAAATTTGTATTCTAGGCATCTCTTTTACATTCCCCTAGTTCCACTCTGCTTAAGCTGTTTCCATCTGACCAGCTCTGTGTTTATCTACCATCTCCCTGCTGCCACCACTACTTTAAGAACCACCACCATGACTCCTGATGATGCTGCCCTCTTTGCTGCTGCAGGATTCTCAAACCCTGGTTCATCTTCTGGCCTCCAAAAGGCAAAATTGCTCTTCTCAGTATTATGATGCCCTCCTTCAGGGAACATGGGACAAGTTCTAGAGAACATTTGAAGAAGATTCTCCCTTACCCTGAGCAGTGCCTTGAGGTTAAACCCAAGCATCTCCATGCTTTCCTTGCACAAATTGCCTGGCCACCTGAGGAATGCTTTAGCAGATATGAAATCCTTTGTTCCCCTTATTTTTTCTGAGAATCAACATTACTATGACTATTTACCAAGTACTTTTTATGTCTTAGGCACTCTACTAAATGTACAAACATGTGCTATCTTATTAATCTTTACTACAACTCTGTGAGATTGTTACAATGATTATTCCCAATCTACATATTAGGACACTAATATATAGAGAGGTTAATAGCATACTCAGTTTATACAGTGAATTACCAGGAGAGCCAGGCTTCCATGTCAGGCTATCAGATACTAAGGTGAATACTTTCAGCACTTGAATAAGCTATAAAGCCCTGTCGATTGGCCCTAAGAGTCCATTCTCTACCTCTCTCAGGAACATAGTATGACAAATTCCTGCCCTGGAAACTCAGAGTGATCCTCACTATATAAATATTAAGATGTGAAGATTGACTCACTTTGTATAAGCATGTATAGATTTTTGTCATCTAGAAATGCTAAGAGAACATGGATATATTGTATAAACTGTTGAAATATACAGGAAAAAATAATTTTACCACATTGCCACCTCTTAATGTGATTTTATTTGATGCTTTTCTTGCATTTATTTCTTTCTTCCCTGCAACACAAAGCATGTTAAAGCATGTATATTCTCTTTGAGCTTACTGTATGTTCACAAAACCACATAAGGAATAACAATCCTTTATCATTCTGATTGGAATAGTAATTTTAATAAACTAATTTCCATTTGGTTCTTTGATCAATTAATCAATATATTCATTGCATCTTACATCAGGCATCATGATATATACTGTGGAAATTATGCAGATGATTCAGAAGCAATCCTTACTCTTAAAAATATTCAATTCTATAAAAGAGATCAAACCCAGAGGATATAGGCTTTAAATATCATTGGTCTAGATAGCCAATTTTCCCTCTTAAAACATTGTGAACACCCTTTGTCACTGTCCACCTGAGACATCTTTGTGCACTACCAAATGCATGCCATATCAGATAGGACTTGCTATATAATTTTTAGGGTCCAGTACAAAATAAAACTGTGGGGCCCCTTATCCAGAAATTACTAAGAATTTTAAGACAGTAGTTCATCAAACCAAGCAAGGGGCTCTTCTAAGTGCAGGGCCTCATGCAACTGCATGGGGCGCAAGCACACGAGGCCAACCCTGGTATTAGGTCACATTTTGTGTTCTGTACCAATGTTGGTTCTGCTTCTATGTCAAATACTTGACCAGCCCCAGGCCAACTCCATTTCCTGGACCAGCTGCCTACCCAACAGTTCCTATGGGCAGCACCTGCTTCTCCCTGACTCAACTTCTCCAATTAACTATTTTCTGTTTTCCTTTCTTCTCTTCATAATGAATTGAATAGGTTGCCCTAGCAGGCTGCTTCACAGCACTCAGAGTAACCTAACTCCCACCTGGTCCCCCCTCCTACCTTCCACCTGCAGGTCACTTGCCCCCTCTTCTCCTTACCTAGGAGAAGCGGGGGTTGGGGGGGCGGGGGTGAGGGAAAGGCAAAGCCAGCAGAAGGAGCCATAGACAAGTTAAATCTTACCATTACTACTTTTGTAACCACAACTGACTTTGGTACTTTCTTACCACAGTACAAGTTATTCTGCATGAAATTTTCTGATAATTGGCCAAGACACTATAGATCCCACAAGGCAGCCCACCTCAGTTAAAGGTTTTCTTAATTTTCTTTAGAAGTTTATTACCAAGTTGAATTCAGGGAATATGTTAATCTTTCCAATGAGTATGATTCATGTCTGTTTTCATGCTTCTCCAGAAGATATAAAACAGTGCATCTTGCTCACATGAAAGGACCCTTTGTGCCATACAAGATGGCAAGTGCTAGTGGTCAAATAAATGGTACAAATAGTACAAGCTGGAGTTCAAAGGAAGCCTGCACTGTAGGAATAAGAAATCTGAAAGTCTTCATGGAGGAGGTGAGGACTGAAAGTCTTAGTTTCACAAATTAAAATAGAACAATAGCTGTCATTCGACTCAGTGGAAGAGAGTCTATAAATTTCAAATACTATTTTTTTCACATGGAAATACATCATTTTCTTTATTGACTCTCACCTAGATCTTATTATGTGATTTCTATTTCTTTAGCCTTTTTTAGATTATTGAAAATTATTTCCACTATGTCTAACATTTATGCTTTTATGATTTTTTTTAACTTATCACTGCTTTATTTTTCCTGTCTTTTAATTGGTTCCCTAGCTTCTTAACAGTTAATTAATTTATTGAAAAATAGCAGGTAAACACTTTGATCACAGGATGGTTTAGCTACAAATATGATCCCCTAGCTGGAAAACTTCTGTCCAGTCTCTGGAATCCTTCCTCACTTTTTTTGATTGGCAATTATTACTTTCCCCCTGTTATGGGACAATAATTAGTATCCCCATATCTTATCTTTCTTATTAATCTGCCTGTTCTCAGAGGACAAGATTCTGATGGGTTCATATATGTGCCCTGAAAGTAAAGGATAGTTAATAAAAGTAGGTGGTTTGGTTGACTGTTTGATTGGTTAGCTGATTACATGATAGGAAAGGAAGGAAGGAAGGAAGGAAGAAGGAAGGAAGGAAGGAAGGAAGGACGGAAGGAAGGAAGGAAGGAAGGAAGGAAGGAAGGAAGGAAGGAAGAAAACACACAAAAAACAAGAGACAAGAAAGAATAGAGGGAAAGGAGAGTATCTTATCTTTCTTATTAATCTGCCTGTTCTCAGAGGACAAGATTCTGATGGGTTCATATATGTGCCCTGAAAGTAAAGGATAGTTAATAAAAGTAGGTGGTTTGGTTGACTGTTTGATTGGTTAGCTGATTAAATGATAGGCAAGGAAGGAAGGAAGGAAGGAAGGAAGGAAGGAAGGAAGGAAGAAAAGGAGGGAGGGAGGGAGGAAAGAAGGAGATTTTTCTGAGTCTACATTTCCTAATTATCTTTGATCCTGTCACCAATTCTAAGGTATAGCTAAGTTCTCTGTGATCAACATTGTGTCTTCTCTTTTTCAAAAAGTTATTTTACTACTAAGAAACTAGGAAGCCAGCAAAATAACTGGAGGAACTAAAGCAATAATGAGTTAAAAACTGTTAATGGTGCCTAATTTGGTAATTATAGACAAAGCTCAACACACTAAGATATAAGACTTTGCTGTGATTTTCTCTCTAATAACCCATGCTTCCCACTGTTTCTCTTTCACCAGATGCTCCAGCCACCTACAAACCTAGATAATAATCCTACAATCTTAAAATCAGAAGAAATTTTACATGTTTCCCAGTAATTTATCAGTCAATTTTTAAATAACCTACCTAAAATCTTTGCTGATTAATAACTTTAGTTTGATCACATCCCATGATGAGGAACTTATTACTTATTAATGAACCCCATTACTCTTTTTCCTACATGTTTTTATTTAAAATTTTTCATTAGAGAAATATTAGAAATTTTTCATTAGAAAAATAGAGGATAATGGAAAGATCCCATCACATAGAAGTATATAAAACAAATGCAAATATTTTGTTTTACTTCAAAAATTTGTAATTTATATTTGTATACATGTGAATACATAAAAAAGAATTAAAACAAAAAAACAATAAATCATATAACTATGGGACACACCATTTTTACTTGTTTTCTATCATTTGCTAATGACATACAGATTACTTTCTGAACCTATGTATTACAAATATAATACATGAAATATTTTACATGTATTCCAGATGTAAAATCCCTACCCACAGGAATTTATGATTGCCTCATTTTGGTTGCATGCCCAGTTCTTAATGAGTTCTGTTAGAAAATTGATTACACCTCCCAAGAACTTCCACTCTTCTAATTTCTTGACAGAAACAGATTCCCAGAAAATAACACCAATGAAATCCCACCACCTTCAGTATTCTAATTCCCTAAATATGATCAATGAAATGTGGTTGCCTATTCATAAGAGTCACCGCACCAGCAACCAGCACTATCTTCTACGTAGGTATACTAAAGTTGCTTTAAAGAAAGTAAGTTATATTTAATTCAATAAAGCAACATTTTCTTGTTCAAATGGGAAATGATAAACTTGTATCTCTTAAATCAACAAAATTTCAATACTGAATTAATTCTGATCTTTAAACTGAGATACGAATAATTTCAGAAAGCAATTGTCATCTTTGGCTAGGACAAGGTAATAAATGTGAACCCAAACATATCTGAGATTCCATTTTTTAAACTTTTGCTTACACATTCCCCATCACTGGTTCTTCCTAAAGTCTACATAAAGAAGAGAAGCCAACTATGTCTCTTCTCCTAGGGCTGAGCCTTTAAAGCACAGATTTATGTTCTAGGCCCTGAAGGCAACATTTTACATAGTGCAATGCTAGCCAGCAGCGGAGTCCCAGAAGGTGAGTGCATCATTCGAAAGGGTTTTAATGCAGCAGGGAAGAAGCACTACCTCCCGGTAATCACATGATCAGCACACCTAAATGGACAGCCCTAGCCTGCATATTTAAACCTGCAGCTGGAGATGCGGCTCTGTTTGCACAATACTGTCCCGTGGCAGAATTACACAGCTCGCCATGGCTGCAGCCAGATAATTATTATTGATTCGCTCTCAAACTGTCAATCCAGGGACAGCTTGGAGGCAGTCAGTGATGGACAGAAGGAGGATTGGACAGCCACCATCCAACGAGGAAACTTCATCTTGAAAATGAACTTAGATGAGATGGTGCCAGTGGATAAGGGTAATTGATGATTGTTTTAGAGTGGAGGAAGGGGAAGAAGGAAAGATTAAAAAAAAAAAAAAAAACCTTCTTGGCATTCATCTTAGTGTCCTTAGTGGAATGCACTAGGGGCTGTCCACAAACTCTGTAAAGATTTTGTGTGGTTTTGCCCCAGAAATGTATCATTTTTAATATGCTACCATAATCAATATGAGCTCACCATTATCCAAGTAAAGGAAAACATTTAGGTGTTTTCTTGGTTACATTAGAATATAGAAATTTTTGAGGATGTAGGAGCATTATTTTTAAAAATGTGTTAAATATGTATTACTATAGTCATTTTAATTCTTCAAAGTATTCTCTGTACCTATTTGATCCTTTCACAAATATATGCTAAGCTCCTAATATTTGCAAAGTAATTTCTTCCTCAAACACTATAGGTAAATTATCAAATACCAGTTGACAATTTGATAGATGGGTAAATTGAAGCCCAGGGCAGCTGAATAACTTGCCTAAACTCACAAAACTCATTAGAGGCTGAACTAAACAAAGATCCCACACTTTCCGTCTCTTAGATTCTTATTCTTTCCTTAATATTCACTCCTATTCTTTGAATAGCTGGCTATTCTGAGCTAAGCACTATATAAGACACTTTGCATAGATTATCTCATTGAAAATTCACCACAGCAAGGTGGTTTGCATGAACCATTTTTTACAGACAAGGAAATGAAATTCACAGTAATTCTAGAGCTTGTGTAAAGTCGCTCAAGAGTCTTAGCCAGGATTTGAATCCTAGACTGCCTGGTACTTAAAGCAGAGGCAACATGTCCAAGTATTAGTGCTACTTTGGCAGCTACTAAACAAGAGGGAAAAAAGGTAATGGATTTGAACAATAACACATTAAACTGCAGTCCTGCGTATGGAGTATCTTTCCTGCCAGTGAAGAATAATATGGCTTCAGTGGCATCCTGCTCCAACACCCAAGACTCTGAAGCCATTGAAAAATTCTCACTAAAGGACAGTGTCCTCCTGGTCGTTTAGTGCTAGACCTTTTTATTTGTTCCTCTGGATGCCCAGGTGTCAGCAGATGCAGCCTACGGAAGCCAGCAGTAAAGCTGATCTGGACAGGATTAAAAACCAGCCTTTGTGGCTGTGTTCCTCATGATTCTTCCTTTGTCTCTCTTTATTTGAAGCATGACCTGGCCTTTGCTGATTGTTGGTGACATTGCTTTACTACAGTCATTTCTAGGCCTGGGTTGTGTCACCCTGGGGCAACTTCAATTATCTCAAGAAATCGTCTCAAGATGCTTTTTTAAAACAAAGGATCGTTATTTTTTATTTTATTTTAATTCAAAATAAATATACATATAATCTGGAGAGTATTTTAAAAGGATAAAATTGAGTTGAAAAATCAAGCCAAAACAAAAACACAGAGTTAAGAAATCATTGGTGAACATGTCACTCATTATTTGAAAATGGAGAGCTTGCTGTTATCCATATTCTGAGAAGTCTGAATCAAATACCCTGAGTTTTGGCCTAGAGGAAAGTGAACTGCAATCTATTCCATATAGTTTACCCTCCTGTGTATTAAATGTCTGGTCATCCCCAGCATTCACATGTTCAAACTTTGACCCTTCTTATATTTAGAGTGGAAGTTCTAATGGCTTGTGGTATGGAGGATACAGACAGCTCCCTCTCTAGCATATCCCTAAGCCTGCCTGAGTAAACCAGAAGCTTTTCATTGCAAGGATAATTTCCATTCATGATCTCTCACTATGTCCAAACCCAGCATCCGTGGTTGCTTTAACTGTCATTTAATTCTCTTTAAATGTGTGCAACATTCTTAATCATCTTTCATCTCATCTGATTCACATAGAATTCTAAAAGTCAGGTCAGATACTATTACTGCTGTTTTACAGATGAGAAAATTGAAGACTCAAGGAATTTAAATGACCATTCCAATGCTGCTCATGGTGACAAAGCAAGGCATAAAATATAGATTTTTTGACTGCTAGTACCAGGCTGTATCATAATGTCTCACTCATCCTATGGTTGTGTTTTGTTTTTAATGTACTAGATCCACTTTGCATGCATGTCAGCTAAACACAGAACACTGGTAATAGTACAGAAACCATAAATTTGCATGAAGTATTACAGCAACCTCCTGGTGTATGTCAGTAAACTGTCTCATTCCTCTAAAATTAGTTCATTAGGACAATTTTGTAACCAACAGAAGCATAGTTTCTTAAAAAGTGGTTATCTTTTTATAATATCCAAAGATACTATATAACTTGACCTTTGGCCCTGAATCCACGGTCTCATGTCTGAGTTCTAGGAAGGGATGGCTAGTAAAAGGAAGGGAACAAAAAAATCGAAAGGAGGTATTTGCTTAAACCTCAAATATTAAAAGCACAGGCCACTTTCTAGTTTTTCCTGCAGGATGCAGTATCTGTAGGTGGGTACCAGGCACCTTCTCCCTGGGACATATCTACAAGCTCTCTGGAGTCCTGAGAAGACCCAAGAGCCTAAATATCAGGTTGAATTAGCCCTGTTTGGACTGAAAAAGAAGATATCGCCTTCAGCAGGTATTGGTGGTATTGATGTACCAGGACAATGATGGGTTTGTGGCACCCTCACAATGGCCGTGTGTCAATCAAAGGCCTGGGAAGAAGACATTATCACTCAAACATGAGAATGGAAAATGGTGAATTCTAAAAGAACTCAAGAAGACTACATTTGCAATCTTTCCTTAAAGATGTCTAGAAATACTTAGGAGAGGAGAAAGGGAAGGGGGATTCTGAGCAGAGTCCGGTTCAAGGTTTCGAATAATAATTTTTGTACTATGGTTATAGTTATAGCTGTATCATCCATCTCGAGGCTAATGCGGTATGGAGAAAATGTGTGTGGGGTGGGGGTCACATTAATATTTTAGATTTTTCTCAAAATACATGTTCCATTTTTGTTTTAAGGAAATGTATATGGATTTTAGAGTCTGACAGAATTGACTTTCAAAACTAGCCCCACTACTTACTAGTTCTGGATACTTGAGCAAGTAATAAAAATTGCCTAAGTCTCAATAGACGTCAGATGATGCTTACCATGTGCGGTTGTTGAGATCTGTCTGATCTTAAGGGGAACTGACTATTTACAAAAGAGGTAACCATCATCTGAGAAGACAAAGGTCTTTTACAGTCCTGAAAGCCCAAGTCTGTCTTAGGAGTTAGTACAGCGTCTAGGGACAGACTAGGCATTCATCCTGTGCTCCTTGGCATTGTCACACACCTCACTGTACCTAAGGCCAGGTTCCTTCAGTGTGCGCTGTGGTCCAGGCCATGATGATAAGTCACAGCCTCCTGTTCACCCCCAATCAGGCATGGTGATCTAAAGCCCTGCATCTGCCATTTCTGAGATATATTTAAAAGTAGGCCTAGCCTCCTCACTTGCAAGGGAGGAGGGTTGGGAAATCTCTGAGAGGAAGCATTCTCAGCGCCTCTGGGGAACCACAGGTGCTTCCCCCACTCCAGCCATCAAATGGCAGGAATCAGGCTCATATCAAAGGCAGCACTGGCAGAAGAGAAGGTCTGCTTCAGGGAGGGAAGGGAGCCAAGTGTAGAGAATGCTTAAGTAGAATTGGCAGCAGCAATCTTTGATGGCCCTAGCAACAAACACTTGAGTGGCAGGACTGTAGTGTTGATTTTTCTTTTAATCTTCTCTCACCTTCATGATAACATAGTTCTCTGCTGGAAAAGTCAGTCTTTACCCATTTATGGCACTGCAACCAAGAATCACAGAAATTTTGCTTTGGTTGAAATTCTGAAATAAGACATCATTCTCTATGATTACCAGAAAAAAAAAAAGTGAGTGTGTCTGCATATATCTTTTTTTACAGTCATGATGTGGCTTTCTACCCTATCTTTGTTAAGTGCTACTAAAAGTGCCAAAGCCAACCCTACATGCTGTTTGATGAAGGCTGCTTCTGAGGTTACTGACAAGAAAGGACAGAGGGCAAGAAAGCAAAAAAGAATTTAGAACAAGAGAGAAGTCTTCTTGTGTATCATTTACTGAGAATTGGAAGAGCACACTGTTTGAAGAGTCAGATGAACTTAGGCAAGTGTTACTCAGCCTGACCAGACAGAAAATATTAGAGGACCAAGCATTTGTAATTAGACACACATAAATTTACCTCTACTTTTGGCCAGTCCCTACATGTGTGGGTTGGGAGAACAAGTAGAGGGAGGAAGCAGCATGGGATATGGATATAACTAAAGGGATCTAAAGTGATCACCCAGATTTTGTGCAATTAGAGATAAAAATCCCTGAGTAATAAATACTGACATCAGAGAGCTAGAGAAAACCTAAACAAAGGAGATTAACAAGACCAAATTGAAATAACAGTGTAATTCAAAAATAGTTGATGTATCTTGTATAGTTGAGCTGCAATAACAAAATAGCATAGATTAGGTGGCTCACAGTTTTGGAGGCTAGAAGTACATGGTCAAGGTGCTGGTAAATTCAGTTTGGGTAAGAACTCTCTTCCTAGTTTGTAGTTGGCCACCTTTCTATATGTTCTTACATGGCCTTTCTTTGGTGTACAGGCACATGTGAAGAGAGAAAATAAGTTCTCTCCTGAGAAAGAGAAGGGTATCTCTTCTGATAAGGATACCAATCCTATTGCATCCGGGCCCCACCCTTATGATCTCATTTAATCTTAATTACTTCTTTAGAGACCCCATCTCCAATTACGGCCATATTGAAGGTTAGGGTTTCAACAATACATTTGATGGGACACACATTCAGTCCATAACACACCTCTTGTCCAGTCTCAATTTGCTGTCTTACTTGTGTTACTAAAAAGAACACAAATCCAACACTG
The DNA here is from genome assembly GCF_000325575.1 of Pteropus alecto. Lineage (NCBI taxonomy): Eukaryota > Metazoa > Chordata > Mammalia > Chiroptera > Pteropodidae > Pteropus > Pteropus alecto. The sequence goes on from NW_006442109.1 coordinate 19,280,868, forward strand.
ACCCAAAACAGAAAAAAAGAATTTAAACCTTTAGCAGAGCCCCTCAAAGAGGCATACATGCTTGCTGCAAACAGAGCAAAAAGATCCTTTACCAATCTCTCTGAAGTTTCGTTTAATGTAATAGTTGCTCTGCAGTCTCTCCTTTAGCATCCTCCCCAGACTCTCGCCAATGTGCTTGGCTCTCCTCCTCCTCTCATCATCTCCTCTCACTCTCACTTTTGGATTGACTCTATTCTTCCATGAGTTGTTCTAGGCCAATGACTCTCAAGCTTTGGTTGGTACCAGAATCACCCAGGGAACTGGGTAAAAATTCAAAAGCCCAGACCCTATTCTATTTCAGTAAGCCTAAACCTCTGTGGTCTTATTAGCATCTCAGGTGGTTCTGATAATCACTCTATGTCCTAATCTGCTTGGGCTGTCATAAAATACCACAGACTGGGGGTTTAGACAAATAAAAGTTATTTTCGCACAGCTTGGAGACTAGGAAGTATAAGATCAAGGGGCCAGCAGGGTTTGTTTTCTGGTGAGGTTCCTGGCATGCAGATGGCCATCTTTTCACTATGTCCTCACATGGCCTTTTCTTGGTGGTTGCATAAGGAGGAAGGGAGAGGAAGAGGGAGAGAAAGAGGTAAAAGAGGGAGAATGAGCATCTCCCTCTCTGCCGCTCCCTAAAAGGCTATCGATCCTATTGGATTGGGACCCCACCCTTATGATATGATATTTAATATTAGTTACCTCCTAAAAGAACTATCTCCAAATACAGTCACATTGGGGGTTAGAGCTTCAGCATATGAATTCTGGTGGCACGAAATTTAGTCCATAGCACTTACGTTTAAGGCATTGGTTCTCACCTAAGGGTAATTTGTTTCCCACGGGGAACATTTAGCAATATTTGGAGACATTTTTGGTTGTCACAACCTGGGGGAGGTTTCTACTGGCATCTAGTGATAAAGAGGCCAGAGATAGTGACAAACATCCTACAATGCACAAGAGATCCCCCTCCCACTGCAAAAAAGCCAACCAAACAACAAAAAGAATTATCCAGTCTAAAATGTCAATAGTTCTGTGATTGAGAAATCCTGCTCTACTTCTTTCTTTGATCCTTCTGTTTCCATAACTCTACCTATTATTTTAATGAGCACAATAAATGCCAGGCATAGATCTGCCTGAACATCAGAGGCAAGGAAAGAGAGGTGAGGAGAGAAGCCTGGGAGTACAATTAGAATGCTACCATTTTTATTCCTGTCATTTTTGTCTGAATTGGAATAGGGATTCTTAAACATGAGCATGCATCAGAATCACCTGGTAGGCAAGTAAAAACACAGATAGTTGGAACCAGTCCCAGAGTGTTTGATTCAGTAGGTCTGGGATGGTGCCCAACATTTTGCATTTCTAACAAATTCCCTGCTAATGATGCTGATGATGGTCCAGGGATCTCCCTTTGTAAACAACTAGGCGAGAACAAAGAGGGCTGATAATGTATTTGATAAACTTCTCAAGTTTTTACCTAAGATCAGTTCTTGGGAAAAAGCAACAGTAAGATGAAAATACTCCAAGGAGTTTAAAGATTGTTACAAAAGAGGCATTTCAGGCAATAAAGCATCTTAAACTCTGGAGTGGTTTACTAAGGGAAGGTTTGGAACATCTTTCTCTGAAAACCATCAAGAAAGTCTCTTTGGTTTGATGGGCAGCAGCACTCTCTCTGCTTAATGTCTGGGAGGAAAACAGACTGCTCTTGAGAGAGCTGTGCCAACCTCAGCCTGAGTCTGGAGGTCGGGCCCCTTGTCTAAGCTGCCTGCACAGTGGAGTTCAGAAAAAGAATTGGGCTGTTTCTTTTGTTCTTGGAAAGTATAACACACTAGGTGCCCCAGTCTTTTGACGTGGATTTGTTTTATATGTTCCCCCTAAGGAAGAGGCACACCTGTCAGAGAAACCCTGGAGGGAGGGTAGAGAAAGACTCAAATCGGATGCTAAGACTTTGTCCAACAAGCCAGGGACTCTCAACCCTAGCTGAGCATCAGAATCACCTGGAGAGCTTTGTCAAAGTGAGACTGCAGCCCACCTGCAACGATGTGACTCAGTCTGGGAAGGGCCAGACAACTATTGTTGCTATTGTTATTTGAAAGTTCTATAAATGTGTGGGGTTGCAAAGCCAGGGTTGAGCCCACTGTAAGCACTTCCAGCACATATTACAGAATTTACACAATGGCCTGGTGATTTATTCCCAGTTGTAACAATGAGAACACAGGCCCAGAGAGCTCCAGTCTATCAGTCTATCGCTATGCGTTAACAGTGAGTGGTAGAACTGAGATTATTACCCAAATCTGCCTTGTCCACCTCTGCCGAAGGACGAAGTGGGATGTGTGTGTGTGTGTGTGTGTGTGTGTGTGTGTGTGTGTGTGTGAGAGAGAGAGAGAGAGAGAGAGAGAGAGAGAGAGAGAGAGAGAGAGAGAGAGAGAGAG
>NW_006442109.1:19283347-19337177 GCF_000325575.1 Pteropus alecto
GAGAGAGAGAGATTGAGAGAAAGATGCGGTGGGGTCTGTGTTTGGTGTGTTAGTGTTGCAGGGGGATGACAGTAAAGATTTCTCTACTTCCTTTTTCCTGACTTTGGAATCTAATTCTTGGAATTTTTTTTCTCTTTTCGTAAACTAAATGGCAGAGAGAAAAACACGGTAAATTTCTCCCTTTAACTCAATACAGACAGGTTGAACAAGAATGGTAACAGGAGTGATTTTGTGAATTATAGCGCAAAGGCATATGGTTGTGCTTTGAAATATTTAGGACTAGCACCGTTTCCTCTTTCCACTGACATTTAGGTAGGAATCCGTTGGTGGAAATTAAGAAGAAAAGGAGAAGAGTGGACATAAATCAGAAGTTTGCCACTCAGATACATATGGAGTCGACTAACGTAAAGATCAACAAACCTATTTTTATTATCATTCCTGACTACCTTAATCCTAGCCAACTTAGTCACAAAAGCAGATAAGTCTTATAAAGAAATTCATAAATTTATTTTATTAAATCTCATTAAAGCATTAATTTATATCATAGTACAAAACTCTTTTAGTTTATCAACAAAGAAATGGCTGCCTTAAGTGTCCCCAGGGACCCCCAAAGCTCAAATAGACATGCAAGTACCTGGTAAACTGAACGTTATTGCCACATGCAATGCATCACTGTCATCACTATTAATTTTAAATTAAAATATAAAATATAGGGAGCATCTAAAGAGCACCAATCTGTAAGCACATCTGTAGAGCCCAGTCTTTCCCTTATCACCCTCCCCGACCACCTGTGTGTGTGTCTCTCTCTGCTCTTCTCACTTGTCCTTCCTCCTTTCTCAAATTCTCCTCACCACACCCTGCATCACTCTGCACTCATTCCTAGGTGGCCAAACCTCAGGAGACATGGTCATGTATTTTGTGTTTAAAAACTCAAGATTAGCAACTAAGAAATAAACATTAATAATGTACAGCTACTTGAGAAAGCTGAATTCCAAATGGTTACTATGCTCCTAGTAAAGAGAGTGAATAGCATATATAAATGAAAAAGAAACAAAAATGAACACAGTAATGCTTTGGCATCACATGAGCGTGATTCTCCTTTTCTTTTATTGCTATTTCAATGTTCTTGGAGCAATAAATAAAATACTTTAAATATTAAATCAAATTTTTAATGTACTATCTCACCAAGCCTTTCACAGCCTCCCTACAATACCTCCTAGCTTCATTGAAAACACTTTAAGATCAAATTCAGGTAGTCAGAGAGTTTAGACCTTTTGTCAAGCAAATCAGTACCTGAAAGATTCATTCCCTTTTTAATCAAGTCAGTTTGGGCTGCTTTTCTATCTTGCTTGTTTTGTTTGTTCCTGCTCCCTGGGTGACCACTTCTATGCACACTGGAAGGCCAATCATAAGGAGAGCTGTTGACCAAGCAACTGGTCTTTCAGAACCTTATGACTGACTAGCATCTTCCCATGTGGACCATGGCCAGTCCAGGCTCCATGGTGCAAAGTGTGTCAGGGGCAACCTGGGCTGTTCCCATCAACCTTCCCCACTCCCCAGGGGTCTGCACTGGGATCCCCAAATGCATTTGCCCCTCCCCACCTATGCTCTCATGCTCTGTTGCTGTAATGTTTGTACTAAAAAAATAGATACATGTATTTAAAAATATGTATGCACATAGATTTTATATAGCCATGTAAAATATATGTAAAGATAAATTATATCTATGTATATAGACATATATAAAATATATCACCACAGGTACATGGGGGATACGCTGAGGGTTCTGCTAAGGCACTGATAAACAATTTGTGGGTTCATTAGTTTTACTCAAAAGTGAAACAAACATATCATGAGTAGAATAAAAATCTTACAAGCATTTTTAAGATAAAAGTAGAAACTTGAAAGACATTTCTTGGGGAGATGTAATCAGGTGTCTGGGATTCAAATTTATTCTCCTTTGCCTGGGTGTCAGTAAGAAATCTGACAAGCAGGGCACCTAGGGGCACAGGGAGCTGTGATTACTCTTAGCCAGGCTTTTATAAAACTCTCTGGTGTGTTGTAATTTACTACCCAGAAAGTAAATGTTTCAACTCACTAATGCCAATGCAGAACCTTGAGAACTGGTCTTCATTTCATAACTGTGGTAGAGCAAGCAAGACTGTGATTTGCCATCAATTTCTGGGCTATGCCCAGCCCCTGGTGAGCTGCTTCCTGCAAGAAGTTGGGCAGACTGCCACCATTACAGAAAGAGAAATTTGGTGCTGCTCCGTTCTAGTAAATCTGACACATTCAGTCACTTATCTTTTAACAGCAGCCTTGCTTTGCTATGTTTATAAACCAAAAGTCTGAGTCAAGCATGATCAGATAGTTTTTTCTGATTTCTTCATTTTATTATATGAGGCCTGATTTTCTCTAGACCAGCCCATTTATTTAGATAACAGAATCAAGATAGGAATAGAAACCCAAGTCTGTATAGCTCTTGCTTCTAGAACTTGCTCATGTAAGACCATATGAGACTTTATCTATGTATAAAGTCTCACTCTAGTATGTCTAAAAGTCCCCAGAGGTGCCTCATAGGTGTTTAAGAATTAATCAGAGTATATCTACCAGCATCTCTTTCTGTCCTGGTCCATCAACAATGTGTCCCTTGAGTGGGTCTCATGGCTGTCATGGCCACCTGTGCCAAGGTGCTACATGTTAAGGATGATGTCTCCTATGCTTTCAAAGACAACAACCTTGAGATGCCAGATGTACCTTGTGTAGCAGTGGAGAGGTTGACCCTCTTTCTACTCTGAGTCCCACATTATCATCCAGTACCAAAGCAACATTTCTGATGCCACTACACCTGACCACGTTCCTTGTGAAAATAGCTTCCCGATTTCTGCATAAAATGTTGTTCATCACAAGGCTCAGAGACTTAAGACCAAGATCAAGATTAAAGACAGATCCCATACAGTCTTGCTCTCCTCATTTTCTCTTTCCTCCTTCACTGTACAGCCCCATTCCTCCTTTATGTATCAGTTCACTCTGATTGAATATTTAAATTCCTTCTTCATTTGTTCATCCTATATTCATGGACATGCCTATATCCTCAAAGAAGGCATCCTTTAAGATCAAGACGAAACCCCAACCATGTTGATGAGAAGCCTTTCAGAGATATGAAAATTAACCTCCACACGCTGGTACATTCTGTGGCTTATTTCTACTGGGTAATACCGAGACTGATCCAGAAAGTACAAGATGATTCATCCTGCTGAGTCCAAGCAGAGCTTAGCCTGTGGTGATAATCTATGCCCAACCCTGGGACTAGCCCTAATGACTCTGATGTGACCGTCATCACAGGAGCATAATGAACCAGGCCTCCTTTTCTACAGGAATCAAGGTAAAAAGCACTTGCATTTGTTAAAAATGCCTTCTAAATCTTCAACTGAAATTTGATACAAAAAGACAAAGGGCTATTACCTAATTATGAAGTTACTTGCTAAGAGCAAGTTTTAGAGTATTTACATTTGTTTAAAAGCCAAAAAGATTATCAGCTGTGCTACTGCAGACTTTGAGGCTCCTATCTTTGTTTTATTTACCAATTTCTAAATTTAGGTGGAGGATTCTGTTATTCACTTGAACTGCTGGTCAATTCTGCATGGACAGACAGTGCAATATAGAAAAGATACTAGAATTATGGTTGAGAGATATTAATACACAAAAGATATTTTATATAATAGAAAATTTATGAAAAGGCAAGAATAACATTAAAAAATATATGGCTTTATTTAGCAAATTGGAAATGTACAAGATTCCATTCATAGAAGCCTCTGGAGAGAGCATACAGTAATTCCTTATTCAGAATGGAAAAAAAGGGGACTTGAGGTACTTTAAATAGTTTTATATTTCTTTCTCAATTCAACTTTGCATAAAAAATCTACAATCTTACATTTTTATAGCTGGAAGAACCATGATCCAGAGATAAATATACTTACTTTGAAGTAGCGAATATAAAGAAGATTAGAGATTAGAATTCGGATATTGTGATTCAAAGGGATAGGGTTAAGCCTTAGAAGTTTGGTGCCTCTCAGACATCACTTTCTCTTGTCTAAGAATAATTCTTTATCCAGACACTAAAGAGTTCAGTCACACACCTCATTTACCAGGAGTCTGCTTACTGAGGACTGCATCCACACAGAACACAAGAAGGGTGGAGGGAGGCTTTGAGGAACAAAAACAGGTAGTATCAAGGCATCCCACTGTGAGTATCTCACATCTTAGCCCTGCCTGGGTTCTTAGGCTGCCTACAAAAGTTGGGTAACCCTCCCAAGCCTTGGTGTTCTTATCTGTAAATGGAGATAGAAATTTTTTGCCCCTCATCAGAGTGTAGACAGGATTTAATAAGATCATATATGTCAAGCATTTAGAACACTGCCTGTTATATTAAATTCTCATAAATGATGCTATTGTTTTTATTATTGTTGTTATTTATTACTCTAAATACAATCCTGCAAGCATGATTATCAGACTGTCCGTGCATGGCAGAGCAAAAGCTGAAAATTATTTAAGTAGGCGAATGTTCTACTAAAAGCCTAAGCATTGACAGCAGGACAAAGCCATGGCCAGCAGATTGAAAGTCAGAGAAAAGAAAAAAAGACAATGAGAATAAGATACAAGAATTCAAAAATACATCATTCTGGGTCCTTTTCATTTCAGAGAAAACCGGGTCCTTTCATTTTAATCATTTCTCAAAACATTATATTAATAAACAGTTGGCATTCAAAATAAATTTAATGCATAGGACTTAAATTATATTCAATATAGTACCATGAGAAATTTTTTGTGGGATAAACACTAAAAGATGTTTTACTTTCCTTAAAGGTGTGGTATATTTTTTTCCCCTTTCTGGCTCAACAAACTGTTTTTTTATATATGTGCAATCTGGTTTTGGAATATTTCATTCCAGATGTTTTATTAAGTTAAATTCAGGAACTAAAGGGATAAGCTATTTGAAAAAAATATTTTGCAATGAAGAACATTTCTTCAATGGAATCTCTTATTCCCAGAACAATAATTGTCCCAGAACAATAAAGCACTACTAAATGGTATTCTTTTCATAAATAAAGCAGCAGATTCATCCCAAATCTATTGCTTCCAAAATAAAGGAGTCTCCACCTTTCTCCAATGGGAAGAAAAGAAGCAGCACTGAGCAGCAGGACAGCTTGCCCAGACAAGGGATGGAAAGCCCAGTTCCTAGATCCCCATGTCTCAGATCTTAGAGGCATAAGCCTTGGTAAGGATGCCATCAGCTGGTTGGCTAATAATGGAAGATAGGAAACCTTGGAGAGTCCTAACTCTAATTTCATTCAGGTCTCTGATAAATACCACCCAAGGAGAGTCCATTCCTGACCATCTATGTAAACTAGTACCTCCACTCCCAGCCTACATATTCCTCTTAGACCACGTTATTGTTCTCCAGGGCACTAATCACTTTTAACATATATTTACTCTATTTTATTCTATCTTCTGTTAAGTGTCTGTTTCCTTCCATCAGTGTACGTTCCATAAAGTCAGTGACTTTATCTGTTTTTTCTGTTGTTTTATCTCTAGTTCCTAGAACAGTTCTGGCAAATAGTGAACACACAGTAAAATACTTGTTGGTTGAATGGATGAGTGAATGAATATGCAAAAGTGATTAACCATCAAGCATTTTTCCTTTCTTCCACTTTAGAGAGAAATGTTGAGATATTTTCAAGCTCATAACTTTAAGTCCTATTAGGTCTTTAAGTAAAATCGAGTTTAAAAAACTAAGTGCATTTTATTAACCAAACTATGGAACCAAACAGAGAAGAAGGAACATTAACTGTCTTGCTAAAGATCACATGACTTCACAAATATCACTCTCTTCCAGCCATAGGCCACACAATCAGTATAATCTCTCTTCTACTAAAGTATTCCAAAATTTACATCCCCTGTCCTGGCCTCTTTCCCAATTTTCAATCTATATCTGACTGAGGGACAAATCTGTATGGATATCCTACATATACCAAACTTCCTAAAACCAAACTCTGATTTTTTTCCCCCAGATCAAATCTCTGAACATGCTATTACTCAAAATGGAGGCCCATTAACTTTTTTCTATATGGACATGGGTTAAATTTTTAAGGTTTGGAGCATAGAGCAAACCCTAAGGAAACAACACATCAACCAAGCCACATCTAAATAGGACGGGAACAACAAATGAAAGAATAGAGGAGAAGAGATGAGTGTCAGAGAATCCTTTGTGTAGCAGGCTGAGCTTGCCCAGACAATACAGCACAGGCCCCGGGTGTATAAGACATGGACACGTTGAGAGAAATCACACGCAGGAAGGCAAAACAAAGGTCACCCACTTCTTGGTCTTGCCTGTAGCAGTACAGCATTAAATGAACCGAGTCCCAGCTAGTGAGAGCAAAGATCTCTCAGAAAGGGCAATTTACAATATCATATGTTGGCAGCCGTTTTGTGCAACTGCTATTGGTTGTCAGTTGACCCTGGCTTTGTCTGACCTCCAGAAGTTGTGGCTCAGAAGTGCAGAGTCTCTTCGAGTTTGATTGGAAAAGGTTTCTATTAATATATACCACAGCTCACCTAAAGAGAACCTCGATTCTGGCCAAGGCTTCTTTACCCCTCTCCCTAACAACAGTGTGATAACACCCGAGTCAAAGCAGGACAGAAATGTCCAGCAAGGTACTCTGGCCTGGCTCATTCCCCGTCTCCCTACCAGGCAGGTGTTAATCCCAAAGCCTGGCATCTTTGACTCAGCTTCCTCTGTCACATGGTTGAGTTACAAAACCATTTTGTTCTTCTATCTATTTATTTCCCTTTTCAATTGCCAATATTCCTTTTCCTAACATTTCTGCTGTCCTTGGATAACTTGAAAATCAGGAACAAAGGTTCAAGTTACTTTATAAAATACTTGCCCTTAAATACTGAGACTTCCTTCTAAATCAATCTTGAGATTAATAAGTAATACCTCTGACATTTTTGTTTTTGTGAAGCACTTTCTCATCACTATCTCATTTAACAGTGGCAACAGCCTCAGGAGAGAGGTATTCACACCCTGACAGGTGAGGAGACTAGGGCTCAGAGAAAGCAAGCGACTTACCCAGAGTCACACCTGGGACTTGAAACACTTTCCACCAGAGCAGACCCCCACCGATGTGTGTTCTACCTTTGCAGCTCACCTAATTGTATAAAGGGAATCACAAGCCAAAAGCATCATCATTCACTCCACAGTATCTCACCCAGCCCTGCCTTTTCCAGAGTCAAGAAAAGATCATATTTCTTCCTGCTCACTTAGCCATGCTGCACTCACCTGATTGTGCTGTTTATAAATCCCAAGTTAGCATTATGCATTTGTTCATTTTATCTATATTTATAAATCCCAAGTTATCATTATGCATTTGTTCATTTTATTGAGTGCCTACTATGTGCAAGGTATCACAAGTACGGCGATTAGGTGATAGGAACTACTAAATATTTATAGATGAGAGCATTATTCATTTTTTTAAAAAAACCACTTAAACCATGCAGGATTCAGTGATCTATATTGCGTTCAAAGTAAAGTAAATCACAGAGCTGCTGGCTCCAATTCTTTTTTAAAGTAGGCAGGGTATAAATAATAAATAGAATAAAAGCGTCACTGTGAAAATTTTATCAGAGGCCATAAGTGTAGAAGAGTTAAGAGGCTGGGCTTCAGTCCAGACTCTGCCACCAGAAGTGTGTGACCTTGGGTGAGTCACCTCACTCCGCAGGCTTTCTTTTTCTCCCCTATAAATTATATGAATTGGGCGGGCTGATTTTTAAAGTGCCTTTTTTCAGCAGTCTCCTGATTCTGAAGCTGAAACTTGATCCCTGAGGATCTCAGGGGCTGAGAGAAACACAGGGACTTGGTTACACTTGGGATCCTTAAAGGTAAAATGCCATCAAGAGCAAACAAGCAACCCTCTTGGAAGGCAATAAGCAGGTGTGTAAAATATAATAGATTTGGAATAATTAATGCAATGATAAGTGAACATTGGAGAAATTTCTAATACTAGAGTGGTCTGCTACAAATAATAAGTAACCAGGGGAAATTAAAAATTAATAGGTAATGATGTATCAAAATTGTTTTCTTAGTTGTGACAAATGTCCCATGGTAATGTAATATGTTAGCAATAGTGGAGCAGGGTGCAGGGGATATCTAGGGCTCCCTGACTTTTCTGTACATCAAAAACTATTCTAAAAACAAAGCAATAGGAATCCTCGTCTACCTAAGTGAGAACTATCGACTGACTTGAAGACACAAAAAGGGTTAGTGTTCAGGGTTAGCATTCTGCCTGTAAAGGCATCTCCTTCGTTTCTAAAGGTAATATTTGAACCCTTCTAATTTTTTGTAGACAGCTTTATAATATTAATCGGGAAGTTTAAGTGGGCTTGTTGAATTTATATTTCATTTAAATATCAGGAGAGAAAGAAATGTGAGCTCTTCTTGGCAGTTGGAAATCCTATTCATAGAATACGAAAAAATTCCCCAAATGAAGTTAACTGATGGTGACATTTCCATACCCACCAACATCTTTAACTTCCGCTTTAAATATGAAACTTAAGACCAACTACAAGACCATAGCAATCACAGCAGTTTTGAAAACTCATCCTTAAGCATCACTGGAAGACAAAGGTTCTGAGGAAGCCAGTTCTAACTTCCCTGGTATTTGGCTACCATCTGGAAGCAAAGCAAACACATACATCCCAGCCTCAGGAAGGAAAAGTCAATAGCTTTAAATCCACGCTGTGTGTTAAAAGCAGTGTGGATTAAAGGAAAATGTCTTGCCAGTTCTCTTCATTAACATTAGCAAATTCTTATGTAAGTTACATAGCACTGAAGTCTGCAAATTTGGCCTAATTTTATCTTTAAGGCATAGGCTTCTGAAACGTGCTCTCTTTGGTCTACACATTGCTTTTTGACATATTCTATTAGCTGGAAGCTCTAGCATCCTTTATTATGATTCCAGCAGCCTTAGCTCTCTGCTCACAAATAATTGATGCTCCCTTTGCACCAGGCATAGTTTTCAACTGATAAGCAGCAGGGTAATTGGCACCTTCACAGGATATTAGGAAGAAAGAGTGGGGGAAAGATCACACTTTGCAGACAGGAAGCAGACAGCAGAAGGTAACAAAATAATCACACTCCTGCTAAGAAGGCTAAATTCTTCCGGACAAATTATATACTTTGCATTTTCTATGATAAATATTAAGTTTTATATTTATCAACACATAATGTAAGAAAAAAATTGTCAGGTTAGGATACTCCATGAGTTTATTAAAGATAAGGTGTTAATGTTATTATTTATTCTCAGTAACATGCACAATTTGATGTAACTTCTTATAATACTTAGCATTAACAGCTTGGATGTTTTCCATACTCATTGTGACATAATTAATGATGCTGTCATACTGAATACATGGACATGAATTATTACTAAATTAGAATAGAATTCCTATAGAACTATGTGTAATGCACTGTCACCACAAATACAATATTAATAAAAAATCTAGGTTAACCTGTGCTTAATCTTTTTAAATCTAACCTTTTGTTTTAACAAAGCACATTAAAAAGCTCTGACTTTGCCAAGTTTGGGGGAAGGTCTATTGCATTTTTCAGACAAAGAGATGTCACTGTGATTTTGACGGCAGCATGGGGCATACATTTTTAAATTCTCTTCTTCAGAAGAATCAAAAAACCTTCAAAAGGTTAATAACAGAACAATAAGTCTATATGTGAGGGCAAATCAGGAGGCTGGGACACAGATCAGCTCATTCATGTTGAGACACTCTACCCAGTCTTGTCCACCTCCTGCGCCAACCAAACTAATTCCTGGCCTCTGCAGAAGACCAAAGACTAAATAAAACTCATTCTCTAGAGTTGGACCAAAGGTCCAGTGAAAGAAGAAATGTGAGGAGAAAATTCCTGATCAACAGTGTTCACTCTCTCCCCCAGTGTCACCACCACCAGTATCTATTTGCTACCTTCCTACTCCCAGAGATCTCACTCAGATTCTGCCATTATGGGACCTGATCTAGGACCATATCAGCCTCAGAAGAAGCCTCCATCTGACCCAGATAAAATCCATATCTGCCTTCCAAGTACTAGTCACTCTGGTCCTCCTGCCACACAAACTCCTTCCATCCTTCCCCATTGACTCCCAAAATCTGGCCACTTCTGCCACAGACCTTGTGCTATGCTCCTCAGTTACCACTTGACATTTCATTGTATTTGAAGAGTTTGTTTAGACTTTCAACCAACCATCAGCAACAACCTCAACTCACTCCCAGTCTCTTCCAGATCAACTCTGTGAGCAGCTGGAACAAAGTGGATGTCCCACTGAGCCTTGATAAAATAATCTACTCATTTCAGAGACGCCATTCTTTTGAATTGTCTAGCCTGACTTCATTGGCTTATGACCTGACTTTTATTTATTCCACAACCATATATTGAGATCTCATTATGAGCCAAAGAATCAGACATGCAATTTGCTTCCTAACTTCTTCCCTCTTTCTCTCCAGCTGTTTTCATTCTTCAGTAGCACCTGCCAATCTGCCTAGGTCAGCGGCTTTTAAACATTTTTGGTCTCAGGAACTGTTACTCTCTTAAAAATTATGAAGAGCCAAAGAGCAATTGTTTATGTGCATCATTCTTTTTGATATTTACCGTATTAGGAAAAAAATGTAAAAGTATTTATTTATCAATTTATTTGAGACAATGATGAACCCATTACATATTAACATAAATGACATATGTCTACAGAAACATGTATTTTCCAAAACAAAAAATATATATATCAAGGTAGGTGGCAGTGTTTTGCAATTTTGCAAACCTCCTTAATGTCCGGCTTAATAAAAGTCAGTCGGATTCTCATATCTGCTTCTGTATCCATTCTGATTCAATATGTTACTCTGGTTGAAGTATATGAAGACTGTCTGTCCTCACAGATATGTATTAGTTGAAGAGAAAAACGTTTGAATAGCATTTTTGGATAATTATGAAAATTATTCTCTGACATTACAGTCACATTCAACAAATAATAGTCTAGTGTGAGATCTGAAACCTTATCAATAAACTTTTCATACTTGGTACATTAAAATCTATTGTCTTCTCTTGCACTTTGACTGGATCTTTTATCCATGCATGATTGGTCATTTGGAAAATAATGGTTCACTGAGCTACATAGACCAAATGTTGACACATTTTATTATACAATATCAAAAAATTACTTTTGTCTCAAAAAAATTATGCTAAGTGAAAGAAGTCAGACACAAAAAGCTATGTATCATACGATATTCTGGAAAAGGGAAAACTATAGGGACAGAAATCAGAACAGTGTTTGCAGGGGCTGGGGATGAGAGGAGAGAATTGACTATAAAAAAAACACTGAAGACTTTTTGGGTTGATGGAAATATTCTATATCTTATTTGTTATAGTGAATACATAACTGTATGAATTTGCCGAAACTGAAAGGATACATTTTACTATATGTAAATTATGCCTCAATAAGCTAGACCTTTAAATACATAGCATTTCTTAGTATCACCACCTACTTCTCAGAAAAGTCTATGAGTACTGGGAGGTTCTCAAGCTCATGGTGTTGAAGTCAAACTTTCCAAAATTCTAATCTTTGCTCGAAAACTTGAATTTTATCTCATTGGTGACAAATACTGTCAGCTTATCACACTTACATTTAAAATATTCAATTCTTTTTCTTTAAACTCTAAAAGTTTGGTCTCCAAATAATGCTATAACTGGAAACATAATACTATGCAAAAATGTCTGTTGCACATGATACAATAAAGTAAATTATTAACCTTGCTGAAGTTGAGTGGATGATAGCTTATGTCATACTTTTCCTTAATTTGTATAGGAGATAATGTCTGTCAAATATCAAAGTCTGAATTCCATAGTCTATCTTCCCAGTTATTTTTTCAAATAAAAATAGTTTCATAAAGGTGCTAGATGAGCTCCAACTCAAATAACCGTACATGTGTTTTTCTTGAGACTTTAGTACTTCAGAATGAAGCAGAAGAGCTTTATACATACTTCCAATATTATCATACAGAATATTATAAAAATACATACTGAAGCATTAAGACTTAAAAAATTAATAATTTTATACCTTTGCCCAGAACATTTTTAAGTGACTCTGGTTTTAGAAAAATTGCAAATGCATGATAGAGATTACAATGACTGCCAAGACACTTTGGTGGTACTGCTTTCATGCGTGCTAAGACACCTACAGTTTTGCTCACCATTGCTTTGTACCATTAGTGTAAATGTCAACACAGTTGTTCCAAGATAAACCATGAGATTCAAAAAAAGTTACTCAATACTTTTGAATATTTCAGTACCACTTGTTTTTGTTGCCAAGGTTTCACATAAAAGATCTTTGATGATTCATTGTTGCTGATGCCAGACGATACAAGCAAACAGATTCACCCATTTGTTAAGCAAAAGTACAAATCTTCAGATGAGATAGTCATTCAGTCTTCAAATACACATAACTATGTTGGTCTCTCAGCTATTGTGTGTGCTTCTCTAGCCAAAGCAATAACATAATTTACCTATAGGATACTTCCATGACTATTTAATCCTGTTTGAAAAGCTGTAACAAAAAAATGTTTGGTTTTTAAAAATCTTATCATATCTATAGTATGATACTCAATTATTTTTTTTAACTCTGAATGATTGGTCCCAAAATATCACCACACTTGACAGCATAATACTATTAAAAAATGTTCTATTGCACATGACACAATAAAGTTAATTATTAACATCACCAGAGCTAAAAGAAAGATAACTTTCATCACACTTTTGTTTCTTATATACAGTTGCACTCAGCTTCCTTCCTCCCATGAATTAGGGAACTCTCTATTGTCAACTTCATCTTTTTAATCATCTTTAGATGTAGATAGTTTGGCTATAGATTGAAAAAGGTTTCTTCTAATCTCCAATTTCTTAGGCCAACAATCCACCCTTAAATATATATACAACATATTATAATTTTTAATTTTAGAATTAAATATTATTAAATTCTAAAAAAGTTTCAGATAAAACTTAAAAGTTCAAAAATATGTTATATATTTAAAATATTTTTATATATTTTTAACATTGCAAACTAAAACAATGTGGTATAGTTCTTATTGTGTTTCCACACAGGCAGAAGTAAAACTTCAAAATTATGATTTAATGGATGTTAACGAAGTTACTGTTACATAGCAGGTATATCCTGCTATTAAGAGGTAGAGTAGATGTATTAAAAATTTACTGACTTTAAAATGCTTATA
Organism: Pteropus alecto; assembly: GCF_000325575.1. Taxonomy (NCBI): domain Eukaryota; kingdom Metazoa; phylum Chordata; class Mammalia; order Chiroptera; family Pteropodidae; genus Pteropus; species Pteropus alecto. Next base: position 19,296,692 of record NW_006442109.1, read on the forward strand.
TTTTTACCCTAAACCTACTATCTTAGGAAATTCTAGAAAACACAAAAGTACCCAAGCACATAGTCCATCAGAGCAATAATTTTAGCACATGTCTGAAAACCTATGAGAGAATGAGTGAAAACTGCAAATAACATTTTAGTACTATTATAAAAATAGTTCTGAGCTGGCAGATCCCCAGAAATGGTCCAGAAACCCACAGGGGTCCGCAAACTACATAGACAAATACTAGCCTAGGTAACCATGGAGCCTTCCCAGAAAATGATCAGGGTCATTCTACTGTAATTCTTCCCCTTTGATGATACTGAAAGACACTAGGCTGCTGATAGACCTTGGACTGGTCGAGTTGTTAAGGAAACAGAAGAGGTAGCAAAACCTCAAAACCTGAGGGTAAAGACAGCTGGTCAGCCAAGGTAAATAGTGACAACGTTGCCATCCCACAGCTCAACCCAGAAATCTCAAGTTCTCCCGCGCATCCTTTCCCTCCTTCACTTCTACAGCAAATACTACTCCTCTCTGTCCTGGTCTGAGCCCTCATTATCTCTTGCTTGACTGCTCCTTAGAGCCTCATGAGTAACTGCCCTGCCTCCTCCACCACCAGCATCACTGTCACAGAGCCTTCCCACATACTATCTGCTAGATAAAAGACAAAGGGAGCCCTTTATAATTAGGCTCCATAGACTCCCCGCCATGTCATCTGATGCAACCACTATAAAAAATGTTTCCCCATAATGCTGTTTTGCACTTCCTAGCTCATACACATGCCCTTTTCCTTGAATTCCACTCGTTCTTCATGCCGAATTCAAACGTCGACTCCCTCGTAAAGCCTTCCCCAACGCCAAGACAGAGCCTGTGCTCCCATCATGTAACAAGCAGCTTAACGACCACTTTTACCACACAAGATTGCCTTTACTTGTTTACATAACTGCCTTCCCAATCTTCCTGGGGAGAGGACAGAGCATGTCTTAGCCACATCTAGAGCCCCTACTCTAACTGAACTCCTATCTGGTGCACTAGTACATAGTAGGCACCTAATCCACGTTTGTTAAAGGAATTTGATGGAAAAGCACTGAGTGCTCCCCAATGACCCTTTGATTTAGATGCTAAGATGAATTCTCCCCTTTGGACACCTTTCTACTGGCTCATGTGATGCTTTGCCACAACAGTGATGCACAGCAAAAGAATGCTGGAACTCCATCTTTTCCCAGTGGCAAGAACAAAGCCATTGCTTTCAATTGTGTGAGATCCTGGCATTCCATACAGGTAGTTCTCAAACAACTATGTTTTGATAATAATATATCGCCAGGCACTTGTCATAAAATATCTCTACTAATCATTGCAACAAGCCTATGAAGAAGGCATTATTATCCCATTTCATGGATAAGGAAACTGTAGTACAAAGAGTACTTTGCCCAAGACAACATTCAAGTCAACTACTTTCCAACATCAAAGCCCAACAATTCTACTCTGCTGCTTACACACAAGGCTAGTTTATCTTAAAATATTGCTTAAATGAGACTTCTCTAACTCCAAAAGTATTTTTTCCTTTTAGTAATTTCTCACTGCAGATTAATGAGATTTTGTCTGTTTGTTTGTTTTTGTTTAATGAACACTAAGAACAGTGTAGGAAGAAACTCCTGCCAAAAGTCAGTTCTACTACAGAAGGGAGAACTCAGTATTCAGATCTCAAGTGCCCTGCTTTTGTTGTTGCCTCTGGCTAGTTCATGTGTGAAACAGATTAGCCTACAATTATGGTAATGAGCAGGACCTGCTTTCCGGACCTGGAATCATTTTGGTAATGAGCAGGACCTGCTTTCCGGACCTGGAATCACTTAATTGCTGTTAAAATGTTCCTTAGAATCTTATGGGAAGGCAGTGTATGTACTTTAATTATTGTGATAGGTTTACAAAAGGTGTGGCATTGCACTTTATTAGTTAAGAATGAGGAGTGTCAGTGGAAACAAAGTCTGTAACGTTATACAGCACCCCATTCCCAAGACAAGCACTCGTGTCTGTCCTGATGATGGTGTTGCTCTATTTGTTTTCCAATTACATCTTGAATGAACTCAATAGACCACGAGGCATGTTGAGAGGAATCTACTTTCTGGCAATTACAGCTTATGTTCTGTTTAGAGGTAGTGAACATTTTCATTGTCTATATTTAGCTGGTCTTTAAAAGTATGATGTAGAAAACTCAAGGCTCAAAAAAGGATGCTTTTCACGATTTCAGAAGAGAAGCCCTAAGATAATCTTGACTTCGGGCTATCAGTGCAAGGAGAGACAGGCTGCTCTGGAACCCAAACAAGAAACAGAACCAGAATGCTGAGACCTTTCTGATATCGAAAGAATTTGCACAAGATAAGGGATGTAAGCACTAATCATGGGCTAAGAAATATTTTCTAGGAATAGGCAAAACAGACTTGCAAGTACCAAAGGAAAAGACTTCTAGAAATTCATTTATACCTTTCCCTGGTTTATATTTCATGTTTTTCACGACCTACTTTAAGTTGTACTATTATACAACTTACCACCAAATAATGTGTTTGGTTTTATGTTAAATAGTTTTTTTTAATATGATTTTCCACAAAGGGATTCTTCTGTGAGTAATCACTGATGTCTGTGAATGACAAACACTATGACTTGTGTCACAGAATCCAACATGTATACTAAATGCTTGGATCATAAATCATGTGTCAAGTTCTTTGATAATCCTGAAAGATGATTTTTTAAATTGAATATTAGACAAATTTTTTAAATTAAATATTAGACAAATATGTTATGTCTATTGAAGTCATCCATTGGAGAGGAAGAACATTATTTCTAATTACAATTTGATCACTATGACGGAGCTTTTGTTCCACAGGAAATAATGGGGACTTTTATAAGAGCTTCTTTGAAAATTAAGTCAAAACAATATCTGTCCTATTATTATTTCACAGAAACCATTTTCAAATAGGTTTCAATAAACGGAAATATTAATAAAATATGGAAATAAGTCTGTCATTTAGAGCACAAAGGTGTAAAGATATATGTATTAGAAAGATTTCAAGTAGCAAGCTAATATAATCAACTGGTTTTGACAGTTTTGTCACATAACAAAAAATCCAATTTATATAACTAAATATTTCAAGTTTCATTTGAAATTTTTTAAAGATAGGCTAGGCACATTGTGTTTAGAACATAGTACTGATTTTATGCTTCCAACAAATGTGAGTCATCTTTAACTTTTTCAATTTCATTTTATGTAAAGCCCTCCTGCTATGGTCAGGTGCTACACATTTTTAAATCTTTCATATGCTATTTTTGTTTTTCCATCATATTTTTCAGCTTTTAAGTAATAGCATAGATTTTTCTTGCTCAGATTTCGCTCCTTTTAAAAATTTAGAATCAATTTTTAACGACATGTGAAAAACAGCTTAAGAAATTTTTTTCAAAATCAAAAGCTATCCATGTTCATTTGTCAGACTCTGCCTCCATGTTGCAATGATTTAAGATGAATATATTCAAGTATTTGAATTACCCAGCAAAGGTACCCTAGCTTTCACTTTTTGTAGGCAAATAAAATACGCACACTTCATTGAGAATCAGTATAATTCTAGTCTCATTTAGCTAATTGTCTTTTCATAAAATTAGAGGATTAAATTAAAAGTATATGGTCTGGAGCCAAACTATAGTCACTTACTAACTTAGCTAATTTTGCTAATTTACCTGTGTTTTATTTTCTTCTGTAAAATGAGTTAATAGGACCAACCTCATAGTCTTGTTATAAATATTAAATGAAATAATGCATGTTAAAAAGTTTATAATATTGCCTGGCACATTTAAAACCTGCAATATTATTATTTATTTGGGAAATCATTCTGGAATATTTTATGCACTTGACATTTGTATACATTTACATACATATGTGTATACACTTTTTATGCACTTGACATTTGTATACATTTACATATATATGTGTATACATACATATATATGATGAACATATTAAATATTTTGAAATTTCCTGAAAAATTGTGTTTGTTTTCTACTTCATTTTCCATAGGAAACACAGTTCAAATTCTGTTCTCATTTAGCCAAGTATCTTTCATAAAATTAAATTATAGAGGTTCCAAGCTTTATACACACACACTCGCACATAAACACACACATATATATACACACATACATAAATATACACACATATGTAAAATATATATATACATTATACAAATAATAAACATATATACACACATACTCAGTTATGCACATATATTTTCAATTACCCTCTTCGTCAACCATCATTAAATGACTATTTCTCTGTTGGACTAAAAAGAACATTGCTCTCAGCTGAGGTAGAGAATCAGATAGATGAAAAATGAGCAATCCAGACCTGAGCAGAGGAAATCTACATTTTAAAAATGCTTTGAAATAAGTCTGTGTTCCCCTGGGACATGAGACTCTCACTGCGCACACTGCTCAGTAATATAGTACATCAGTATGTAATTTTCCTAGATTAATTACATAGGTATTCAATAATAATGACTCATTTTTCTACCAACTACATTCTCATACTAGTAAGCCTGGAACATACCAGCTTCATCAAATGCTATTTAAGCAAATAGTCTACATGCTGATAGACAAATACGAGAATGAGAGAGAGAGAGAGAGAGGGAGAGAGAGAGAGAGAGAATGTGATGCTGGGGTTCATACAAGGATTTGATGATTGAATGCCCAGAGTGAGAGTACCTGGTTCTCTGGCTAGAGACAATGAGATTCTGTTAACTGGTTTATTCCAGTCCTACACATCAATAGTGATGATGTTTTCAAGGAATTGCCCACCAAAGAGACCAGGATGGTATCTTTCTCACTCACTTTCTCAGCCTTTATTGTCACTGTTCCATCATTTCCCTCTCTGTTGTTCATTTAAACCCTACCCAGTTTTAGAGCCCACGACAAGCCCTACCTCCTTCATGAGGCCTCCCCTGACGCTTTTGTCCCATACTCAATTTTCACTCTCAATACTCTTCTCAGTTATGATTGAGACATCCTCTCAATTGGCTCTTGACTCTCTATACTCTTACATAGAACAGTCTAATTCAGTAAATAATCATGGAGAACAATCATATGACTAGTACTATGCTTGATATCCTGAAGGGCACAGAGAACACATAGTATTTGAATACCCACTATGTGTCAGGCACTTTATATAGCTCTCATTAATGCTACAAGGATACTAATAACCCACAAGACACCAGTGAAGGAATAGAGAACCAAAGAAGTTAAATAACCCACTAAAATGTGCACGTTTAATAAGGAAAACAGTCAGAACTTAAGTCCTTGTAATCTGATTCCATATCCCTGATTCCAGAAGTTACTGATAGAAAAGATCCACTAGATGAGACAGGAAGTCCCAGTCGGACTTGGTAAGAAGGAGTTTGCTTTCACTCGAGAGTGAGGTCTGATAAAGCAACAGTAAGAGAGAAAGCTGAAAAGATTTGTGGGGGCTTGATCCTGGAAGATTTTGAATGCCGCACTCAGCAGTCTGGACTTTCTGTGAAAATTAAGGTCTCATAAATGCTGGTGAGGAGGCAGATCTTTGGAACCAGATTTCAGAAAGAACAATTGGCAGGAGTGGGCAGCAATTATGTGTGAGGAGGAATGGCAGGGAGCAGGCGAAAAGCAGGGAAACGAAGGGTGAAGCCAGCTGTGCTTATCTGGGAATGAGATGCTAGACCCAGAACCAGAGAGTAGCAGAGAATGGCAGTGGAGGTGGAGACTGAGAGAAAACTTAAGTGAGTCCCATGGTCTGGCTTGTTCCTGAGTTGTGTGTGAAGCACTCCACATTTTTGCTCGAATGCCATCTTATCTAAGATGCCTTCCTTGACCACCTGATATAAACTTGTCCTCCCATCCCATCTCCAGCTGTGCTATCACCCTGATGTTACCTTATCTTTCTCTCTAGCCTTTATCACCATTTGACATACTGTGTACTTCTTTGTTTACTGCCTGGATCCCCTGACAACAAGTTAAGCTTCGGACAGACAGAGATTTTTGTGTGTTTTATTCCCTGCAGTATCTCCAAAGTGCTTGCACTTAGAAGGTACTTAATAAATATTTGTTAAACAGACAAATGAGATATTCCTGAGGACATTGAAGCCTTCTTTCTCCATATAGATCACAAGCCCAGGAGTCATATTTCATAGGCCTGTACACATTACAGTGCTACACTTATCTAGGCCCTGTCACCTCAAATGCTACAGTCAGACCTCTTCTTAACCCTCCAAGTGGATGTCACATCCTTTCCTCACTTCTTTGCTAGGGTGAGGTGCTTCTTTTGATATGGTGCCATTCATGTGGCACAGTAACTGACCAAAGTACTTCCAAAAATTGCTATTTCACGGTACATGTTATGAATCCCAAATTGGACTGTAAACTCAGGTCACTCTGTGCTTTTCTGTATACTTATCACAATGTAATTAATTAGTTATTGGTATAGTTATTCGTTTATGAGACCTGTAGTTCTCAAACTTACTAGGTCTAAATCTTTGTTTTATGACAAATATTTTCTAGTGCCATCTTTTACTAGCCTGAAGTGAAATTAATGGATAATATAGCATGCCTACACACAAATTTTTTAAAAAATCAATAACATGCTCTAATGTTAATATAAAAGCAATAAAAGGAAAATAATTTATAATAAAATAGTATATATGTTAATATTTGAAAGCTCTGGGATGACTGCACTAGGACATCTAATGAAGTTGTCAGGTGCTCACATCTATAGGTAACTCACCATGAATGTAATGCTATCAATGCAGACTGATACGAACATGTCATACTAAATATTTGAATACTATGAGTAGACATCATAATGTGATTTTCCAAAATAATGAATACTTCTTATTAAATACTTTAATGGTGATTTACCTATCAAGAGAGGAACCAAGGAAAATCAACGCTGACAGGTACTTGAAAGCATAAAAACAAGGCAGAGCCATTATTTTTGGCCACTCGGATGAGCTACAGAAACTGAAGAAAGTTGGAAAGAGAATTTACTTGATATAGGTATATACCTGCCCCATTTTTAAAATTTATTGTTTTTTAATTAAAATAAATTTGGCATATAATTGTACAAGTTTAAGGTATACAACATGTTGATTTGATACATTTACATATTTCATAGGAGAAATGTTAAGAGCCCAAACTTGCAACTACCAGATAAATAAGTCCTAGAGAACTAATCACAGTATAGTGAGTATAGTGATTATAGACAAAGATACCATACAATGAACTTCAAACTTGCTAAGAGACTAGATCTTAATTAGTCTCACCATACCCAGTGTTTTAGACATATATTGAAGTACCTGTCAGACTCCAGCCAACTTCACCTATAAAATTAAGGCAGTTTTCAAGAGTTTGTTGTTGATTTGTGTAATAAACGTCATATCTTAAACTTCTCACTGGATTATAGTTTACTTAAAAAGTTTAGAACATTTAAGACAATCAGAACCAATGACTTCTTTTTAAAATAATATTTTATAGCCTCACTTCACTAACCTGAAAACAAAACTTATAGATCATATAATCTAACACACATATATTTCCAAAAATCAATATACTGCTGTAAGCATAGTATAATGTAAAATAAGAAATAAAAGGAAAATAATTTGCAACTAAATAATACATATGTAGTTTATTACATAAACACTTGGGCACAACTATACTAGAGGACACAACCAAAGAGTCTGAAGTTCGTATTATACAGAATTGCTGTGTATATGAATAGCTACAAATGCGAACTAATTCAGGTGTGTTGAAGTGGTGACTCAAATATCATGAGTAACATTTCCATAGGTAACATGATTTTTCCCAAATAGTGAATAACTTGGTAAAATTACAAACAAAATAAAATGCAGTCTTTTCTTGATTTATAGTTGTATTCTTGGAAGAAAAAGTCAGTATAAAATTAAAAATACAATTACCATATGTTCTAGCAATTCCACTTCTGCACATATACCCAAAATAATCGAAAGCAGGATCTCAAAGAGATATTTACATACCCACATTCATAGCAACACTATTCACAATAGGCAAAAGGTGATAGCAACCCAAGTGTCCATTGATAAATGAGTGGATAAACAAAATATGGTATATACATATAATGAAATATTATTCATCCTCGAAGAGGAAGGAGACATGCTATTAACATGGATAAATCTTGAGGACATTATGCTAAGTGAAATAAGGGATCACAAAAAGATAAATACTGTATGGTTTCACTTATATACATTATCTACAGTATTTGAATTTATACAAACAGAAAGTACAATTGTGGTTGCCAGGGGCTGGGGGAAGAGAAAATGGGGAGTGGTTATTTAATGAATACAGAGTTTCATTTTTGCAAGATGAAAAAGTTCTGGAGATCAGATGCACGGCAATGTGAATATACCTAACACTAAGGAAATTTACCCTTAGAAATATTAAGATGATAAATTTTGTTATGCATTTTTACTACAATAAAAAAAGATATATAATAAAATCTTACCAAAAAATCCCCACTTAGTTTTATATATAAAAGCATTGGTTTCTAGACTCGTTGAAAATAACTTTTTTCACCTACATGTATGTCTTTCAATATGCTTGAAAGTCATATGAAATAAAGAACAATTCTTCATTGTGTGGGCCTATCCTGTACATTGTAGGACACCTAGTTTATCTCACCCCTGCCCACTTAATGCCTACAGTATCCACCAACATTTGACAACCCAAAACATGCCTACAGGACAGAACTGTACCCATTAAGTTGAGAAACATGACACTACATGGTCATTACTGTGAGGGCGGGAATCTTGTGGTCCTTTGTCTTGCTCATAATTGTGTCTCCAGAACCAAGCGAAGATTTAGTACATGCTACTAAATGTGTTCAACAAATAACCATTGAGTAAATAAAGGAAGGTGCCCCTAAGAATGAAGATTGTGTTTATCTTTGGAACCCCTCACAGTACCTAATATGATATGTGGCATGTAGTAGATGCCCCAAAAATATTTGTTTATTCACTTAACATATAGTGCTGAATTGTTGGATAAAACACACAGTCCCTACCCTTGTGGAACATACAGACTGATCAGAGAGACAGATAATAAACGCTTAAATAAACACTCTAACATGGTCTTAATAGTAACAGTTGTAAGAAAGTAATAATAGCAGAGATAGCAGTAGCAGTAATGCTCCTGAAAATTACTACTGTATCATGAGTTGCTGTTTTTAGAGTATCTCCCAGACACCAAGCATGTAGCTTGAAATAACTCTTTTAATTCTGATCCAGTTCCCATAAGCTCTGTACTATCAGAGACATGCTTGCTGCCACAGCATCATTTCTCAGCACCTCCAGTTTCCCACCATTCACTGTACATTCCAGCTGAGAATGAATTTTTTTTAGCCCCTCAAAAATGCCGTAGTCTTTTGGGTCTGAGCTACACATATGAAGTCCTGCTTTCTGGAAAATCCCTCAGCCCCACCCTGCTTGGGTAGGTCCTACTCACGAAGAACACATCGCTTCCTTTGGGGAGACTTCCTTGATCTTTTCCCAGTACCCCTCCTTTGTGGTCCCTTAGCACCTTGACCTTCCTCGATAATAGCACTCATAGCACTGCATTGCCTGTTTACTTATCTGTATCTCCTGTTAAAAGTATAAAACCTATGAGATCAGAGATCACGTTAATTTTGTTCACTGCTCTATACTCTTGTAGGCATATTGGAATCCCCTGTTGGTCTCTGGGTCTCCGTTTTCTGCTTTCTGTATGCTTCTGCTTCTAATAACCTGTGTCTGCAACCCTCTATGCAGGACTAAACTTAATTCAGTGAAGCCATTTTGCCTGTTCGAACCAAGACCTGGAAGAGTCTGGAGTTTATTTTCACCCTTCATCCAGAGGACAGCCCTTACCCACTGATTGGTATATGGAAGCCCAGCTCTCTTTGCATACGTTGGAACAAATACTGGGGTATAACTTACACTCTGGGTTCTCGCTGTGGTATCAGGCTAAAACTACCTTCTGCGATACTTAGCCTGAAATCACACCTTGCTGGGCTCTTTCCCCTTTGGTGTTTCCAACCTTTAGTTTTAGATTTCTTCTGGAAACATTCCTTTATAAATCATTTCCAAACAAATCATTGTCTAAGCGTCTGCTCTGGCAAGCCTGACTAAGACATACCCAGAAAAAGTAGTGAAGTTATACGAAGTAAAGTGATATGCAGTAGAATCCAATGAGTGTTTATAAAATTAATCACTAGTGACAAAATCCAACAAGGTAAGTATATTTCTCCTCATTCTACAGATGAGAAAACTAAGGTTGAGTAATTAAATATTTGCCCTAACTCACACAGAAGATCCAAGAGTCAACCCCAGGCCCATCTATGGCCTCCAAACTGTAATTTTAGCAACATTATATTTCTCTCAGCCCTAGTTCAATGGTTTGGGAAACAGGAGGGGACGTCATATCCTTTGAGTCTCTCAACTGTAGCTTTCCCTAGAATCAACATTCACTCAACAAAGAACTTTCGCAGCCCTAGGAAGATACACCGCTCCAAACTGATTTATCAGATGACATTTGGAGTTCAATTTTGTTATCAACTATCAGGAAATATTTAAAGTGTCAAAGCCAAATAGAGATCTATTCCCTAACACAGCACAAGGGAAAGAAAATTTGCAGAAGTGTTCCATAGTATCAGGTATTGCCAAGGAGAGGGAGATAAAAAGTAATAGCCTAATTTTCGTTAAGAGATTGCTCTCATAAAGTAAAAGAGAACATGTCCTTACCAGGACATTAACCCTGCATTGCTCAAACAATTAAAGATACTTATAAATTATTCCATAATCATAATCTGAAAAAAAATTTATCTTAGCACAAGGGTAAGAGGAAAAGAAAATTATCTTGGAGAGGATGCTTCATCAGTTCTATTTTGCAAGACCAATAACCCTCATGCCTTTATCCTTACAACTCTCTTTCTTTTATCCCCATCACCTCTTCTTATCTTTTTCCCTCTTTTTCTTTCTCTGCTCACTTTCAACTTAAAAGCTCACCCCAAATCCTCAAATCTCGAGACATAAAAGTGAAAAAAGAGAATGTTCTTTCGGCCACTTTGAAAGAATATTGAATTGATTTAATATGAAAGTTTATTCAAAGAATGTGCCTTTTTCACTAAAGACTATAAAAATCCTTTAAGGCTAGACATAAATGAAACTTGGAAAATTTAAATAATAAAATGATTATGAGATTGTGGGTATCACCTTTGATTCTATTTTTATTTCCTTCATTATTGTTAGTTGTAATATTTGAGCAATAGATGCATATTTGGAAAGACAGAGTCAAAAAAGTAGAAGTGAAAAGGTACTGATCTGTGCTAAGCATTATAAATATAAATTATTGATTGACTTCTAATCATAAATCTGTCAAATAAGTATTGTTATCCCCATTTTACAGATGCCGAAAGTAAGTATGAGGTCTTATTCTCTGGCAGAAACAGGATTTAGTACCAGCTCTATCTGTCTCCAAAGACCACAATTTGGGCTTTGAAATGAGGAATGACCAAGAAATAAATAAATAATGGACACAAAAGGCTTAAGAAGCACTTAAATAAAGCTCCTGCCGTTCCATAGCCCTCTAGTAAATAATGACGTTGGAAGTAAGATCCTTTATTAATCTCTTTCAGCAGACGATGCTTTGCTTACAACACACTGGAAAGGAAACAAGTGAGGAGAAGGGGACAAGAAAGTCAGAGCGTTGGGGCCTGAACAAATGCCTAATATGAAAAGATATGATTCTCCTTTATCCTTTTGCCCATCAGTTAGATAGTCTGCATGCACTGCCTCAGGGAAGAAATTACACAGGCAAGGCAAATTTTTGGTATTTGAGACTCAAAAGCATAGGTCGTAGGAAACAGTAAGAATTTAGATGCATAGATAAGAAATTTAGGAGACTATGAGAAAAGTGTAAGCTTTTGTTACTAGGCTGAATTCTGTGGACTATCAAGGAGGGAAAAGAACAGAGGACAGTATGAGTTAAAGGAGTTTTTGTGACCATGTAGACAAGAGTGGAGTCAGTGTCCAGAGACCGCCATGTAGATGACAGCATTGGTTTCCAACTTGCAGCCAGAGCCTCCAATACCACCACTCTCTGGTGCTTCGCTGACAACCAGAGCCCCCCGCTCCACAGAAGACACTATCCTTGAGAGTCAGCAATACAGAAGACCTGGAGTCTGAGAAAGGACAAGATGGGAAACAGGGTTAGAAGCAGGGATGGCCAATGGCCTTCATTGCTTCTCGCCATCACTCCATCTGTCTCCAAAGACCACAATTTGGGCTTTGAAATGGTCTCCTCTGGATCCTTAGAAAATAGACAGATGTGGAGAACCAGCAACCAAACCGAGCCCTTAATACAAACACATTTTTTTCAGAAATAAATGGAATTCGTGTTTAATTTGTTGCTTCTGGTGTTTTTGAACCAACCTAAACCAACTACTTACAAAGTAGAATGATTTTACAGAGAGCAAAGTGGCTTTAAAGTGTTTCTAGCTTCCTGGATACCCATAAAACTGCAGAAAATATAAAGCATCTCAGCAGATTTTTAGGAAAATTTTCAGTGAAGTATTTGATATTTCATTTCTGCAGTGATTCAAAGTCTTTGGGTTTTTCTTTGCTAAGATCATAATGTTTGAGTTTGCCTGGGTTGTATATTATTCCTAAATAGTGGCCATTACTTGTTTTTAAGTATATTTAAGATCATTTATATGTCTCCTCATTTTTTGACAAATATCAAACTAACGGAAAAACTGAAAAAAAGAAAGCAATGTATGCCCTTTACTTGTGTTTGTGTGGCCTGATAAAATAGCATACTTATGATATTTTAAGAGATCATACAACAACATTAGTATATTGCCTGACACATAGTGATGGATCATTACTCTACCATTTAGGTATATTGGTTGCCAACAGTATCTGGAGCTTATTTAAAAAGTATCATAATATACACAAATGGCATCTCAATGAAAACATACTATTATTAACATGTCTCAAAAACTGCAGATACACTTTTTTTTCCCCTGCAGATCTACTTTTACAACAACATAGCATAAAGTTACTCATTACAGCATTGTTATAACAGCAAAATTTTGGAAATGACCTACATGCCTATCACTAGATTCTGGTTGAATAAATTGTGTTGCTTCTACATAGGTATCCAAAAGGATGAGGAAGATCTCTATGAACTGATATAGATATATTATTTAAAAAGCAAAGTGCAAAAGAGTGTATATATTCTACACTAACTTCTGTGTATGAAAAAGGAGGAAATATCTAACTCTATCAACTATCTATCTATATCCATCTATCCTTATTTTTGCAAAAAGAAACACAGAAAGAAAACATCAGAAAATAATGGAAATTGTACCTATAGGGATAAGTGGGAATATAGTCAACAGGATAGGAATGAGAAGGAGAGTTATCTGAATATACCTTCTTATATGGGTTTGATTTTCGTGGGACATTCTATAAGAAAATTAGCCTTGACTCTTTAAAAATATCATTACAAAAAAAAAAAAACCGAAAACAAATTTTTCTTGATTAAAAGAGAATACAGAGACTCGACAACTAAATGCAATTTATAATCTTTTATATGCTGCTGTACAAACATATCTCTACATATCTGTATATCTGTAACAGCTAACCTATCTATCAAACATACATAGTGCAATGTGAACAATGGTAACATAACAACTGTAACATTGCAAAACCACTAACTCATAATAGTTTTAATTTGCAATTCTCTTTTATAGTTTTAATTCGCAATTTTCTCTTTAAGAACAAGGTTGGGCATGCTATGAGTCACTTGTATTTCCTTTCCTGTGAATTATCTGTTTATATTTTTTGTCCATCTTGATTTTGGGTTATTGGCCTTTATCTTACTAATTCATAAGGAGACTTTTATACAATAAGAAAATAAGCCCTTTGTGATGTAAATTGTAGATATTTTCCTTTTTCTTTGAACCTTCTAAAGGTATTTTGTTTCCCAGGTAGATTTTTCTTTTTAATTTACAGTAGTCAATAGTTATCAATCTTTTCTTTTTGTTATGGTGGCTGGATTATGCTTACAAAGGACATCCTTACTCAAGATGGCACCCACGCTTCTTTTAGTATTTTATAGCTTTATTTTATAAAATAATCAAATATTTAAACCATCTAAAATTTATATAGGTTTAAGTGAAGTAGGAATAAAATTTAATTTTTTCCACATGATTACACAATTGTTCCAATAATTTATTTTTTCCTGTTGCTAAATTCTAGCATGTACTTGGGTCAATTTCCTATATATTATGTCCTTTAATCCTTAAAACGGTCTTGTAATATAGGTATTGTTACAGATGAATCTTCTGGAGCAGGAAAATCCTGTATCTCAGAGTTAGGAAAACATGACAGCAACAGAATATGAATATGAAGGCTTGAAGAAAATTTAAGACCATGAAAAATGCATTTGTATTAGATAAAAGTTTCACAAATTAATAAATTTCACTGTATTTATTATAGCTCTGGCCAAAAGAAATAATAAGTGCAATAAATGCCTTGTTAAAAATACTGTGTTATTGGCTAAATTATTAGTGAGCAGTGACCCTAATTAACAAGGTAATAAGCTTGCCAACTTGCTGATAGGGCAGTTTTTCAGAAGTCATCTATGCCAGGTAAGCCTTCCCAGCAGGATAAGAAAATGTATTATATTTAGAAGGATAAGGAAAAGGAAACAGGGCTCTGACAACTGATTAAGGCTCAGAAAAGTGTGTGTTCTATTCCCTAGGCCTCCTTCAAGGCCTGCCACCTCCTAGCCCCATTTGAGAAGATAGTAGAAAGAGCTCTGCCCTCACTGGCCATGATGACATGTGTTATATCTCTGAGGGAGCATTGGTACTGTGATCTTTGGCCACTTATTCTCTCCAGCTTCTTCTTTGTTTTAGGCTGTAGCTCTCAGGCACCCAGGAGATTGCCGATTATTCAAATGTCTTTGTTTGTTCCCCAAGAAATTAGTGTTTTTGACAATGTGGTCTGCAGCAGGTTGGAGTCTAATTTCCTCAAGCAGCTAGCAAGACCAGGTTTTAGTCTTGCAGGAATACTAAAAGCCTGAACGGGCTGCCAGTGTTCTTCCCATTTTCATTTTCCAAGGTTTATGTTAGAGAACAGAGGTCCAGGAAGGTCAATTCTATCCATACCACTGATCCCACACCAACCACCGATCTAAAGAGGTGAGGCCAGAAGATTTAGCCTTGATGTAAACATGAATAAAATGGCAACTGATTGGTCTTTGGGGTTGGTAAGAAAAAGTAAATACACTGGGATACTCTTATTTATATTTTTAATAGCACAGTGATGTGGGGGAAAATAACACATAAATTCACATCTGGAAAAGCCCTGCTTCTGAGAGAATTCTTTATTGACAATCAACTATTAAAATATTAACTCAGAAAGAACCTCTGCTACTCTCCAAAAGTTTAATTAAGAAGTATGTTCTAACAAGTCTAGGATAGGCTCAGATTCAAATCAGTCCATCAATCCATGGATCAATACTTATCAGAGAGTCCAACAAAATAAAATATTGACTCAGATGAGAGTCCCTTCAGAGAATAATTTGATGTTCTCATTTTTTCCTAATTCAGTAATTTAGGAAAATGTGAGATGTGACTATAAAGTAATGATACTGATTCCACTTGTCACACATGAAAATCAACCTTGTCATTTATATAATTCCAGTCATATAATTTAGACATTGTCACTTATAGATATTGGATACTTTGGTGGGGGAGAAAATTTATGTTATGGGTTGTATCTCTCCTATTGAGTCTGATTGACTTGGCCATTCCTTTAAGGTAGTAGATTGGATTGGATTTTAGTTTTAGAGTTTTATGAGTTCAAGTGCTTGAAATGTATCAAGAATCTCCCATGGGAAAGGCAGTGTGGTGTGGTGTGTGAATGTGTGTGTGTGTGTGCTGATGTGAGGAAGGGGGTGCTGCAGGGAAGATACAAAAAAAAAGAGAAAATAACTCTTAAAAGATCTTGCAAACCAATTAAACATGCAATAGCTAATGGCCCCACCACTCGCAATTGTGTGAATCTAGGCAAGTTTCTTAGCTTCTCTCTGTTCCCTCATCTATAAAATGAGGATAGTAGCAGCATGGACCGCATATGCCTAGTGTGAGGATTAAATGAGACCATGTACATAAAGTGCTAGGCACAGTCAATGTTAAACTTGATGATGATGATGACAATGATGATGGCACTACGATAATGTTGCAGAGAAACATTGTTGCTTTTTTGCAACAATAATACTGCCATGTGCTTCCAAGTTTTATTTTGGAACCAGGAGAAACCCAGACTTTGAAAGTTCTGTGTTATTTCCCCCACATCACAGGGAAAGAAACTGATCCATAAAAGTGATATGACTTAGCCAATGTCAGGGAGAAAGAGAAGCCTAGAAAGAACCCAGCCAGCTGACTATGCCTCATTTGCTTAATTATGGGAGAGGGGGAGAAATTTTGTACTTTCCAGTGGGTTGCTCAAAACAAAAAACAAAAAACAAAAAAACAGTGAATGAGTACTGTCAAAGCAGTATGAGGCATGTAAAGGGTAGACATTAAGTAAAGTCAGTCACCAGTCAACAGCACTTATTGATTTATTTCTGTGTGAAGAGCACTGTATTATGTACTGAATGGGAATGCTGTATTCTTATTCTTGAAGGCATAGAAGTAGACCTGGTATAAGTTGACCCGAATTTTTCTGTAAATGTTTTGTCTAGATGGTTGCTTAAGCAGTTGTTAATCAAAAGACAGAATTCCATCACCAGTGCCCTTCACTCCTGCAACTTCACTGGCACTCACAGGTGTGCCCCAGGATGTTGCAGACCTCTTTCATTGCGCTTAAAATGTAGGCTGCCCCCAGACTTGAGAAAGACTCTTGATCCTTAAGTATAGGCAAAAAAACTATACAGTGTTAAGAAAACCTGTTTACTGTACAAGAAAAATAAAGCTATCATTTTCTTATATAATGTGAAATATTTATAACCCTAAAACTTGAATATTTTAATTGCATCCAGTGTTCTTCAATTGTATTTATTTCTCCCTGCAAATAGTAGCAAAATCTCTAATAAACATCTCAGTCCACGATTTGAGATCTGCAACGATTTTTGCTTGTGTCTGCGCCTCCACAATAGGTCTCTTGTGTTATCAGAGAGAAAAAGAATAGATTTGGCATTCTAGCTGAGCTCCAGGCACCCACACATCAATGCAGCATATATACTTCAAAGAATACTAGCCAGCAACCCAGAAAGGTCCCCAAGTATTCCCTGGCCAGCTTCTTTGTAGGTGTTTTATAGTTTGGTTAGTCTTCCTTCCCCCACCTATCTCCTCCTACTTAACATTTACATTTATTGCAAATCACTTTCTTTACAATTAATCATCAGTTTTTCCTCTGAATTTCTTTTGAAAATAAAGGGGAGAAATCAGAACAGTCATTTCCAGCAAGTAGAGTCCTAATTTTTTATTTTTATTCACTTCATAAGTGTGCTTTTGATAAAGCTGTTATGGAAGTTTTTTTGTTGTCCATGCATATGTGTTTGTGTGTGGCTGTATGGGGAGGAAGGGTCGCTAAAGGAAGTGTAAGATATCTTGAGCTATAATAGCAGTAATAACTAAGAGGGAATTTCAAGGCTGGATTTTCCATCACCTGACTAAGTTTTATGAATGGTCAGGCACATCAAAACATCAAAACAAGCAAACAGTCTCCTCTCCGTTCTGTTTTTCAGGCCCAGCTAAGTTATCTGACGGAAATCTGTAGAACTTGAATGTTTAATTTCAATCAATGTTCTTAGATTTTTATCTACAGCTGCATGTTGGAAGGAACAAGAGCTTAGTTTTTTGCTTATAAGATGGCTGGCAGAGAAGTCCTCAATGCTGGACTTTGTAGTCGGGCCACCAGCAGCACCAGTAAATGGAATCAGAAAGAGAGAGAGAGAGAGAGACGCAGATACATAGATGCAGACATAGATAGATATATGCATGCATACATATATACATAGATAGATACAATATATAGATAGATACATCATATGTACACATACACATACATACATACGTAGACAAGAAAACAGAAAATAATGAAATAAATGAACAGAAAGAGCAAAACATTTCCACTTTTAAAAGGAGAGTACAAGATAAAGCTTTCATTATTTTCAAATATATTTACTCTAACAATATGTTTTACAGTTTTGTGTCTGTGCTACCCCCCTCCCAAAATATTATTCAGGAGTTAATAAGCAGGGGAGTGACAATTATACCTATAGGAAACAACCTATAAACATAGAAGTTTTGTACAATTTCATTGAAATCCTACATTCTTTTATTATGTATTATTCAATTTTCCTATGAGATTAAATCTTGTGGCCTGAAGACAGTTAGTATTTAGGCTAATAAATGGAGGAATTCTTCTGTTATCTCTACTGGATCTCAGAAGTCTTCCTGGAAGAGGAGAGTTTTCTCACACAATGCCCCAAAGCAAAGCGTTCCAGGGGAAGAAAGGAAAGGACCTTTGTTTAAACCAACCTGAAAACAAACAAACAAACAAAAAAAACTATGATTCTTCACTCAGTTCTTTAAAAATTTAGTCTATAAGAATCTTTTTCCCTCTGCATCATAAAAATGACATTTGTCCTATGACAAAAATGCTTTTTATGCAATTACTTCAGGCAGTGAAATGAAAACTCCATGAATTAATATTACTCATTGCACTCAAATTTGGGGCCTGAAATCAAGCAAGCAGCTTCACATTCTCCATGTTATCAAGTTAGAAATTTAAACAACCTGCCACACCATATATTAGTAAAATGGGGCATGCCTTAGGCTCTCCAAGTCCATTTTACTCACTTAATCGCCTATAGCACTCTCATCATAGAAACCCAAAGATGGTGAGAAATAACCCACACTCCTTACTTTTAGCATTTATAAAGCTTCACACAGACGTCCTCTCCCTCTACCCCTATGATTCAGTCACTTCATATTGTAATACTTTGGTGATTATTGATTTTGGGTTAAGGTTGGAGCTCAGTACAACTGTGTGAGCATTCGCTACCTTCAATTTGATGGTATGCTGCCGCCTGCCCACTCCATATTGACAGGCACCTCTTACTTTCAGATTGGTGTTCGTTTGCTGGTGAACATGCAGGAGGGGGATCATGACCTTTTCTCTTATCTGGACAGCTCTTAGCTTCACAAACATTCTTTTGCTGCAGGGTGTTATTAACAACAGGGTGATAGAACAAAGAAATTAGGTGGGGAGCACATCAGTGTATGAAATTTTCTTTATTAGGACACCCTTGAGGCCCAAGGCGAGGGCTAATTATAAAGGTGCTGCCCTTCTCCTTAGAATAACAAATTTTACACAAACATGCACACACACATACACACATGCTCTAATGAGGTCGTGATTTGAAAATCAAAGGTTACTCATCTCCCTTGTTTACAGGAGTCTGCAACTCTGTGCTCACTGGAAATCAGTTTACATAAATAGAAAGGAGAACCAAATTAATTAAATTTATTAAACAGCAGTTATGAGTTAAGACAAGACACAATATAATTAGATGCAGCATATTGGCAATTAAAATTTAATGAGTTCATTTCTCCTATATTTGAAGGATGTGTAAGTTCAACTCTGTGGGATTAGTTAGGGCAAAGGTGTTAGAAATATAGGCAAATTACAACTAGTCTGGGTTTGCAACCCTCCATGCCTCACAAGCCTTGTATTTGAATTTGAGAACCCTCAAAGTATGGAGTTTCCAGACATTTTTAGATGAAATCCTGTCTTTAGATTCTGACAGATTTACTTTCTATTTTCTATGTAGCTCTGAAGAAAAATTTGAACCTAAATATATGAAGAATATCTTGAGAGAATCTTCTAAACCTTTCCTTTAGGATGAATTAAAGTCGAACTAAAATTTCCCAGATCACAGATTTCTGCTGAGGTTATTTAGTTTAGGCCAATATCCTCAATAATAAGCAGCTAAAATGAAGAGACAAGAAATAGCCGTAAGGAAAGCTATGAATCAAGAACTACTCAAGCCCGATACTTGTAATCAACACTGAGAGATATCTGTGATATAATATCTCTGTGACAACATTAATTATTCCGACCGATCATTTCTATTTACTTTGTTTTCCTCTCTGATTAATTAATCCCTTCCTTGTCACAAATCTTAATATAAATGTTTGATATTGTGAAAATTTTAAAAATACTGTTTTGAAAAAATCTGATTTTTAAGTTATAGAAGTACAAAATACTATTTGAAAACACCACCTTCTTGCATTTGGTTCCCTTAAGTAAAAGATGTGCACTCAGAATCAGATTGTTTTTTCCCCTCGCATTTTGTTGAGATAAAATCCCCTCTGGCTTGAAAACATATACCATATGTCAAAAGCACTTGAAAATAGAGATTTAAAATGGAAACAATACAACCTTAACTCTAATGATCCCAGCAGGACTTGACCGATAAACATAATGTAGTAAAAAAAAAATAAAAATATGAAATTCCAGTGAATATTGTTTTACATTTCTATATTGCATTTCATCTAAGCATCCCAGCCACTGCTTAAGCATTAAAGCATTAAAACTTACACTTCCTAAATCTAATGTTTTTGCCTCTAGAATGAGTGTATCATCTTTGGAGATCACATGGAGAAACAGAAAAGATTCCTTGGACAGTCCTGGCTGTGAAGTCATGCCCCTATGAGAATCCTCCCCTGGTCTCTGATATAGCAACTTCAACTCCTGCCCAGGAACACAGGGAGAGGAGAATGCCATGTGAAGACAGAGGCAGAGACTGAAGGTATGCATATATAAGCCAAGGAACACCAAGGATCACTGGCAACCACCAGAAACTAGGATAGAGGCATGGAACAGTTTCTCTTTCAATGCCTCCAAAAGGAACCAACCATGCTGATACTTTGATTTCAGACTGCTGGCCTCCTGAACTGTGAAAATATAGATTTTTGTTTTGAGCCACCCAGTCTGTTTCAATTTTTTACAGCAGCCCTAGGAAACTAATACAGACAATATCCTCATTATTACCATCATTATCAAAGCTAATATGTATTGGTCCCTCTGTGCCAGGCTGTGCTATGTGCTTTTTGTATCGTTTCTCATCTAATCCATATAACAACCCATGGAGAAAAATGCAGTTGTTATTGTTCCCATTTACAGGTGAAGAAACTGACTCAGAGACTTCTAAATTTCCACAGAAAAGGAAGGACTGAAACTCAGACCCAGTTTTCTCTAATGCCAAGTATTCTTCTAGCAAGTCATGCTCATACAAAATAAGATGATAGTAAGGATTTTCATTTTTAAAAAATCTGAAGATTTAGCCTGGGGTCAATATAAATGTAACCCAATCTCCTATATCTTTTTATCTATGCCCATAATACAGCACAATCATAACTAACATTTAAAATAACGAGCCAAATGTACTATAAGACCTCAGTTACCATTATTGCCCCTCTAATATATTTCATGAGCCACAGATATGAATGTTTTGGCAAATTTTCCAGCCGGAAATGAAATAAAAGGAAATTTTTTATTTAACTGTTTACCAGAAGATGTTTACCCTTCTGCTTAGTAAATTGGGATTTTATTGCATTTTATTGCATTTATTGCATATGAATCCAGTTCTTTTCTCCAGAGGAGATGGACAAGCCATTCTACATATTGAAGGAGAAAAGGCACCTCAATCCTACCCCCTTTCCCAGGCACCATGATACAATGTACCACTGTTATTTTTATGCATAGGAATGGCGGCGCAGCCCAAAAGGAGCACGATGCTGTCATTTCCAAGATTTTCATTTTGCTAACATTGGAATAATCTAATGTGTCTTTTTCTGGCAGCCATTCAACCTCACTTCAGCTGAAAACAGCTTTTAGAGAAATGGTAGAAACATTTGCTCAGCATTCAACAAACATTTACTGAGCATCTATTACATATATACCTGATTATAGTTTAGGACTATTGGCATATACATAAATAGATGTATGATATATGTAGGAATAGACTATGTAAAGAAAAATATCACATGTGTTCAGAGGAGGATGTAGGGTAGGAATGACCATGAAAAGCTGATTGGAAGAAGGGAAGGTAAGAGCTTAGTCTCAGAGGCTGTATATGACCTGGCCATGTGAAACAGGGAGAGAGCTCAGAGTGAGGGGACAAAAGACTAAGACTAAATTCTTGACACTTCCTCCCTACAATGAAGGGAGCAGTGAGTCTTATAACACAATGGGCAGTGGAGGTCCTTGAATGCAGGAATTTAGCCCCAGCAAACTAGGTATCATCACAGCCTAGCACGAAGTATCTGCTCAAAAAATATATATATGCACACGCACACACTTTTAGATGTTCAATGTATGCACTAATGAATAAATAAATATTTTATGTTACAAAGAGAAAAATAAATGCAAGTTCCATCCTGTTTTCAAAAGCCAAAGGAGGAAATAATGGCTCTTGGAGCTAAGACAGAACCAGCCCTCAGCACTGTTTAAGATTCCATGAAGGGCCAGTGGAGAGTTCCATACCCTGTTCCTCATCTATTCATTCTCAAAGGCTTGCCAATGAAATGAGAACTTCTCCCTGAGATAATCTGGAGGACAGAGGCCCGATGAAAATGGAGAAAGGAAGTGGTTATCTGGATAACGAAGCCACAGAAAACACAGGGTGAGAAGGAGGGCAAGGTCAGCCTTGTCTGGAAAAATGCCTGGCTCTGGAAATCTGACCTGTGCAAAAAGGAAGCATGGCAGAATATTTAAGTCAGTTTCCAAGAACAAGTCTATTTTTAGGTAACCCTTTCTTGAAGTAAGACAGTTGAGTGCATGGAAGTACTTAGAATTCTTCACAACAAAATAAACAGAAGTTTCTAAGGTTTATACTATTTCATAGTATTCTCTCTTTCGCAGATGAAACTCTCTGAGGGCAGAAGAACTCTTAATCCTGTATACACTATATTCATAAATTAAAGAAAATAATTAATGAAAGTAAATGAGAGCCTGTTGCTTTTGGTAATATCAGACCAGGAAATTCAGACCAATGTTCCCACTGTCAAATAAATGAGTCTTCTCTGCTGGAGAGAAACCTTAATATCTTGTCCTTTACACAGCCCAGTAAGAGTGACCCAGCTCAGTCATTCACTTGGGTTAACCTCCAACTCATATCAGACTATATGATTGCCCATATTACAGCACTCATATCAGAGATACTTCCAGAGAGGTCTGGGCTGTAAGCTCCTGAACCACCTGGCAATTGGGTAAGAAATTTCATGCAAGTCTGATGTCATTTCAAACTCAGAAAAAGTGTGGGCAATAGAGAGTGTCACAATAAAGACAATAGTGCTCTAGTTGGGACCAGGGACTCTGCATTCCACAGGCATCTTGGGCCAGGGTAAGGAAATCGTCTGTGGAAGATTTAAACACCAACAGACCACCAGAAGGGACCTGTGTCTCAGTGATCTACCATTCAAAAAAGTGTTCTCCCAATCCAAAGTTAAGACATCTGGAAAGGCAGCTGTGGGGTGATCAGAGTATAGGGCAGGAGCCTAGGGTCCAGTTAGTCCTTGATTTATGGCTCCTTGTAAATGGCTCTGCCATTTCTCAATAGAATGATGACAAAGGAAATCAGCATCTACTACGTGCTAAGTAATTTTCTAGGGGACTTTCTATGCTTTATTCTCTCAAAGCATCAGTTTTCCCATGCATAAGATGAAGCTAGTGATGTTTCCTCTGCTTATTTCTCAAGGAGCTTATTCAATTTTAAAGATTCATAAATCTGAGAAGATCATATTTACGGTTTTTAGGGGATATTTTGTATCCTTGGCCTGTGATGAAGGCAGCAGTGTCTGCTCAATAAATTCTTATTCATGCCCAAGTCAAATGGAACCACAGAATCATTCCCACCATCATCTTTTCTAATAGGGATTGTAAAGGCTTAAAGTATAAGCAGGTATAAAGACGACAGACTCAACTTACCATTATAGGTCTCACACAATTTCCAGGACTTGTACCTCCTGCATGTCTGCCTTCCTAAACCTGTGCCTGAGACAGATGCTCAATGGCTTGTATGGACCTTATATTGGCCACAGTTTGTCACTTCCTTCCTGCCAAGGCAACACAATCCTTAGATTCCATATAACATGTCCATCATAGTGACAGTGCACCAGAGAAAGGTGGAGGCCAAGCTTGGTCTCAGCCTAACTACTCTCTTTAGCTCTTTGTCATTATCCAGAATGATTTAACCTACCTGAGTCTGAGTTGATTTGTCTGAGAAATGGGTATAATAGTACTTGCTATGATTATTTGTCTGGATTGTTTTAAAGTTTCTTAGTAATATTACAGGAATTTTTATGTAAGGTATTATTACTTGAAAGTTGAAAGACAGCTTTCAACAACTTTGTAATTGTCCCAAATTGATTGCTGTCATTCTCAGATATTGTTAATTTAAAAAAATATATGATTTCAAGAAGTTGATACAGCCACATACACTTCCTCAAATGATTATACCCATGCTCATATTTTGAGCCAAACAAAAGCCACACGTAACCAAGAGGCTCATCTCCCTGACAAACATGGAGTCCTGAAAGAATTCTTTTGTTTCTATGGTATATTGAGTTTAAATACATGTTCCCTAAGCATGTGACTCTCTAGAAATAGCCAAGAAATTGCAGCTTTTAAATCAAGCTCAGAATACCTGCTTGGCATGAAAGCTTTTGATCTGAGATCTAACCTGCCAGACAAATTCAGAGAGCATTTTCAGGGAAAGGAAACAGCTTAGGCAAAGCCACAAAGGTTTAAGAGATCAGGGTAGAGTTTTAACTAAGAAAGGGAGAGTAACCAGTATTATTATCATTGATTAAAAAAAAAAAAAAAAGATAAATTACCACCCTTAAATAGGTAAGTGGTTGTATGAATTTTCCAAAAGTCCAAACAGGTCATATTGTTGACATTGGATATCCCCCAACCTTTGCTCTTACTTTGGCCTGTATCCCCAGCCCTCTATTAAACAATCCCTGTGTGAGTTCCTTGTCATTCCCGCCCAGGCAGGAACACAGGCCCCACTCCTCAACTGCTTGCATCGGAGCAGCTTTTACAAAAAAAAACAAGTAATCTTTCCCAGGCAGTTTTATCAACAAACATTTGCAGAGGAGCAGGCCTCAGAAATGACTCCAAGGGTTGTCAACCCAGAAAAGCTGCATACCAGCCACCCGTAAATGGAGGACCAATTATTTATCAGTGATCAGGCAACCAGCCAGCAGGGATGAAAGAGGGGGTGAGAGCACCACCATTTGGATCAATGTGGCTGCTGATCAATGTGGCCAGAAAGTGACCACCAGAATAGGAAGGAAGAGTTGCTCAATTTTGACAATGGGCCTGCCTTTGAAGAGTGATTAACATCAAATGGGAATTTGGATTGGTTATGAAGATGCCACAGAGTCAATCAAATTAACTTTTTGCTAGTCACAGCCAGTAGACATGATCTCCAAAACAAATATATTCTGGGCTTTTATTTTTTTTTTTTTTTTTGTTGCCCAATTTGGATCTTTCAAGAATTTAGTAAAGTGTTATATTGACTTGGCTGGCAAACTTTGAAAGAAAAATTCAATACTGAGGTCAAAGACAGATTTTATAGTCATGGAAAATATCTGATCAAATCCCTTCCTTTTATAAAGGAACTAGCCTGAAGCTCAGAGAGGTGCCGTGATTTGCCCAAAGTCACACAGCTGGTAAGCAACAGAGCCAAGACTAACACTGGAAGCTTCAGTCTCTAAGTCCAGTGCCTTTTTCCTTACTCCCAGGTGGCTTCCTTGTGTCTTAGATCACAAAGAGGCAGCCATGTTTTTTGTAGGACAGACGATCTTGTCCCACCCCACAAAGATGTCCAAAATTGGACCCTGTGAAATCCCAGAGCACCAGGAGGCACAAGATGAACCAGAGAGCATGTGCCCAAGCCTTAGTAGGGACACCAACCTGGACCACTGGAAGCCAGGCACCCCACTGGAAGCGGCCTCCAACTGAAACTTCTGAAGCAAGGGGAGACGCTTGCGAGTCCACCCTCTCATAGGGAGCACAAAGAACAGTCACTTTGTGTGTTGCGGCCCCAGCTTCGTGCGTGGATTTTGACACGGACATAGGCTGCAAGTTATCTAACAGCCGCCGCTTCCTCCTGCCATGTCAAGCGCCAACGCCTAGGGGGCGCTCTCGACGTGCTTGGCAGCCCGGGACCATCACTGCTCCCAGCAGAACAACCGAAAATGACAGAGTAGGGGTTTTTTGCTTTTTAATTTACTTCAGTGTTTTAGGGGAAAAGAGAGTCGCAGTCCCAAAGGGAGCTTACAAAACTGCATTGTTTACTGAGGCAGATAAATATTTTTAAAATGTATATAAATGAATTATTTTCTTCCTTTCTACAAAATCAAAACATTTTTTTTTTAATTTGCCTTAAAAGTCGAGTATGTTTCTATCTCTTTCAATGGCATATGGCAAGATATGTTTAATGATAACAGAGTAAGGCTGTCTCCTGATTAAAATGGCTGGTTGAAACGACCTGCTTTTATTCCTGCTACAACTTGCCCTGTAACATAATGACCAGCTTTAAATCCATCAAAGTGGAGTACAGAGTGCAATTGCAAAGGTTCAGACGTGGAAATTCAGTAAATTTTATCAGCTATTCAGCCAAGGGACGCTCCCAAGTAGAGCTCAGGCCTGCCTGTATAGATGATCAATTCTTCACTCCTAATCATTCATCCCGGCCAGGGACTGCATCTTCCTCCATCTCTGAGTCAATCCCAAAATGATTTCTTGAGGGGTGGACAGGATATGCACTGGCTTCAAGAAGTAAAGTGGTGGAAAACTTAGTAATATTTAAAATCGCTATTGCCATGTCTGAGAAGAATAATATCATGACAGAAACAAGGCAAGAAGAAACCCAAATAATTTAAAATGATAGATATTATTGAGTGACTTGCAAATATCTAGGCAGGACTGATAAGTGATTACAATTGCTAATACTAAAATGTGTGTGTGTGTGTGTGTGTGTGTACCCATATGCAAATATCTAGGCAGGACTCATAAGTGATTATAATTGTTAATACTAAAACATATGTGTATGTGTGAGTGTGTGTATATGTATGTACCCATATATAGGTATCTATATCCTTCCACATCTAGGAGTCAGGGTTTTTTGACATGTATGTTTGCATATGTGAACAATTCTAGGGAAGATTATCTTGCACACAAAGCAAATGGCCCTGCCCCCATTGTGAAAGAAGCAGATCCCCTGAGATTAGGAAAGAAGGAATTGCTTATGGTCAGCAGAGGCCGGGAGAACAATGGAGATCCCAGCTAAAGGCACAGCGGCAGCAGCCTGCTAGGATGGGTGGGGGACTGACCACATGGCCATTGCAAGCTAGATGGCATTGTCATTGTCACCAGAAGTGACTCAAAAAGGGCTCAAATTAGCAATTGTTATGATTAGCAGGTGGTTTAAGAGATAGAGGCCCATGAAGAGACTTGGGCTGTGGGGGAAGGAGGGGTGGACACCAGAATGTGTTTCAATTTTTCATATAGTACAAAATAGAGAGGTTTAGAAGCAGTTTCCTACTTGAAGATAAGAAAAATGGCAGATTCGTTTAAGGAACAATAATGGAGGTGTCTAAGATGCAACGTAGTCTCCAAGAGAAGAAAACTAAAATTTCCAGTTCCTTAAAATAAATTTGTTATGCTCTTATACAACCATTGTAGATGAATTTTGATAAAAGTAGAAATTTAAGTGCTACAAAATGACAATAGAAAAAAATTGATACCTCTAGATTTGTTTAAAGCCAGCTTAACTCAATATGCCCTATATAGTGCCTATTTTAAAAAGACGTTTTAGACAATTCAACAAAATGTGATAAACTACCTTTTTAACTTAGCAGTTATTTACTTCCCAACTTCTCATGAGTTTCTCACAGAACTGATTACCTCTTACACAGACACAAATCATGTTTTTTATGTTTTGACTCTCTACCTCATGAATCTCAGAACACAAGCAAACATTTAGCAGGCTGCTCTTTTTTTTCTTTTTAAATCTTTGATAAAAAACCTTCAGTGGTAAGTGACTTCTCCAGAAGGGTGCCTCTAGGAAACTGCAGAGCAGAATTGTCAGAAATGGATGGTCCATCCACCTTCCTTCCTGTCAGTGCCTCAGATGTAGCCCCTACAATGGATTTATGTTTAGGTAAATGTTTAGCCAAATGGCCAGAATTTCTCTTTTGCAGTCGCTAATAGACACTAGGCATGTGTAATGGAAACCTAAGACTGGTTCAGGAACATGAACTCAGTCTCCCTAGTTCATCTCTCTGCAAGTCTGCAGCTCAAAGATGGCACTCACTTAGTAGATGTGGACAAAGAGCCTAATTACATCAAAACTCATTCCAATATGTGCCGGAGGAAGAACTGGAGAATAAATTTGTGAGAGGGCACTTTAATGTGCAAGACCACATAACTTCATGGGACAAAAAGACCATTCTAGCTAAGGGACCTAGGATTTAGAAGCAATCCAGATTGGAATCTGGAAGGTTTGGTGGATTTTACCTCACTAAAAAGGTTAAGTGAGTTCCCAAGCCAGGTACAGTGGAGAATGAGGCCATTTTCTGGCAAAATCAAGGTATGAAAAAATCATACCTGTTAGAGTATTACTAAATTATACTTGGCTTTTTGCAAAACCTAAATTTATTAGCAAAATTATCATGGCTCTCTCTCATTTTGTTCAAAGATAACTTGACCAGTATAAGCCTCTGTTTGAACTCAAATGATTCAGACAGACATAAGCCTTACCAAGTGAAATCCCAGTAATCCAATGCCTGTTATTTGGGGACTCTTTCTTGGGTGTCTGAAGAAAGATTCTTATTTTGTATGTGCCAAATCTTTATGTAAATGCCCCTAAAACTAAAATAATTCATTGTAAGTAAATTTACAAATATATGAGCAAGAAGTTATTTTCACAAATCCAGTAAGAAATTTGCCTAGTTCCTCTATAGCTTCATCTCACCTCCCACACAAAGGTTCCTGAACATTTCTAATTTAAATAGACTTTTTTATAAGAATCTAGGTCACTTACATAAACACATGTAGCAGCTTACCTTTTCCAGACAGCTATTCTGGTTGGCTCAAATTCACTGAGGAATGACTTGGTTTCCTCCTGACCAATTTACTTCAATCATGGCTTAGGAAGCATTAGGTAGCCAAAGGACTGCCAGCTCTGTCAGGTTCCCATCCTGGCTCAAAGGACTGCCAGCTCTGTCAGGTTCCCATCCTGACTCATCTTATTAGTAATGAAGTGGGGCCTGCGATTGTGAATTGGACCATCTAGCTCCTGGTGCTGCCAGAAAAGGGGGTTGTCTCCTGAATTACTGAAGAAATTATGGGCACACAGACCCAGCTTCAATGGTGCACTTGGCGTGATCTCTTATGTTTGTCTCCATCCTCTATTGTTTTTGTTTCTATCCAAATGGTTAAACCTGAACAAGCCTTTTAAGACATGAAATAATAGGCTGCTTGTATCCCACAGGAAGCTAGACCATTCAGCCACAATCGGAACCATTTTCCAGCAAAGGTGATGCATTTGTACCTCATGTGACTGAACAGAAATTAACCTCCATTCATGATGCTGAGCCCACACAACCCTCTCAACCTACTGCACTTGAACATATTTATTTTGATATGTTATTCACATATTGTTGCTATCCACTTATGTATTTAAGCTGCTGCATGGAGGCAACCAAGAGAGACCCAATTATTTGTCCTTTTCCTACTGTGTTGGTAAGAATGAATGTAACACTGTTTTCAGAAAGGTAGAATGTCTCTTGTTACTGAAATAAAGAGGAACATCATCTTTGATCTGATTATCCAAAATGTCAAGGTAAATAAGAAACATTTTAGTAGGGGAAGCCCAAATGCCTGCTATTTTTGTTGCTGATTTAAATGCGCAGATGTTGGCAACAGATGCAATTCTGAGTGCTTCTTTTCAAAGATACACCTACAAATGTTTGTACAATATAGTTACAGATTTGAAATGTAACCTTTGTCCAAGAATTTTTTTAGCCCATTTTGTTTTTAGCACTGATGAACCCTAAATAAAAAGTATGCTTGCTTGAATAAATGACAAACTTTCCAGATTATATATTTCTATAATATTTTACAAGCATAAAATACTCCTATAATTATAATTTTTAAATGCATTGAGTACATAGGCCAAAATTAAATAAATAAATACACTGAAAAGAGTGATATTGCTGTTATAGTGCCAGTCACCCAAGCCCAACACTCAGGGATGTACGCATAATTATCCCAGCTTGACTTCACTCCATATTTGATTGATTCCACAGGAACCACTCAGTACCATGGACAGAGAAGGCACAAACTAAATATTCAAGGAATGAGTATGGCATACTCCAGCTGGACATATATGTAGAGAGAAAGATGAAGTTTATGGCTAAAAAATACAATTTTAAAAATCTCTGATTTCCCAGGAGTAACTAATTGTTTATCACACTAAGGCTATCTGCTTTCATTAAGATTATAAGTCCATGGAAGCTTTGTCGTATCATGTCCCCAACTGAAAAATAAAAAACAGAGTAAATTTAAAATATGTTATTTTACTCATGGCAAAAACTCTTGTTTCAACATGTAGCCTTGAGAATAGCTCTAAAGGCAATAAGACAATCTATGAATTTGCTAAGAAGTCTTTCTTGCTGTTAATGTTAGTTGGTATGTGTCTTCATACATATATAATATGCACATAATACAGCCATATACATAAATTAATAATGTTATCAAGAATAAATCTTTTACTTAAGAAAAACCTTATCCCCGATTGCTGATACATATAAAAACATTGACCTAGCTTTCATTCTGTCTATGAAAATAAAAGCAAAATAATTATAAGATTTGTGGACACTGAAAAATATTATAATTTATTTCAGATATAAAAATCAAAAGACAATTTTAATTCATACTTCAATTGAGCAATTATTAAATCCTACATATAAGATAATTTAATAAACAGTGGGGAGTTCAAACGAATTATATACGACCATTGCTTCCAAACTCAGAATCTAATGAAAAATAGATATAGGAAGGGAAAAAAACAAGTGTATTTTGAGTGCATGGTTACTTGCCAAATACCAAGCTATGAACTTTACATTTATTATATCATTTTCATAAATATTATTATGGCCATTTTTAAATATAAGGAAAGTGAGGTTCAGCAAGGTTAAGTACTCTTTCCAAATAACTCAGCTAATGAGTTGTAGAATCAGAATTCAGGCTCCTTCTTATTCCAAAGCCTGTGCTCTTGTTTCTCTACTCAAGGCTGTTCCAGGGGGGAAGGTGAGTAATTCTAAAGGGCAAAATGCAGGAAGATTCCACAAAGCAGGTGGCATTTCAGTCTGAACTATTTTACCGATCATTTTTAGACCATGCAAGACTACTTATTTCTCAGGAAACGTTATATTTACAACATGTCAGTGAGTCTACAGTTGTAATTGATCTCTTGATTTTCCTTGCAAAAGGAAGGCTTTTGTAACAAGGATAATCTGGAATAAGACAGAATCCACAAGTCTTTCCTGTTTATATTTTGGCAACAACTCCAATAGTGTATCCCACTAATCATGTTAGCAAAGGCTATCAAAATGAGCTTGCATTCCAGCAGCACAGAAATTGATGATAGAAATTGGCCTAGGGCTACTGAGTCACCTAATGACAGCAGCTTTAATTTAAAATATGTTGTGGGTAATAGACCAAGTGGATAATCCACTTGTAGATAATTGAGAGTATATCTGTGCCCACATTTTAAGATCTAGGTATTTCATAGAGGTCCTATAACATAATATGTCATAAAATAACCTGTTCCCAATGCACTAGTATCCATTAAAATCAATAGGATTTTGCAAGCCATGCATATGATAGATAGTACAAAATGTAATTAGTATTGGAAAATTGCTATAAAATTTCAAGCTCTTTGTACTTAAATGACCGTGATGTTTTCCATTGGGGCTCCTTTTTTAGAGCAACTGAGTGAATAGAGTCTGAAGGATTAAATAATTGGTGTCATGCTGGTTTTTAAGCAAATGAAGCTTTGTTGTCTCTGTCCACAGGAACACAAAATTTTATCATTGTAATAAAATACTACTTTGATGGCACTTTCTGAAACGAACAGCAGGGTTTAACAGACCTTAGGCTGAAATTTCGGTATCCTAATCTGACCTGCCGTGAATAAATTATCTAAGCTGATATCTCTTAGGCTGAGAGTTTATAATGGAAAACATTCCCCCCAAAAGCCTTAAATATTAAGCAATAACACCAGACACCATAATTTAGGTTCTCTGTTCCAAATAGAAATATTCATAATAAAGTATCCAAACACTTATATACTGGGTAAGACATATGTGTACAGGCGATAAAAGGAGTGTGGAGAGAGAGAGAGAGAGAGAGAGATAGAGAGAATGAATAAATGCACTCACTTCTTTCTTTCTTTTTAACCTTATCCGTGCATTCCTGGGTCACACGAGCATTGTGCTGACTCTGGATGAAAACATCCCTTTGATGGAGGATACATGCTGAAAGGGAGAATTCTGAATTATGTTCTCTAAATTATCCAAGGCTTGGAGAGCAAGTATTGATTTTGAAAATGACTGAGCCAGACCTCATACTGCAGAGCCCCCTCCCTCTCTCCCCATGCCCCAAAGCACAACAAGAGATCTCAGGCACTGTGCAGCCGCCACGAGGCCCTGAGCTGGCATTGTTTCAAAAAATCAGAAAGTCATCCATCAACCATAGAGTCATCGGAGTAAGTACATGGTAGCTAAAGACACACTTTATCTGCTCACAGGCTCTGATTCAATGAGCTATGAGGAAAATTAGAATGATATTGGGCCGATTAACTAATGCACTCTGGGAACCATGAACTGTTAAGGTGTTTATTTTGCTGCTTCACATAAAAGAATGAAAAGTTTATCTGCATAGTTAAGCGTTCTGCTTGCTCCAGCCATAAATAACCCAGAGCACCTCTGAGCCAGATCTCTTTTACAGAGGCAGATTGAGACCCGGAATTTGTTCTGTAATTGCTTCTATACTTTGCAAACAATTTAGGTGCAGCATGAACGGCGCTGTCATTAGGGGTGATTGTGTGTGTGCATGTGCAAGCACATGTTCACCAGCTTGTGTGTGGTTCCCTGGGAACTATTACTAGACATTAATTTTATGAGAGAAGTAAAGATTAAAATTATTCATTTTCATGCACTGAGAATATTACTTTGTTTTATTTCATCAGTAGTGGTGATGAACATAAGTACATAACAAATTAAGTCAGATAATACTTTATATGCTTCAGAGAGTATATTTTCCACTTCTGAAGAACTAGCTGGATGCAAGTGAGTAATAGTTATGCTTATTCTTACATGATTGCCTGTTTTTAGAGACACCTATTTAAGCAGGGCTTCTCATCTCAGCACTATTGGCATTTTGGGCCAAATAATTCTTTGTTGTGGGGCTGTCCTGTGAGTTATAGAATGTTTAACAGCATCTCTGGCCTCTACCTATTGGATGTCAGTAACACTCCCTCTCCATCAAGTAATGATAACCAAAAATGCCTCCAGACATTACCAAATGTCCCCTAGTAAGAAAAATTGCTTCCAGTTGAGAACAATTGATTTCAAAATTTTTTAAGTTTTTAAGGAAAACATTTGAATGCTTTTCTAAATGTAAGTTACACAGGCAAAAGACCTCTGCATTTATTTGCTCTGACCCCTGAGCGTATTATGCAAATAGCTGTCATGGCTCAGAGAATGTCCAGGAACTGTTAGGCTTTTTCCACATATCATGCTCTAATTCCATGATATAATTTTATAACAATCTATAGTATTGTCATTGAAATTTGGAGTAAGAAAAGTTATACAGGCTCTTTTGAGTCCTTGTTTTCTACAATGATTTTGATAAAATAGTCCAATTCTTTGTTTGGCTGTAGCTGAAAATATTACACCGGGATTTCTCTCATGGAAACTCTCCTATTTATTTTTCCTTGGCCTCTTGAAGGATATGCAATTGAGTGATGGCACTGATTTCATTACCAATTCTTCCTGAAAAAGGGCAATTTCACTGGGTCAAGGTTGAAACAACAAGTCATGGGATAAAAAGATATCTAATCACCTCTAAATCGCTCTGCAACTTAGGAGTTATTATGTTGAAGACAAGTCCACGTAGAAGCAAAGTTAAATCTAGAGTTTGTTCAGCCAAACAGATAATTCTCCACTCCCAATGTCTTGCCAAAGTGGCAGACAATGTTTTGGTACTTGAAGGGGAAATTCAACTTGGACAATGTTTTATATACAATTTATATTTCTATTCTATGGCAGTACTTCCTAAGGTGTGGACACAGCCAAAGGGTTCTATTGAAAAGCACTTTGGGAAAACTGGATTACACATAATGAAATGAGCTAAGTAACTGCAGATTTTCTCAGAGCCTTTAATATGCCAATGTGCCTTGTGATCTTCAAGGATCACTTTCATGCTTAGTCTATTTTAAGGAACTAGTTTTCCTCATGATACAGCTTGGGAAAAAATATGTACATATTAAGGCAAATGTCTGGTATTATTTTATAAAGATAAAATCTAAAGCTCCTTTTCTCTGTGCTATCTTAGGCCTTGGGCTTTGATTCCATCACTCTTAGAAGTGATGGAAATGTGGTCTGCAGGTTTATGGCTTACAGACCGTGACCGACTCAGATGCCTATAGAGAATATGTACATAAGATCAGGAGGCACAGTTATGCTCTGAGGAGAACACAGATTACCCCCAGATGACTTAGATTGCCATCTCTGCTCTACCAGATACTAATTCTGTGAACTTAAATAGGTCATTTGGATTCTATGCCTCAGATTCTTCATTTGCAAAGTAGGCACAAATATCTCTGATTGATACAAGTTTCAAATGGGTATGTGCTTGTAAAACACCCTTAATAAAATGTAGTATTGTAAAAAGCCAGTTAGCTTTTCTTATTGTTGTAGTTACGTAAAAATTAACACTATAATCTCTGAGACAACAAGCTTCTGGTTGCAAGAAATGAAAACTTAATTTAAAGTAAGTTAAGCAAAAGAAAATTTTTTTAAGGAATTGTTTAAAAAGGATACTGAAGGTATGTCTATTAGAAGCTGTGGTCAATGTATTGGTCAGGGTCCCAACAGGAAACAGATGGCATGAGGAAGTAAAGGTAGCATCAGGACATTATATTTCTTGTTTGCGCTCCTTCCTGAAAGTCTCATGTTATCTCTCTCCTTCTCTCTTTCTCTCTCTCTCCGCAACCTCACCCCTCAGTATGAATGCCAAATTCCTGAAGAAGAGACTGTGAACATATCGACTGAGGAAAAGTGGAGAAGTCTCACTGCAAGAACAGGGTACTACCTGCAAATATGTGAATGAGGTGAGAAGAAAAATTCCTAGAAAAAGGAGTATTAGTAGGCAATTCAACGGGTGCCCACCACACAAACTGAGACACATGCAAATGGAGCATTTCTTCATATTCCTCTAACTCAACCCAGTGGCCATACTCCTGAGAAGCCTATATAACCAAACAAGCAGGACATTTAGTGCTGCTACGATGACGAGTCTTAGGGACAATAATAACTCCGAGTATACACAATTGAACTTTGAAATTTAAAATATTCCATTTGTTTTCTTATGTTTTGGTGGAAGAATAATGCCTTGTCAGAAGTTTTCCTCTTTCATAGACTCTTTTAATAAGAGGGTATTGTTATCATCCAGAGCCAATAATAGCAATTAAATTACCCTATCTACAAGATGTAATTTAATTTCATCACTACAATAGGCATCTCTTTAAATAATGTGATAAAGTAGTAGAGTTATAATAGAGGCATTGTAGCTACAAGTGGCAGAAAATCCTTTTCGAACTGATGCAGATAGTGAAAAAT
The DNA here is from genome assembly GCF_000325575.1 of Pteropus alecto. Taxonomy (NCBI): domain Eukaryota; kingdom Metazoa; phylum Chordata; class Mammalia; order Chiroptera; family Pteropodidae; genus Pteropus; species Pteropus alecto. The sequence continues at coordinate 19,332,753 of NW_006442109.1, forward strand.
ATATCATCCCATATAACAGGAAAGGCAGAGAAAGAGTGGGCTCCAGTTCTGCTTCCCCCAAATTCTTTTGGCTTTGGCTTGTCCACTCATAGCCTCAAGATGGCTGCCAGCAGCAGCCTACTCCATTGCATATATCCAAAGGAGAGAGAAAAACCTCTCCTCCACCCCTGGAATATAAACATTTTCCATTACTTTCATTGGGCTATCCTAGATTCTGTACCCATCTACAGGCCAATAAGAGTTACCATGGGAATGCCATGCATGACTTGAGTTAATCTTGAGTTCTAACCAATCATTCTAGGAAGGAGAATGGGGGCATCATGTTTGACCTGGAATAATTAGGATCCAATCCTAAAGCTAGAGTAGGGTGGTTACCTGAACACTGTTGAAGTCCTGTTAGATATGTAGAAACAGGGAACCAAAATGCTATGAAGGCAAACTTTAAAGACATGGTTAGGAGTGTAGACACTGAAGTCAGACTGTTTGAGTTCAAAGTATGATTCTACTCTCATTGTTCATGTAATGTTAAATAAATTATTTGATTTCTCTATGCCTCGGCTTTCTCATGTATATAATAGGAACAGTGTAATCCTTGTATCATAGCATTGTTATGAGGATTAAATAAATCAATCCTATTTAAAGCACATAGAGAAGTATCTAATTAAAAGAGATGTTTAATGTTATTAATTATTTTTACAGATATATATGCTTGTAAGCAGAAAAAATAATTTTAATTTCAAGTCTTACATTTATTAGTGTTTATATCTTTTCTATCTTTTGTGACTTTGAGATAATCACTATGCCTCTACTTCTCCATTTTATTATTTCTAAAATGAAGGTAATAATACATGCTCTCTGAAAAGTTGTCATGATGATAAAATGCAATAACATAGGCAAAAGAAGTAAAAACAAGAAATTAATTCACAATGTAATATACTTCATAGGTACGAATATCAAGCCATAAATTTTGGTGTGCAGGAAACATGACTTCTATATTTTTCTATAACTAAACTTAACTTCTTACAGGAGCCTCATTCTGCAAGTGGTGGAATTTATTATCAGTCCATTCAGGGTAATCTGGTCAGATCAGGATATCTGGCCTTTTTATTCCCAATGGATACATCTCAGCACTGTTCTGGTGGAAAAGAACAATCATTTGCCTGACCCTCAAGTGTCACCTGCCCTTAGAGGCATCTATTGGCAAGCCATTGGTTCTGTCCAGTGTGCATACATAAGACATACAGATGCTACTGTGTTCACCTCTATCCTGGCTACAAGACCAATTCAGGTCCATTAGTTTTGTAAGTCACATCTGCAGCACATGAAAAAACAGTGTGCTACTCCCCAGACACACTAGAGAGCACAGAACCTCCTGAGGTTGTCCTAGGACCATCTGCCTAGACATTGCACACGGCCATTTCTATCCTGTCATTACATACCAGACTGGCCACACAGAGGGGGTTTGAAAATATCATTGCCTCCTAAGATATGACCAAAAAGAAAAACGCTGCACAAACTCACTCTTTCATCCCCTTCTTAGCTGCCCCTTCCCCAGCCAAGTCATGGGAGGAGGTATAAACCCTTCCCAAGGGTTTACCAGCATCTGAACACCACTCTGCTTCCTCTCCTTCCCAGAGAACCTATATTTCCTCTCGGCCAGGACAAATGGGCACTGACAGATCACTTAGTCTCCTAAATCTATTATTTATGCCAGGATCTCAGCTTTTGAAACTCAAAAACAAAAATTTGGCTTTTACTCAACTGCATCATCCCTTCTTGAAGTATTAAGCCTAGGAATGCTCTGGCTGCTGCTTGGGTGGGAGGAGGGTCACAGAATAACAGAAATTATTGAGAATAAAAAAATAAGTTTAATACAGTATATCAAGTATTATTCTACTGTACCTCTATTATTACACATATTTTAAATTGTCTGATTTATACCCTGTCTACTTCCAAAAGAAAAATTTGAGGTAACTTAAAACATAGATACAGTAACAAAAAAACTATTAATTGAAGACCAAAAGAGAAATCAAAGACCAAGTTTTATTATCTAATATTCAGAAGCACAACAGTTTAATGTCATCAGCAGCAGCAGCACTATTTCTTGAGTACCTACTATGTGACAGACTCTGTACTAAGTGCTTTGTAACTTAAATTCATTAATGAAAAAGAATTAATTACATTCTTTCAACAATAGATATTATCCTCAGTTTACTAAAAGCACACTAATGTTCCCAGGAGTTAAGTAGCTTAAAGATTCTCCTGACAGAAACACATGATGTGGTTGGTTAGTACTATGATAATACCACCCAGATTCCCCTTCTGTTGATGGCAGACATTGTCAGCTGCAGAGAGCTGCCTGCCTCAAGGTTGCACCCCTCCCCAGAACAGTGCTTCCCATGGCTGATCAATAAGGGATAAAGGTCTGGCCCTCTTGACCCAGACAACTCTAAAGCTCCAAACTAGCTCCAGTATTCCTCACAGGTTAGCCAAGTCTGGCCACATGTCAGCTTTTTTTTCTTGCCCACTCCTGCTTCCATCCCAAAGGCATTCCATTATAAACATCTTGCTTGTAAAATATTGTCACAGAGTCTGTTTCCACGGGAACCCAACCTGTAATGGACCGAATAAGGATAGCCTCAAATCTGTTTTATTTCAAAGCCCATCTTCTTAATCACTGTGCTACATACAGTGAATATGTTATAGTAAATACGTATTTAATGTATGAAGATGTAATTATATTAACAGAATAGTGAATTGGTGGTCCTAACAGTTACTATACAAGTTTGGTCAAGAAATGGTGTTCCTATCTCAGGAGTACATTTCCTTCCAACACTGACGTCTATCTGCTTTCCCTGTGCCACAATGTTTCTTGATAATTTTTCAAGAGAAATAAACTTTTCCTCTATTATAATAGTGATAGCAATGATAACTTACTTTTGCCAAGGAACTTGTGGACACAGAGTCAATATTAAAGAACATTGGTTTTGGGTGGAAGTTTGATTGACTGGTGAGAAAGAGCGAAGTAATTCTTTCAGGTATGGGATCCAAAGGTTTCATCTACCAAGACCCTCTTCCTCTGCCTGGCATGACGGGGTTCAGTAGCAATGGATCCCAGGTCCTCACTCACTTGTCAAGGGTTGCAGATGTCATACCCAGATGGATCACACTTCCTCCATTGTGGTACCGAGTTAGGTAATCAGAGTACTTGATCTCTCATAAGTCCTCATGGCCATTTTTCACAGAAAAGGCATACAGCTTCTTACAAATTTGTCTCATTTCAAGTTCTGTAATAGGAAATAAAGCTGAATTCCAGTGAATGGATTGTGAATTACTTTGTATATTTGGGCTGTGAAGGCAACCAAACCAGTAATTCTTGCCTATTAAGTGGATTTATCACATGTTCAATTGTGTAATTACCTTTTTTTCTTAATCTATTTCCCCCATTTTATTGTCATGAAGATACGAAGGGGATATTTTGAGCAAAGAAACCATTATCTAGGCAAGTGAATAACAACTATTCCTCTTGTAAAGTTGAGCTTTTATATCCATTAAGCAGTTCAAAGAAAGGCTCACTAACCGGAGACTGCTAACTCCCTGCCTCTTTACTTAGAGCAAAATACTGCTGGTCTTATGAGAAGATGGCTAAATAGACATTACTGTAGGGACCATAAAAAAGCCCCATGGATCCAGAAAACATTCATCAAGCACTTGTCAGCACCGGAAATTCTACCATCAGCAAATCGCTCTTTTGGGTCAGATATTGAAATTTTTCTGATACTCAAAACCCCAACCAATTAATATGCCATTAATGCAGGGGGTACATTAATGCAGCTAATATCTTAAGTCATCTGTAGTTATTACCTAAACCATTGGGACATTATAAAGAACAAGGACATGACAAGAAAGAAACTCTAAACGGTCATGGCAAAAGTGACACAGAAGAAGCTACAGGAGCAATATATAATTTATATAGTCATTTTATAGATAAGAAATTGAGTTTGTAAAGTAACACTTCCTAAAGTGTGTTCCTAGAAAATAGTTACCCAAGATCTAATATGCTGTCCTTAGGTACAGGATTCCAAGATCAAATAAATTTGGACAACCCTATATCAAACAAGTTAAATGGGTTTCTATCCTACAGGGTTCATTAGTGCTGATGTGCATTATAAATCTCGGGGTGAAAGGAAAGAAAGAATATATAGGACCACAGATCCTTACGTGTCTAGCATCTTCCAAAACTAATTGCTGTAGAAATGTTTCTCTAGAGAGCTGAAGTGGCTTGCCCATGGCATATGCAAAACTAGAACCCGGCTTTTTGGACTTCTGGTCTAATTATTTTTCTACTATACTGTGCTCCATTATTTTGCTTTGGGTAAGTCCAGAGCATAAAAAGAAATGCTTAGAGACTGAGAAATATATATA
>NW_006442109.1:19337198-19342833 GCF_000325575.1 Pteropus alecto
ATATATATTTTTTTTTTTTTACCATTTAAAACAAAACAACAAAAACCGTACCTGTGTGAGCATGAATACACTTCCTGGACCATAGCAACACTGCTCGCTTTCTCAGTATTTCGATAACGAAGTAGAGGTATCAGACAGAGCAGTAGGGTAGCTTCCTTCCTCCATTTTCCCATCTCATCCTTTCACAGGGATCTACTTGTATACAAGAGCAATACCTGTGAGTGGGAGGGAGCTGAGAATGACTAAACCTGGATTGGAACGCTTGAGGTTCAACTCCTTAAAGCCCACATACAACTCCCTAAATTCACCCAAAGGAGCCTACACTAAGGCCTAGGTTTTTTGTGCATTTTCCAGGAACATTATCATTCAAGTTAGCTGACATTCCAAAAGAATAAATATAAAAGTGAAACATTACAAGAATATAAGAAGCATGAGAAATATGAAAGAGAAGCAACTTACAGATAAAGTTGTATCAGAAGAACCAAATCTCATGAGAAAAAAGAAGAGGCTAAAATACATACTATAAATAATCTCAGAGAGATTAGGAAGACTATAAGAAACATGAAGCAAGAAAACAGAGAGAAACAATTTGACTTTTGGCATAAACATAAACTTATTAGGATAGAGAGCTCAACATATGGGTTGGCACCCTAACTCAAAACAGCAAAATAAAATTTAACCAAACAAGAGGAAACAAAAGAAAGCAGAGAAAACAGAAAACATGAAACTACATGGCCAAAACAAAGAACGGTGATTCTTAAAATGTAAATGACTTAGACTTACAAATCAAAATCAACATTTTAAGAATATGTGTTGTCTATAAGAGGAATTTTAAAATATGTATGATGAAAGTTGAAAATAGTGATAAATATATACTGAACAAATATAAAACAAAATCAAGCCAAATAGCTGTTTTGTTATCAGGCAAAACAGAACGACTATGAAAAAATATCATAAGAAATAAAGATGATTATTCAATAAAGAAATACTATAACAAAAATATATAACAATCATATGTAAATACATACTCAATAATATAGCCTCAAAATAGATAAAACAATTAATACAAATACAAGGAGAAATAGATAAATTGTCCCTCTCAGGAATTGATAGATGAAAAATTAAATAAAATGACAAGTAATTTTGATATAAATATATAAACTTGGTAGCCAATGGGCATAGAATAAACTTTCCTTAGAGCATATATAAAAATTCACAAAAATTGATCATGCAGTAAGTCACAAAACTTCAATAAATTCTGAAGATAGGTATCGTATACAATGTGTTTTTTCCTACAATGCAATAAAACATTTGTAACACAATTATAACTTAAATTTGTCAGTCTATAAATCTAAATAATGTTAAATAATTATTAAATAATCTATAGAATAAAGAGTAAATGACCAGAGATATTATGAAGTACATAAAAACAATAATTGCCAAAATGTATTGCTTGCAGTTAAAGCAATACTGTGAGGGAGATTTAGAGTCTTAAATACATTTCTATAGAAAGCTAGAAGGAATGAAAATAAATGAAAATGATTTGACTTAAAAATCTAGAAAAAAGCAACAAATTAACTCAGAAAACAAGAAAAATTAAAATAGTAAAAATAAGGCTAAACTCACTTTAGAAAAGAACAAAAACAACAAATCAGTAAAGATTATTAGTAAATCCTCAAAAATAGTTCAGTGAAAAGACTAATAAGATGGACAAGCTGCTGGCAAGATTGATTTAGAAGAGAGAGAGAGAGAGAGAAGCAATTCAAAAATTAAAAAAGGAAACAGAAGAATGTTATTAGCAAAAGCATGCTAGAAAACTTAACAATCTGGATGGAATGAATAAATTTCTATGAAATTGTAAAATATCAATGTTAGTACAGGAAGACATAAAACACATGGAATTGTCAATAAAGAATCTAGAAATCAGCCATCAGAATCTTCCCTGTACCATCATCCCTCCTCTATAAAAATCACCTGAGAGATGATTTTATGAGTGTATTGTAACAAAGCAAATAATCTTTATCTTATATAAGATTTTACAGAAAATAGAAAAAAGGAAGTTACCTAACCCATTTTATGAATAATGCCTTCATGCTATAACTAAAAGAGTTATAAAAAAGGAAAAATTATAAACCAATTTAACTTATATGAATACTTAAATAAAATATTCATTAACTAAAACCAATGGTATATTATTTGTAACACATGATTAAATAAATTTACTACTTCTGAGTTCAATATCAAATATCTATCAACTTACTACATTAATGAACCAAAAGAGAAAAATCACAGCAATGTCTGTTCTTACAGTTACAGCTCAACCAATTACTGCTGGTTCCTGGCCAATTCAATAACAAGAGAAAGAAATAAATGATGCAAGACTTGAAAGGAAATACACGAAATTTTCATTTGCAGATGATATAATCATTTACATAGAAAACTCAAGAGAATCAATTACTGGAACTAATCAGAAAATTCATCTGGGTTGTTGATACAAGAAGAATATATAAAAATGAAAAACTTCCCTCCATATCATCAATAAGTAATTAGAAAATAAAATAAGCTACCAAAGTAACCATTACAATAATTAACCTAGGAATTAACCTAACCAAGAATGTACAAACATGTACGATAAAAGAAAATCTGAATAAAAGGAGAGATAAACGATATAAATGGATGGGATAATTTCACATTATAAAAGTATCAATTGTATCTAGATTCATTTACAAATTTAATGTAATCCCAGTTGATATTCCAAAAGAACATTGGAGGAGGTATAGAAAAATGTTTTTAAGTATCTAAAATTTATATGAAAAATAAAGATCTACAATGACTAAAAATTTTTTGAAAAGGGAGAGCAAGGGGCGAAATTTTATAGTATCAGACATGAGAGCAACTTCGCAATATTAGTATTATATCATAATAGTATTGTTACAAGAAGACCAAAAAATTGTCTTAAAAGAATGGCATGCTCAGAAATAGAGATATATCTAAGTGTTCTATATGGAAATTCACTATATGTTAGAAAGTGCATCAAAAATCAATGGAGAATAGTTGGACTATTTAGTAAATGGAAATGGCATAATTGACTTATCTTATAGAAAGATATAAAGTTGACTCACTGTTTAGAGTACACATAAAAAAAACTCGATACAGAGTGAAGAGCTAAATGATACAGATAAAATAGTGAAGTTAGTAAAAGAAAATACAGGAGAATATCCAACAAAACAAGAACACAGCCATGAAGAAGACTTGCTGAATTGACTGCACTGAAGATGAGGACTTTTGTTCACCCTATTGATATATTCAACAGATAACCGACAGATAAATCTTACGATGTCTATACTCAGGGCAGAATTAATATCTGGGATAGATAACAAGAACAAATAAAATTCTCCCATGCCTCCTCAAAAGATAGGGAACTCTTAAAAAAGAAAAAATGAGTAATATATGATTGTTTCATGGAAGGATGCTCTACTTCACTATAATCAGAGAAATGCAAATTAAAACAAAAATGACATTTTACACCCATTAGACTGACAAAAATTTGAAAATAGGAAATGGAAAGCCTCATAAACTTCTTCTGGGAGTACAAGTGGTACAGACACATTTGGGAGAGAGACATCCATTTACTTAGTAGAAGTTTGGTTGAGTGCATATTAGAACAGACTTGTTCTTGGCATTAAAAGGTAACACTAAACAAAACAGACAAAAAGCCTATGTTTTATATCTGTACGGTCTAATACAGTAGCCCCTAGACACATCTGACTATGGAGCACTTGAAATGTGACCACTATAAATTGAGACATTCTGTAAGTATAAAATAAATATGGAAGATCTAGTAGGAGAATTAACATGCAGAAAAGGCATATGATAAAATCTAGCATCCATTCATTATAAAAAACTCTCAGTAAGCTAGGAATAAAAGGAAAGTTTTCTCAGTTTGATGAAGACTATAAAAAACCTACAGCTAACAACATACTTAATGGTGAAAAACTTGATGCTTTTCCACTAAGAGCAGGTCCAAGGCAAGGATGTCTCCTCTCACCACTCCTTTTCAACTTCATATTAGAAGTTCTTGCTAATGCAGACTGGGAAGGAAGACAAAAAAAGTGTCTTTATTCACAGATAACATAATCGTCTTTGTAGAAAATCCAAAAGAATTGGCTAAAACTTCAAGAACTAATAAGCAATTATAGCAAGGTTACAGGATACAAGATTAATATACAAACGTTGTTTGATTTCCTATAAACCAACAATGAGCGAGTGAAATTTGATATTAAAAAAATATATTATTAATTACATTAGCATTCCTGAAAATGAAATACTTAGATATAAATCTAACAAAATATGTAGAATATCTATATGAGGAAAAACTGCAAAACTGATGAACAAAATCAACGACCTAATAAATGGAGAGCTAGTCCATATTCATGGATAGGAAGACTCAGTATTGCCAAAATGTCATTCTTCCCAATCTGATCTATAGATTCAATGTAATCTAATCAAAATCCCAGACATCATTTTATGGATGTTAACCAGGTGATTCTAGAATTTACATGGAGAGGCAAAAGACCCAGGATAGCCAACACAGTATTGAAAGAGAACAAAGTTAGAGCACTGACATTATCCTACTTCAAGATTTATGATAAAGCTATAGTAATCAAGACAGTGTTAAATATTGGCAAATAATAGAAAAATAGATCAATAGAACAGAATAGAGAACCTTGAAATAGACCTCCATAAATATAGTCAACTGATCTTTGACAAAGAAACAAATGTAATAAAATGAAACAAAGATAGTCACTTTAATAGTTGGTGCTGAAAAAAACAGACATCCACATGCAAAAAAAAGAATCTAGATATAGATCTTATACCTTTCAGCAAATTAATTCAAAACAGATCATAGACTTAAATGAAAAATACAGAACTATAAAACTCCTAGAAGATAACATAGTAGAAAATCTAGATGACCTTGGGTATGGTTATTTCTTTTTAGATAAAATACCAAAAGTACAAAGAAATAATTGATAAGCTAGACTTCATTAAAAACATCTGGAATTAAAATTTTAAAATGTCAAGAAGTCAAACTGTCACTATTTGCAGATGACATTATTCTTTACATAGGAAACCCTAAAGACTCTACAAGAACACTACTAGAAACAATAAGCAAATACAGTTAAGTTTCTGAATACAAAATCAATGTTCAAAAATCCATAGCATTCCTGTACTCTAATAATGAAGTGTCAGAAAAAAAGAAGCGGAAAAACTAATTCCTTTTGCAATTGCAACAAAAAGTATTTGCAGAACATTATTCTTTACATAGGAAACCCTAAAGACTCTACAAGAACACTACTAGAAACAATAAGCAAATACAGTTAAGTTTCTGAATACAAAATCAATGTTCAAAAATCCATAGCATTCCTGTACTCTAATAAAATAAAGTCAGAAAAAAAGAAGCGGAAAAACTAATTCCTTATGCAATTGCAACAAAAAGAATAAAATATCTAGGAGTAAATTTAACAAAACATGTTAAGGACATATATAATGAAAACTACAAGACCCTATTAAAAGAAATCAAAGAAGATACAAAGAAATAGAAAGATATTCCGTGTTCTTGGATTGGAAGAATCAA
>NW_006442109.1:19343772-19361577 GCF_000325575.1 Pteropus alecto
AATATATACAATGAAATATACCCCAGCCATAAGAAGAGATGAAATACTGCCATTTGCAACGACATGGATGGACCTTGAGATAATCACGCTAAGTGAAATAAGCCAGACAGAAAAAGTTGAAAATCACATGATATCACTTATATGTGGGATATAAAACTAAAAGCAACAAATGTACAGGACAAACAAACAGAGACTCATGGATATGGACTATAGACTAGTGGTTACCAGAGGGTAGGGGGTGGTGGAGAAAGGGGAAGGTAAACGGGGTAAAGGAGGTCAACTTTAGCGGGGATTGGGGGAGGATGAAGTGGTTAAAGGGGATCAAGTATATGGTGGCTGAAGGAAACTGGACTTTGGGTGGTAAACACACAATAGAATATACAGATGTCAAATTATAATGTACACCTAAAAATTATATAATTGTATTAACCAATGTTACCCCAATAAACTTAATAAAAAAAGAAAAATTTTAAATGTCTGCTCTGTGAAAGACAATGTCAAGAAAATGAGAAGACAAACCACAGAGAAAATATTTGCAAAAAAAAAATGTATCTGTAAAAGACTGTTATCCAAAATATAAAAGAATTCTTAAAATCCAAAGATAAGAAAACAAACAACTCAATCAAAAAATGGCCCAAAGACTTTAACAGACACCTCGCTAAAGAAGATATACTGATGACAAATAAGCATATGAAAAAAATGCTCCACATAATAAGACATCAGGAAATTAAAACGAGATACCAGTACACACCAATCAGAATGGCCAAAATTTAGAACACTGAGAACACCTAATGCTAATGAGGATGTGGAACAACAGAAATTCTACATTTATTGCTGATGGAAATGTAAAACTGGAACATCTGTTTTGGAAGACAGTTTAGTATTTCTTACAAAACTAAATTTACTCCTACCATATGATCCAGCAATCACATTCCTTGATATTTACCCAAAGGAGATGAAAACTTATGGCCACACAAAAACATGCACATAGCAGCTTCATTCACAGTGGCCAAAACTTGGAAGCAACAAAGATAATCTTCAGAAGGTAAATCGATAAATAAACTATGGTAGATCCAGAAAATGGAATATTATTCAGTGCTAAAAAAAAAATAAGCTATCAAGCCATGGAAAGACATGAGTAACTTTAAATGCATGTTAGTAAGTGAAGAAAGCCAAACTGAAAAGGCTACATAATGTATAATTCCAACTATATGACATTCTGGAAAAGGCAAAACTATAGAGACTAAAATATCAGTGGTTTCCAGTACAGAGGAGTAGGAGGGGAAGAGATGAACAGGTAGAGCATGGAGGACTTTTAGGACAGTGAAAATACTGTGTTTGATATTAACATGATAGCTCTTTGTCATGATACATTTTTTTCAAACACGTAAAATGTACAACATCAAGAATGAACCCTATGGTAAACTGTGGACTTTGAGTTATTATGATGAGTCAATGTAGGCTTATCCTTGGTAGGAAATGTACCACTCTAGTGAGTGATATTGATAATGGGAGAGGCTATGTATGTGTGGCGAGGCGGGTGGGGGGGACATAAGATGTATGGGAAATCTCTATACTTCCTTTTCGATTTTGTCGTAAACCTAAAATAGCTCTTTAAAAAGTCCTAAAAAACTAATGCAAAATATCTTAATGTTTTATATTGATTATTTTTTAAAATATGTTTTAGGTATTTTGAGTTAAATAGAGTATATTATCAAAGTCAACTTCAACTGCTTATTTTTAATTTCTTAATGAGATTACTAGAAAATTTTAAATTTTATCTGCGGCTTGCATTACCTTGCTCTTAGTGGTCCTCTGGAAGGTGTTCATTTCAGGACTATGACATTCTAGTTTTTGTCACTAAGGAAATGGAGAAGAAAGGGGTAAATACACATAGTATGGAATACTCTGCAGAAGAAAGAAACTGGAGTTACAAAAAATAAAAACAACTATAAATTAAAAATGAATGAGAAGCAGAACAAGTGTATAGCCCAATATAGTTATGTAAACTTTTAAAATTCATACCCAAAACAGTACTTTATATACTATTTTATGAAAATAAACATATGGAAGGTGGGTTAGAATGTCAAACATTAAAATTGAGGAGTAGTTGTGGAATGGCATGGGATTTAATATTGGAGTTAAATGATACAAGAGAAATAAATCATAAAATAAAATAAAAACAACAAGAGTCTTGCATAGGCCAATGCTGGTAGCATACCATAAACTCTATGGGATATACTCACTCAGCTGCATTCTAAGCACTTGAGTTGTAAAAAGAAAATTAAAAACAACAAAGACTGGTTAAGTACCTTTGTAGATAGATGGATTGTTTGAAAGCAACTGAATTCACCAATATTTAACTTGTGCAAATTATATACCCTGCCATGTGCCCAGAATACATAAGACATCTCAGGGACAATTTCTAAACTTAAAAAGCTTCCAGTCTGTTTGAGTCAAAAAAAAAAAAGAAAGAAAGAAAGAAAGAAAAAAGAAAAAGAAAAGCCTACCCTCATGAAATGTGTAGGGCAACGCGAAACAAAATTTAGTTACCAAGTATGTGGTAAAAAAAAAGAAAAAAAAGCATTATGAAAATGTGCAAAGAATTCGGAAAGATGGACAGGAGCAAGAAGGTTTGGGAAGGAAGTGGAATTTAAACTTGACTTCAAAGGATAAACCAACCTGTAGATGGTTTATCTGCAAAGTTGAGGGAAAGGGCACCTTGATGCAATGGAAAAGTGCTGCCTTCCACTTGAGAAAGCAAAAGCAACATCAGAGTCAATGATACGGCCAAAATAGTACTGTTAATTAAGCTAAAAATATGAACGTTCTAATATCTTTTCTAACCACTAGATTATACACCATCATCACAGCATGTACTATTTCAGTTAACGAATGTGCTGAAAAAGTGAATAGAATGAGATAATGTAATTTCCAAGAGTACTTAATGCCAGAGCAGAGTTTAGGGAAAGCAGGGAAGAGTCTAGCTTGCTAAGCAATGAGGATGTTCAGTAATTTGCATTTTGCGATATGGTACAGATCTTTACTCAAGAGGAAACCTGCAAAGCAGGGGGAATTGTACAGTCCTTAGGGCAACATTCCAGGCCCTTCATAATCTGCCCCCAGCTTACCCTTCAAGAACCTCTCCCTGTTCCCTTTCATGGCCAGACTCTGCCAGACCGAGTACTTAACCACGTCTGTGCATTTTCCTTGTGGCACTTTCCAATCCCAGGCCCTCAGTCATATTCTTCCTACATTTGAAATATTTTCAGCTCCATCTCTACCTGACAAAATTCAGTATACATCAGGACCATGTGTAAATTATTTTCTTTTCATAAAAACATTATGTGAGGCTCAGGCAGCAAGAATGCTCCCTTCTTGGAGCTCCCAAAACACCAAACTAATCTATTCTGTGATTATTACATTGGCCTATAGGAATCTACTGACTAGAAAAATATGATCATTCTTACTAGTTGTAAGACAAATTAGCCCATATACTGAGTCTGCATTGGTAAAAATGAATCTTATATCCCTTGTACCTTGCCTTAGATTTACAAATACACATTCTCCCAAGTAATTTCATATTTGCATATTGCTCCTCAGCATTCGTTCACATACAAATTTACTTTACATACATCTCAGCAGAGAACACATACAATTTGGTGTCCTGCTTTTTTTCACTATGTACATACATATAAAATTTTTGTATTTCTAAATATTTTCTTAGTGGTCATTTAAATATCTCCATATTTCATTACGTTGACATCGTCACTTTCTACAAATTCTTATTTGCGATAATTTATTTTAGAAAAGTAGCATTCTTTTCTTCCCTTCCCTCTCAAGTCCTATAATAACATATCCATATTAACCCTAGATAGGCTAAAATAAGCAAGTTTTAAATGATCATGCTAGTCTTTTACTAGCATTTATTGTTCCATGTCATAATTACTAGAACAAGAAATCAGGATCATCTATTCTTTGCTATTCTGATAAATTTCCCCATTTCCCACTTACCAAGATGGCTAAATAAAAAAATAACAAAGCACCTACACAAAAACCCAATAACACATATGCAAATTGGGAAATGAATAATCCTACATGTCTTCACACATCTAAATTTTCAGCAAGAATATCCTTGGAAAACATATTGCTTGTCTGTGGCTCTCTCCAGGGCCTTCCACAGACAAATGCAGTTTACTTGGACAAAATTCTACCTTTTAATTTTCCAAATGAAAAGATGGACCTTTAGCCTTTTTACACTTGCTAAATTACCAATTACCAGCAGGTAAACAGCCTATCATTGCAATACTGCTCCAAGCTTATTATGAGTGTCATTTGCAAAGGTGGAGCCCTTCAGAGAGAAATCTCTGTTTTATTAGCATAAAGAGGTCTAAAGAGCACTGGCCAAGGCCAGGAGGCCCTCCATTGTCCCCAGGGATCACTGTTGATTTATGAGCTCCCACACATTCACCTACGACATCACAATTCATTCTTGTGTAAAATACTCTATTATTCCTTCACCCAAGTGTAAGGTCAGAAAATATCAAATGGAATACAATTTCTTAAGCAAGATAGGGAGAATAAGTGATTGTATAAAAAGCCCCAAAGCCAAAATGAATTAGACTGAAAAACTAATCTGGAGAGAAAAAGTCACCAAATGAACAAAAGCAAGGGGGAAACACTAGCATGCATTTTTAAAGTGTCAGTTCCCAGGTCCCTGGAGGTCTAGCCACAGGCATGGTCAGAGGCACTGCGCCACACAGTGAGGGGAAAAGAGCAGAAACTCTTAAGAGCAGAAGTCCAAGGTGCTAAATGTTGTTCCATCATTTTGAAGCCAGATGACCTTATGCCAGTTACTTAACCACTTTGAACTTCAATCAAAATCTCCGAATGTCTTCACAGAATTGTTGTGCAGATTAAATTAAAACATCTATCTCCTAGCACAGAGTAGGCATTTACACTGCCAGCTTGATGATCCATCCCACGCCCACTCATCCTTTGCATATTTTACTCTTCTCAATTAGGCACCAGGCAAACCCTGCCAGCTTGGTTTTCTGGTCTGGAAGACTTGTCCTTTCTTTGCCTGTGTGCATATCTATTTCTATCCATTTTAGGTAGCCTTTCAAATCTAGCTTTCTGAATTTTTGTGGGGACATACAAATAGTCCTTTATACCACTTGTGTATGCTTTGGTATAAACAAAGACTTTGAATCAAACTCAGGATCATCATGCATATTTGTTTAATTGTTTAGATTTTTATGGCAAAATCATCTTGACTATATATGTATAGTGTGTGTGTGTGTGTGTGTGTGACATAAATATATTTAACCTTTGTGTATTGTTGCACTTAGAGAAAAATACTGTTTTATGATAAGCTAATAATTTTCTTTTTTGAAAAAGAATAAGAAAACAGTTGTTCAAGAAACTGGAAGGTGTTTATAATTAGAATTTCTTTCCTTTCAAGTTTCAATTTCAAAATGTAAGCACCTTTAGTATAGCTGTTGCCAGCAAGCCTACTCATGTGTTGCATAGTGTTAAAAGTTTATTGGAACAAGTGGGAGTCTGTCTGCCATCCCACCCCATGCCATTCAAACTCCTTGTGCAGAAGAAGGAAGAGAAACAATATTTGAAGGAGAAAAGGTAAAACTCATTCTCCTTGGTACAAAAGTTCTAATATTTCTCCTCTCTACTTCAAAATAACTTCTGACTAGATCCCTATCTTTGCACCCACCACTCTTTCTGAGAAGCAGCTGTTCCTCCTTTAGATCGGAATGAATGCTGTTCCCTATTTCCTGATTCCAATTGCTCCCAGTTCTCATATGACTATTTTTCTGAAATTTTTTACATATTTGTATACAAGATAGGAAATCTCTTCTGATTATGACATTCTATGACTCCTTGATCTTTTGCCTTCTGTTATACCCTCTCCAGCCAGTATCTTAAATCTCTTCCATTTCACTAACTCCTTCTCTCTGATGTCCCCAAATCTGTGCCTGCAAATTGATAAAACTACTATATTGGTAAGAGGCACCGAGAGCGAGCTCAAGGCTCCCCAGCAAAATTTACTTTGAAAGAGACTTTCTTGCTTTGGTCATCTGACTTCTTCAGGCAGACAAATAAGAGCCCAGATGCCTTGGGCACTCACAAAATGTGAGAATGGTTCCACCTGACCTACTCCATACCCTACTTAGAGTCGTACAAAATACATTAAATCTATTACTCCTTAAGATGGGCCAAGATTTGTGATCCCAATGCCACACCCCTCACTCCCAGTCAACAATCATTTATTAAGCACCTGCTCTGCACCAGGCACTGTTCCAGGTGCTGAGAATGCAGAGATGAGTAAGACTCCTTATGTTGCATCTCAGTCTCATGAGCAGGATTGGAGAGGTAATAGTTGCCATCTTATAGGTCCTTCCTCAGGCATGGGCTGAAGGGGGGCTCAGACACTCTCTACTTTGAAATAGACAAGTGTCTCCCTGGCCTGAAAACCATTCTACGTGCTACCACCTTATTCACCATTCGGTCTCTCTTTAATCCCCTCCAAACTAACTCTAACCCCTTGAATCCATACTTCTTAGGTCACTAAAGACCTATCACCATGTTCAACATTTTTGTCTGTAGTTAATCTAATCAATTGCACATGACTTTTGTATTTCTATTAGTCATGCAGACTCAAAAATACAATAAACTTTAATTGTCCTCCATCTTTTCCTCTTATGCTTATGAAGCTATCAATCATTCTTTATAATTTTTCTCACAACTGTGCCTTTTTTCTCCATTTCAGTTGCCACTAGGCTTGTGTTTTCTTGTGATTGGGATACACTCCTAGTCAATATCCCTAACTCTAGGGTTGTTTCTTTCCAAATCATCCTCTATGTTCTTAAAATACCGCTTGATTGTGTCAGACTTCAGTCTAGACCCTTCAATAGCTCCCCATTGCCTACAGTAAAAGTCCCCAGTCTTTGACTCATGAAACATATAAAGGTTTTCTGAAGCAAAAACTAAATTAATTTTTTTCATAATTTCTAAGATCAGGTGCTCTGGGTGGCTCAGAAAGTCCAAAGAAGGGTGGCAGTTATTAAGTAATCATGGGTTCAAATCTAAGCTCCGCCGCTATGTGAATCCTTAATTTTCCTGTATGTGCCTCAGTTTCTTTATCTGCACAATAAAGATAATGATACTGACTCTCAGTATAATTGTAGAAATAAAATGTATAATGGTAAAAAATAATACTAAAAAACTCACTAATTTAAAATATTTCCAGAAGTTCTGATAATCTTAAGACTATGTGGTTAGTGATGACAGATACGGGGTAGAGATAACAACACTGTCCAATCTCCAAGGTGATGTGATCAGACATCGTGAGAATTTTCAAGAGACCAGAGCACATCAGCCTGACCACCTACCTGAGAAGCTGCCCTGGTCCTAAATGATTTGTTCCTCTGTACTGCTGGTCACCAGTCCATCCCTAAGGAAGGCAGAAGCCCATCTTCCAGTCACTCAATCTTATTCTTTCTCTTCTTTCCAAGCAAGCAGAGTTCCCTCTCTTTATTCCATACATTCTTTCATTTTCCCATTTTCCTCTTCTCTTCTTCTGAAAAATCTATGTTCACCTCCTTCTCTCTCCGACTATTCCTGAAAAACTAAATGAGACTGCCAGTTGGTATGTAATAGACCATGCCATACTTCTGCTCAAAGGTAAGTCTCATTTATATTAAACATACAGTGCAATCAATATGTGTAATGAGAAGAGTTCTGGACAATTACTAACAGTTCCTCCTTAGGAAAAGAGGAGAAAACTTAACATGTAATAATGAAAGTGGTCAAGATAATTTAGTATAATAAATATTTTTTATCTGGAATATAAAGCTATTTAAATTATAGTTGATACACGATTTTATATTGGTTTCGAGTGTACAGAATAATGATTTCACATTTATATACCTTACGAAGTGATCACCACGAGAAGTCTACTAACCATCTGTCACTGTATAAAGTTATTACAATATTATTGGCTATATTCCCTACGTGGTACATTATATCCCCATGACTTATTTATAACTCTAAGTTTGTACTCCTTAATCCCCTTTACCTTTTTTGCCCATTCCACCCACCGACCAACCCTCTGGCAACTATCAGTTTGTTCTCTGTATCTGAGTCTGTTTTGTTTTGTTTGTTCATTTGTTTAGTTTTTTAGATTTCACATATAAGTGAAATCATATAGTATTTGTCTCTCTGTCTTTCTCTGACTTATTTCACTTAGCATAATACCCTTGGTCCATCCATGTTGTCACAAATGGCAAGATTTCATTCTTTTTATGGCTGAGTATCATTCCATTGTATATATACACAACATCTCCTTTACCTAATCGTGTATTGATGGACACTTAGGTTGCTTTCATATGTTGGCTATTGTAAATAATGTTGCAATGAACATAGGGGTGCATATATTTTTTTGAATTAGTTTTTTTTCCCCCACTCTTAGGATAGATGCCCAGAACTAGAATTGCTAAATCAAATGGTAGTTCTATTTTTAATTTTTTGAGGAACCTCCATACTGTTTTCCATAGTGGCTGTGCCAATTTACAATCGCACTAACAGTGCACAAGGGTTCCCTTTTCTCCACAGCCTCGCCAACACTTATTGTTTCTTGTCGTTTTGATAATATTGATTAACACTCAGATGTGCCAGTCATCTTAGGTTGTGCCTGAATGGAAAGGTCTATCCAACTTTGTTCCAGCATTGTCTCAGGCATTGCAATGGTTAATTTATTTCTTTGTCTCCATTATTCTTTGAGTTTCTCAAAGGTCCTGGCCAAGTCTTAATCATCTTACTCTCTCCAACCAGTGCACAGCACCTGGAATATCAAGAAAATAAGTAATGGAAGGGAGAGAAAAGGAAGGAAAGAGAAAAAGGGAAGAAAGAGCAAGAAAGGAGATGGAAGAGAAGAAACCAACTTTCAGAGCAGAAAAATCAAATAAGTGTTCTAATCCTTAGCTATGTAAACATGAACAGGTGACAACCTCTCTAAGCCTCAGTTGGCTCATCTGTAAAATGGGGGAAAAGTTAATAATATCTACCTTGAGAGCTATTATGAGGTTTTAAAAAGATAAATATAGTTAAAGTCATAGATGCAAAGTCTGGGCCATAATAGGTGATTGGTAAATAACAATTACTATTACAAATGAATAAATTTTTTCCCAAAAAGGAATGAAGTCACTGCTTATGTCATAATGGAGATGAGAAGGTCTTGCCCTGGACCTCTCAAATCTCTCCTCTGGTTTGGCCAGCCCTTTCTGGACCTTTGTCATTGGAGAGCCACTTTGCCTACATAGCTTTCACTTAAATGGGGCTCTAAATCAAACTGTCCTCTGCCACCATTCTTCCCTGGGCTTCTGATTATAATCATGCTGCCTGCTATTAGTACAGGGATGTTTAAAACTCCTATAAAACAAGAGCTAATTGCTGATCTGCTTAATTAAAGTGAGCCTTTTGTTGTCACATTTACAAAGATAAATGAAATAATCAGCTCTGGACTAATGAGAGATAATTAGATTATGCAGCCCCAATAAATAAAGACCAAAATGCTCTCGATTGTTCCTGTATGTCACGAAGAAAGACCATAGTGAGCCTTGAAGCAGTGCATGGTAGTGATGTTTTATTCTAACAACAGTGAGTGATTATGGAATCCAGCTCTCAAATTCTCTTATATATTCATATTTGCAACAATCAATAGAGAACATGTAGGTGATTTCCTCACTGGACCCTAAGAATTCTTACAATGAATTCTAATTTTTTTTAATAGATAATATATAATGTAGAAGTAAATATAATTTATCTTGATATAATTTTTTTAAAGAAGGATATTTATTAATCGATCATTAACTATTGGTGCTTTACAAAATGTCAGAGGCTCTAAACTCTTTCTTATCTCATAATAATTTGTTCAATTACTTTACTAAAAATATTGCATTACATTTAAAAATAAAATTGATTCAATAGCACTATAGCTAACAGTAAGCAAATTCACTTAGTCCTATGTGTCAGAAAATCTGAGTTGCCCTAAGTCAGTTCCTCTGGCCTAGCCTTAAAAGGTCAGCTCTGATCCTCTAAAACACACACACACAAAAAGAGAGTGATCTTAGTCCCTACAGCCAAAGGAGACCAAAGCTCTTTCACAGATGAATTGATTGATATGAAGGTGAAGATAAAATTTTTACTCTGCTCAGATAAAAAAAAGACTGATTGCCTAAGACTGATAACATATCAAAAGGACACTCCCTCCCACAAATGACAGTGATTACTATGTCTGGAAAAATATCTGCTAAAGAAGTAGTTTCCAAACTTTTGATTGATGGACTAGTATTTTATATGTTTTTTTTTTAATATATGTTTAATTTAGAAAAGAATATAAGGTTTCTGACTTTTATCAATTAAGCATTTTTTTAAAAATCTATTTCTCACAATAATTTTACCGTTAAAAAATAGAAATATATATATAATCTTGGAATAAAGGGTAGGCCTTTAAATTTAGTGAAAATTTCCTTTATTAGTAAAACTCACTATTGTCTTTATTTTTCTTATTCCCCTGTACCAATAGAAGATCCACCTTGGGCAGGCACTCCTCCAAAAATTAGAGTTTAGCAGCCACAGAGTTAGACTACTCTGTTCCCGATATCATCACAGCTCCCTAAAGCCTAGGAGCTGATGATTTTTAAAGTGGATCTTCTAAGTCATTTTGTAGAATTAAAGGTTAATTTGAAATAAGGATAAAGAAACCAAAGCCTTCCTACTGCACGAGTTCACAGCAGCCCCTTCTGGCTCAGCACGTAGCTGACCAGCGTTGTGACATTTGATAGGCAAGGCCAGTACCCGCCAGAAGTCTCCTCCCACCCCCACCCACTTTGAGCAAATGGACTACAGACTCTCTTGGCAGTAAGGCCAAGCTGATTTTGGAAGAAAATGGGAAATTTTAGATCCAGTATGCTTTCAAAGTGTTTCCTAATTTATGCTCTATATAAATGCTAATTTTTTTTAGAAATAGTCCTTTTTAAGGGGAGAAGCTTGCCATGGTCCAGGGGAAAAAGCCAGAATGCTGGCCCCATTTTTAATTCTACTCCCATTGTGATCAGTCCGTCTCTGAGTCTTGGTATCTCCTAACATGGAGATGACACCGACCTGGTGTCAGAACCACTGAGATGATGATCAGGCAAGCCAAGAGTTAGAGGACAGCACCATGGGGATCTTCAACTCATTTCTGATTCCAGTCTTAGGTTGCTGGGTCTAGAATCTGAATAATGTGTTCAATGCTATGTTGAATCGTAAGTCTTATATGTAATGTCAGCCTATGCAAAATTCTACCCATAATTTGCTCAAAGAGACTAGATAATTTAGCCCTGTTCTCATTCTTGAAATAATATATTGCTGCTGTCCCTGGAAACCAAGGCATGGATACAGCGGGGAGGGAGAGAAAGGGAGTCATAGATCAAGTGTCTCAAATGTCAATAAATGGCAAAGGAGAGTTATGGAGCACATAAGAGAAGGAGGAGGTTCAGAATATAAGGCTTAGGATGCCCTCTGACCCCACTCAGAGAAGCCCAGTAATAAATCCAGAGGTGAGGGACATCTTTAGATATTGGAGCCATCCAGGAAAGCCATAGAGAATTTTCCAGCATCATAAACATTTTGGAAAGAAAAAGATATAATTTGGGAAGACAGGAGAGAATGGTGAAAAAGGAAAAAAGCCCTTGATAAGTTTGCTTTTTGTTGTTTTGTTGCTGTTGTTACTATTGTTTTATCTGAAAATTTTTATACCACTAGATAGGGTATTTGGAGATTTTCAGTTGGACCTCTTTGTTAAGTCAGGAATTTGAAATAATAAGACAGCTACTCCTTGCAGGACTATGTTAAGCTGACTGCTGCCTCAAGAATAATGACACCCAGTCACTTTGGCTACAGTTGGGATCTAGGAGGCTTTATTCAAAACCATAGGTCAGACTTGCCTTTCTGCATGCTTGGATTCTACATCAAGTGTATTTATCATACATAATAAGTGAGGGTAGCTGCTGTAAAAATCCCAAAATCTCAATTGCTTTACATAATAACATATCTCTTTCATGCCTAGTCTAATGCAGGATGGTTGGGTGGGTGTGGGTGATTCAGGAAGTTAGTCAAAAATCTAGGCTCTCCGTCAGTCTAGATCTCGGGATTCTCTACTGGAAGCTCTACATTCAGGAAAAGGGACAACAGAAAAGATCTGTGGAGTTTTAAAGGCCAGGCCTGGAAATAATGCACATCAAATTCACCCCTATTTGATCAGGCAGAACACAATCACACAGTCTCACTCCCAGCAAGAGAACATGTAGCTTTCCTATATGAACACGTGGCACTGTCTCTTTTGCACATGGCAGTCCAAAGAGAAAGATTAGAAGAGTCAGGAAACATGGAAAAGTAACCCCTGTACATAGGTATAGCACTTGTATATTAATTGGTTAATTACATACATGACCTATAATTAGATGCTCAAAATATACTCATGATTTTAGTCATAATGCTAAAAATACACCCATGATAACTAAAATGTGGTTATAGAAATAATTATAAGAACCAAGGCCTTTTTGTCTCCCAGTTTCTGGCTAAAAAGATTTAAATGTGGAATATGGAATACATTTCACTAAATCTATTTATTATTAAGGGAAATAGAATCCTCAATTTATAAGTTAAAATGGAAGTAGAAAGAAGCTAACAGAATTTGAGATGTAAGTTACAATCTCTAAAATTCAGCTTATTCCTTGATCATGTAAAAGCTCCACACTGAAATGGCACCATGGCCATTATTATTTAAATGCACATTGAATCAAAGATAAACTATCTCAGCATAAATAGCAAAACTAAATTGCAAAGGACTGGACCCTGCTAAGGCTTTTCCACTATGAGCACTAGAGTGGAGATCACTTGGATGTCCTATAATCCTCTCCAAATTAAGCAATTCTGTTTCCCATAATGCTCCTCAAAGTTAAGGAGCATTATAGGAAACAGGAAAGGATCTTAAATTTGGGATTGAAATGACTAAGATGGAGGTGAAAAAGTATTTATCTCATTGGGTTATTATAAGGCTTAAACAAGTACATGTGAAGTGTTTAGCATAGTTCCCAGTACAAAGGAAGCGATTGTTAAATGCTGGCTATTATTGTGTTATAAAACCACTTTTACATATAAGGAAAGTGAGGTTCACAGGTGTAAAAGGACTTTCCCAAGCTCATGAAGTTGTCATAGCACACAAACTTCCACACCACTAATCTAGCCTGTGGGTTGGGTTCAACATTTTGTACAGCACAGCAGAACCTCCCAATAAATATCATGACAATAAGAAAACACAGTCTTCCTATTTGTCCTTTAAAAGAGGATAATAATGGTATCTTCTTTCATAAATCCCATGTTTGTCCATACTAACTCCAGTGCAACTATATCATGACTTTCAGAGCAGACTTTCTCTATGGAATTATCAATTCCCCAGTCTCCCACATGGACCAAATTAATACTGCTTAGTGCTAGAGATATCATATTTCCTTCTGATAGCGAAACCCATAATTTTTGATCAATTAGAGGCTGGTTACAAAAACAATCAATTGATATTTAACTCACTGAGTCAGTAATCATTTCAACTTCACTTTGGAGTCTCCCATGGCAAATGATTTGCTATATTTTAAAATTCACAACAGGCCTTCGGAAAAGCAAAGCAGCTAACAGGCATTTTTTCCTTCTTCCTTAATAAGAGAATGTAGTATTTCTTTCTATTCTTAGCCTTTAAAATTTGAAGTTATTCAACACAAGACACAAGGAAGTGCAGCAATTATCACATCAAGTTCAGTTATAAAGAAGAATGTTCCAGAGAACTCTGTGGGTTTTATTCTGAAATTTTGGTATTGTCTGGAACTTAGAAAATGTAGACACTTCTACAGTAATACAATAGCAATTTGGCTATAAAATGAGAACATCCGCCACCCTTGAGGAAATTTTCACTATGCTCACTTAATCTGTATAGAAACCTTAGGATGTGAGTATTTTATTCTCATTTTCAGGAGGAATTCCTGGAGGCCCAATAAGATTAAAGTGACCAAGGCAAGTCCTTATAAAAAGGCAGCTAGGGACTCATGCCCAGTTCAATCTGATTGCAAAGGCTCTAGCATTCATGCTTGGCCACTAGTCTCTGCAGACAGGGCCATCTGCAGACGTTCCTGCCTGAAACTCCAAAGTCAGTTCTTCTCCTGATGGAAGCAGCCCTCTGTCATGAAAAGCCCGTCACAGCCTTTGAAACCAGACTGATATTGACTCAAATGTCCACTCTGCTTCCTTATCCAACATATGACCTGAGATGAGACATCTGACCTCCATTTCCTCCTTTGCAAAACAGAGATAAGTTATATTCAAATAATGTTATGAAAGCAGTTAGGGGGCACTTTGGCCAAAACAGAGGCAGCTTCTTGGGAGGCAGGATGGTACGGCGGTAAAACTGCAGATCCCCTGGAATCAAATCACCTGGGTTTGAATTTTGACTCTACCCTTAATAGTCTTGTGACCTTGAACAAGTCATTTGATCCCTTGCTTTTCTCATCTAAAAATGGGATATTAATAATACCTGCCTCATAGAATTAATGACAAGTATAAATGCATTAAAAGATTAAAATACTTAGTGTAGTGCCTGCTACATTTAGTGCTCAATATGCCACTATTATTAACTTCAGTTTTTCAAAAATGTTTCTTGTGCCTAGTACTAGAGTTTCCTGACACGTCTTAAAATGCCTGCTTGGACTTCCTCCCTAGAATCTCTCCTGCTGAGAAACTATATGGGCATCTGCCTCCATTTTGAGTCTGTCCTATTTCCCTGTCTTGGTCTGTCTTCTTCTGGCCATCTCACCACTGCTCCACCCCCAGCTGTGATCTTAATTACACCAAGAAAACAGAATCAGGCCAGCTGTGACTTACTCAAGCAAGATCACCTTCATGAGGCCAAATATTTTATTAAGTTTGTCCACTCACTGCTCAAATACATTTTCCTGGGAGGACAAGTACACAAAAGAATGTGGGAAAACAATCCTTAGCCTTCCTCATCTTCCCAGGTACATTGTTCTTCATACCTGGGAGAGCTGAGGCTGGATTCCTGTCTTCTCCACTGATAGCAGTTCACATCCTTGTAGCTTTCCATTTCCAGCTAAGTCATGCCTCTCCCCCAATCTCCACTGTATGGTGTAGTATAAGATGCAGTTCCTGAACCCATGCAGCAGTGCTGCACAGAACACTGAACACATAGTTGATGGTCAGCAAATACCTGTTTATTGTATTGCTAAGCTAATTTTTCATGAAAAATATGGCTGTAAGTAGCATAGCATTGCTGTGGTACAAATTCATTAAGGGTCAAATAAAATAATCTTGCCTGACTTTGTTAGTATTATCCATATTTTCTTCTTATTTTGTCAAAGTCACCAATAACTTCCATGTTGATAAATTTAGTGGTCATCTTGATCTATCATTTGTATTTAACACAGTTGATATAGTTGATTACTTTCTCCTCCTTGACGCACTGCACTCACCTGGTTTCCAGAATATTGCATTCTTGGTTTTCTCCATATGAGCTGCTGGCTCTTTCTGAGTTCTCCCCAAATTTTTAATGTTGAAGTAACCTGGTTCTTCTCTATTCTTTATCCTCCCTTACTTCCTTGTTGATGTTATCAAATCTCATGTCTTTACATACTATTTGCCAACAACTGCCAGAACTCTTCTGAATTCCAGACTCAGTGATCAACTGCCTACTTGATCTAATAGATATTTAGAAATCAAAATGTCTAAAAACAAACTCCTGATAGTCCTCCTTCATCCTAGTCAATGTCAACTGTATTCCCTCCTTGGCATCATTCTTGAATCCTCTTTCTCTCTCACACCCCACATCTAGCTTGTCAGGAAATTCTATCTCCTTCACAGTGTATCCAGAATATGGTCACTGCTAATACCTCACCTTGGGGGCCACTATCATCTCTCCTGAAGTACTGTAATAACCCTCTAACCACTTCTATTCTTGTTCCCAACAGTCTACTCTCAACACAGCAACCAGAAAGAGATCATGTCACTTTTCTGCTCAAAACTCTCTAATGACTCCCTATTTCATTCAGAGTAAAAATGGTGCTTAAAATGGCTTGCAGGACCCTGAATGATCAGAGCCAAATTATCCCTCTGACCTCATCTCCTACCACTGCTCCCCTCATTCACTCTATGATAGCCCCAATGGCCTTCTTGCTGCCTCTCAAACACACAGGCATGTTTCTACCTGAGGGCCTTTGCACTAGATAGTTCCTCTGCCTGGCATGTTCCTTACCCAAATATCAACATAGCCAATTTATAATCCCATACTTCCTTTAATTCTTTACTCAACTGTCATCTTCCCAATAAAGTCTACACTGACCACCTCAGTATCCATATCACCTACCATCTTCTAATATACTAGGTATTTTATTAGTTGTATTTAATATGTATTGCCTGTGTCCTTGCAATCTAAGCTACATGAGGCAAAGATATTTGTTCAATGCTGCATCCCTTTTGCCTAGAATATTTCTGACATGTAGAAAGTTCTCAATAAATATTTTCTGAGCTAATTGAATGAATTAATGTGAGAAATGCATTCTCGATGCCTTGACTTATGAAAGGATTTTGGAATATGACCCATAACTATTGTAGACAGTAGCTAGCTGGTTTTCTCATTTTTCTGCAAAAGCAGAACATTCTACTCATGATATAGACCCTATAAATATGGCCCTGGAGAACACTTCATAAGATTGGTACTTGATTAACAGCATCAAGTAATATGGAATGGAGGGTGGGAATCATGATACGTTTCTAAACTTTTGCTCGTATATATACCAAGACAAAGAACTGATTTCTGTGGTTTGTATTCCACTTCATTAATACTTTTGATTCTTCTCTTTGATTTTCTGGGAAAGCAGAACAGCATAAAAGTTAAGAGAAAGGACTGTGGAGCCGTATTGTGTACATTTAAGTCTCCACTCCAGGCTTACTATTCTCATCATTACTAAACCTCTCTGTCCCTTCCACTGAAGGCATTCAAGTATAAAGTATGGTATAAAAAAATTTCTGGCATGTGGTCCTCCAACACAGTTTGTACAGTCCTAATGACAGGAAGCTCATTACTTGAGGTAGTCTGCTGAACAGCAGCCTGTGTTACAAAGGTTTAAAAGGCTCCTTTAAATCTAAGATTCTCATCCTTTGCTGTGTGAGTACATGCCTTGTCTGCCCAATCAGAATGCAGAGCCCTTGAGGACAGAAGTTACAGACTTTGCTCCATTTTTGTCTCCACTGACTCTAAACATAGTAGTTCTGCACATTCAAACAATAATGGTAAGGATATTGGCAAGAAGGAGATAGTTTATTATTGAACTCCTGAAGCAGCTTCCAAATCATTGTTTTTCTGCAAAATATCAATAATCTCTATTCTTCTAGAGCCAGCACTATCCACTTCTTTCCCTGCATCCTAGAAGCTGCAAGATGGTGATATTACATTCTCCCTTAGGACTCTAGCCCTCCTCTCATAATTCTCTGCATCTTTCCTGATGGCTTCAGTGTCCTGGCTCACAGCTATGTGATCGCTTCAATTTGAACAACCTTCAATTCTGTCACTTGAGCTGCCAATGAGAAAGTCTAAATATCATCACTTAGACTTACTAACCTATTCATTTTGAAAATCTGAAATGCCACATGGTTTCCTCCCTACCCTATCATCCAGCTTCCTCTCTC
>NW_006442109.1:19361589-19435066 GCF_000325575.1 Pteropus alecto
AATAAGAGTGATCGCATGAAGTTTGCAGTAGTGTTAAGAAGATGACAGTTAATCGAGGAAAGTCCCAGCTCATAGTATGTGCTTGCTGAAGTAAGCTTATCTTTCTCTTCCCTTTCCCTCTTGGAATGAGAACCTAATGCTTCCTGAAGCAGACGTTATAACTTTGAGCTTCTTTGACTATTCTAGAAAATCCATCTTCTTTCTAAATCAAAATCTCTCTCCCAAGGCTCCCACCCAGTGGTCCCTGTTCAGCTTTCTGAAGTGCTAACAGTGACTTTCTTCCCCCAGGCCAGCAATCTGCAGACATCTACAGAGCCCATGGTGTCTTCTCTGGGCTGACCACCTTGAATCCTCCTGCCCTTTCAAACCCACGTGTAGTGGCCATTTTAGTCTCCTGATATATATTTCAGTATCCTACTGCTTGGGTAGACAATTACCCTGCTCCAAAATAAAAGGTTAAAAAATAAGTCCTTCTCATGGTTTTACTTACAAAGCAAACTCTACAAGGGAAGGGGAGGGGGGAAAAAAAAAACACTAAATCCCAGGACTGCAAAAAACGGTAATGCCAAGTGAATGGGGATTTTTTTTTTTAAGAGTCTTGAATCCTGAGGGCTTGTCTTGTTCTTTTAACTAGAAAGTTTGAGTCTTGATCCATTAATCCAGAGCTAATAAATGTCTGGTGGCAATTTGCCAGTTTGAACTCACAAGTGCGAGCTTATTCATTATTAGGAAGTAGCGATCTCTGTGGGGAAATGCTTGCAAACAGGATTAGCAGAGCAAGGGGAGGGCAAAGCCTTTGGTGAAAAATGTGCCCATTGCTAATCAATGGGCAACAGCTTTTTGCTGCAACTGAGTTGCAAAAAGCAATTGTAGCTCAGCAATCTTTGCATTCATTATTTGCCAGAGCAGAGAATGGACTTTGTAGACTGGTTGAGTCAGGATTTCCAAAACTTTTCCAACAAAGTGCCCCTCATAGCAATAGCCAGTGAACTCGTGTACTTAGGGAGTTCATAAACAGAACCAAAAAGCCCAAAATGTAGTTGAAGTCTCTTGTTTATCCTTCAATATTCACATAAATTTAGCATCTTATTCCACACTATTCTCACATCGGTCTTAATATAAAAAGGTTTCTCCACATCTTCATGTAATTCTCTGAGCTTCCAGACCACAGACCATGCCCCTAGAGTTTCATATCTTCCTGTTTGAGAGAGGGAGCCAGGCCCCACTCCAAGGAAGGATGCACACTCCTGGCAACCTAAGCAAGACCAACTGGGAGGTCTCATGGCCACATCGGTGGTCATTCCTTACTCAGAGCTATAGGTTTATTGATTCCAGAAGGATTTACACCGGAGAGTGTACAGCACTGTAAAATTTAGTATTAAAGACAAACAACTTCACATTTGTATGGTGTGACTAGAGGCCACTTTATCTCTCCAGTTCCCTCACCTGTTTCCTCACCTGTATAGCAGTATCTGCTGCCTAGGCTGTTCTGAAGACTAATTCAGATCATGTGTGTAAAGTCCTTAGCACAATAAGTGCAATGTGAATGTTTGTTATTATGATATTGGTGATATTACCAGACACCTAGAGAGTTCCACAAAACCCTGCCTTTGTGTGCTAAAGGGAATCCTGGAAGTAGAGTTTGAAGACTGGAAATCAAATCCTGATTTTGCCATTAGTTAGCAATGTCTTAAGTGAATGATTTGAACTGAACCTAGGCTTTCTCATCTTTGAAAATGGGAACATGATACCTGTTTATAGATCATCCAATGTCACTGTGAAGATGACATGAAATGATATATGCATGATATATTTGAGAGTATTTGGTAAAATTATACATAGATATAAGCTGAAATTCATCTTTCTCTTCTTCAAAGGTTTGCAGCGTTAACTATTTAAGGAGTTTTGGTGCATAGGAGAAACAAGGAAAAGATGTGAATAAAGCTATAATCTGAGCAATGAAAATGACCACCATCAACTGTGAGCTTTCCTCCCTCCAAAGCAATATATAACAAAAATAATAAATGACAATATTGAGCCCACAACATACCAGACATTATGTTAAATCTTTACCTACTACCCTTAGTTTAATCCCCATATTATTACACTCCACTTATCACTAAAGAACTGAAATTCAGAGAGGGTAAGAAACTTGCCCTGATTGGTAAAGTGGAATAGGAACCAAGTCTGGGTAACTCTGAACCTGAACTCTTAACCATTATGCTCCC
Source organism: Pteropus alecto (assembly GCF_000325575.1). Lineage (NCBI taxonomy): Eukaryota > Metazoa > Chordata > Mammalia > Chiroptera > Pteropodidae > Pteropus > Pteropus alecto. Next base: position 19,363,818 of record NW_006442109.1, read on the forward strand.
CTATTCCACTAATCCAGTGAAAGGAGCCTATTCTGAAATTCTCTCCTGAGGCCTTTTCAGCTTCCAGGCTGATTTTAGCTGCACTTGGCCAAGCGCAGCCTGAGAGTGTGATTTCAGAGTCACTAACTAGTGATGTCAGCTAAGAGGTGAGACTGAAGTTTTACATCTTCTCCTTCGTTCTGAGGAGCCAACAGTTCTGAGATGCTGTGGGGTTGGATTCACAATGTCTAAGAATTGAATTCCAGCTCTACTGATAACCAACCCTGTGACCCTGGGCAAGTTACTTAACTTCCCTGAGAGTACAATAAACTTTTATCCTACATAAAGTAAAAAAAATTATAATCTATAACTTGCAAAGGTATCTGATAGGAATAGCAGATACTATATAAAGCGCCTAATACACAGAAGGTGGCTCATAACTAGTCACTATTATTATTTACTATTATTTTTATGAGGTTAAAATATTGCATTAAGAAAATCAAGATAATATTATTGAACTGTACACTTGAAACCTATATAATTTTATTAAACAATGTTACCTCAATGATTTTAATTTTAAAAAATAGCAAATACAAAACTAAGATGAAACTGTTTTCTATTAATTATACCTCAATAAAACTGAAAAAAAGTTCTCAAGAAAAAGAAAATCAAGTTTTCAGATGTCACATTGTATTAAATTTAAAATCTTGAATACCCTTTCATATCTCTCCAAAGCATTAAGCAAATATGAGTGATCGTTTAATAACTTATGTCAGTTCAAAAATGACTTATGTCAATTCTCAATCTAAAAGATTTTATATCTTTTTTCTAATCAAAAGCTGCCCTGAAATGGTTAAATTCTGATAGAAGAAATTCGCATGCGTTAGCAAAGCAATCTCCTGAGAGCATTAAAACAATTCTTGAATAATTTTCAAACCTAATTGTGTTTGCACTTCCTACTGCTCTAAAGTCAAACCAAAATTCATTGGCAAACAAGCAGAATATGGCCAAGATCTCACGATTTATCATGAGAAATTTCCTGCACAGCAAATAGCAAGTTAGCATGGGTTTAAGAGACACATGTTCCAAATTCCTGATGATTTGTTTTTTGCCTTGAGAAAGATGGGGCAGGGAGGGTCAATCATTATTAGGCCTCCAGGACTTGAGGTGATAAGCCCCTAAAAGGTAGGCATGGATTTGATCAGGAAGAGTCACCACAGAACTCCCAAGGAGAAAGGGAAGGTAGTATGTACCCCATGTGGAGTACAGGATGGCACATGGATTCCTGCTTCCCCAGGGAGGAGTAATCATAGCTGAATCCTGAAAATGAGGAAGAAAGACTATTTGAGGAGGACCTATAAAGCCGCCCTGTAGCATTCCATGACTGTTCCTCTACCTCCTGCACAGCCTGCCATTGTTGCACAATAATTTCTTGGCAGAGACAGAAGAGTGGGTGAGAGGCTGGGGAGGAAGTGAAAGGAGGACTCAGATAGCTACACTGATCTCAGCAGCAGCTATCATGTGTGTGGTTGAGGCCTCAGGCATCCCCTGACTGAGAGGCCTCTATTGGTTAGACTAGCCAGTCCTCCAATTTAACCAAAACAAGGAGGAGACTAGTACTTCTCAAAGACCCACACTCACTTGCCAAAGCTCACTGCAACTAGAGAGGCAGCATAGGTAGAGAAGTTAAGATCTCGGACTCCAAAGCCAGGATCTTTTCTGCTGGGTTACCTAAGACAAGTTATTTAACCTCTCTGTGCTTTCTTGTCTCCATCTAAAAAGTGGAACTAATAATAATAGTACTCGTCTCACAAGGGTTGTGATGACAATTAAATGAGTGATTCTACATACAATACTTAGAACAATGCCTGACACATAGTAGGTGCTCAGTGCATGTTGTTGTTAATATTCTAAACCAGGCACCCCTTTGTCATATAGTGACACAGCTTACTTACAGCTCACTAAGTGTTTTCAGGTTCCCATGCAAACCCATGACAACCTAGAGAGGTTCAAGTGGGGACCGGTACCTCAGAGAACTTGTGTGATTTATCCAAGGCCATGAACCTAATAATTATCAAAGGGGACACCTGAACTCAAGAGTTTGGGTTACAAGTTTAGAGAGCTTCTGTTTACATATCGCACAGTTTTCTTATCATTTTGGTTACAAAATTAAATTACATTCAAATGAACACTTTCTTTTTAATACTGCACCCACTTATATATTTCAGTTGGGTATTATTCATTCTACAAGTGGGCTGGCATATTTGCACTAGGGTCTTAGCACTGAGCTGGTGGGGGCATCCTGTCAGGGCACAGGTCGTTTCCAGGGGCCAGATCCTGACCCTTTTTCATTTGTTCTCTTAAGTTTGAAGTGCTCCATTACCACGCAGGATAGGACCAAAGACAGCAAGCAAAAAACAGCTATGGGGAAACTGGAGTGACCACCTAAAAACAAATGTTCTGACCAGAATCGCCACACACTAAAATTAACACAAAAGGTTCCCAAATTTCCATGAGTCAAAGCAAGCAGCCCTGGAATAAGCTCTTTCCTGCTAATAAAATTCTATCTGCACCACCAATTAGATTGCGCATACCCAAAAGACAGACTAATCACATCTTTTAAAGTGGCCAGTGATAGGATAATCTCATAGCTGAAGAACCACTTAGGTGCTCTTAGCCAGTTGGGGAATGCCACCCCAGCAGGTTGGGATTGCTCAAATTTGCAAATAGAACAGGTGAAAACAGAACCAGTGACAGCTGGTGGGTGATTATTCACAGAACCTCCTGATTCAGACAGGAGTAAGTCGCATAAAAGGAAAGAATAGAAAAAGGAGATGCCAAAAAAGCATTTGGTCCTTGAGTTCTCTGAAGAGGAGCAGATGGACATAATCAATTACCTAAATAATTCAGAAGGGAGAAAAGGCTGCTTTCACCTGAATTATCCAGATAATTTTTTAAGATACAGTTTGGGTGAGGGTTCCCTTTTCATCCAAATGAACTGCTTTTATTTCCCCTGTTCATCGAATAATTTACTTCTACGTGAGCAGGCCTGGTTTATGAAACTGCTATAACCATAGGAATAACTGCTCCTGGTGATGTCCTTTCTCTTACATTTGTACTTCAGGGAAGAATTGGTTTCAAGCCGAGCCCTTTTTTCTCCTTTGTGTACTGGTAAGCTTTTCCTCTGGAAATGAACTGGGTTGGCTGGCCCTTTGATCCCATTGTGCGATTCTATCTCGTTCATCAAGCTTTGGCACCTGACCTGTTACAAGGGTATAGAAAATAGTACAATTTGAGCATTTCAAAGTGCCGGTTTTCTATTAAAAAGGGGGGAGATATTTGACAGCCACCTTTAGATCCACTTGCTTATCTGGGTTGCGTTTTAACAAATTTTTGTGAAAGCATACCATTTATTCCCCAAAATTGGAAAAAATGAACAATGGTGAGTTCATATCCCAGTAAATATGGCTTGAAACATCCAAAATACAGCCAAGACTGACAGAAAGAGAGTAGCATCATATCAGCGTTGCATCAGAAAATGGCCCAGGCTTGAGCTTTGACACCCTGCAATAAAGAGGACCACAGCAGCTGGGGGGGAGTGCTCCGTGTTTTTTTCAGCACAGAAGATTGTAGCTGCCTCCCCTCCAATCCGTCGTGTGGGTAGATTAGAAGCGACACAGACATTTCCCTGGCCAGAAACCTCTTGGCTCCATCTTCATCAGGGACAATTGATCAGCTTTTACTGATTACAGGAAATGGCTGTTAACTGGGTGAATAAATAACACATCTGGAGGCAGAGGTCCTAGATGATTCAGAACCCTCTCCTGCGTTACTCTCCTGCATAACTCACAGGAGTGAGTGCCTTCTCCCCGCCTGAGACACTTATCTCCCACCCTTATCTTTCCAGCAGAAGCAGTCTTGTAATTTTGGGCAACGTGAAATACCAAACATCAAAAAAGTGATCATTTTTTGTAATAAATATTTTAATATGACAAGGCCAAAGCACGATCAACAAAGCCAAGGTATTTGTCCCTCACCCTTGCTTTGGACTGAGACAAAATTCTACTTAGCTAAAAATTTTTCTGCTGTTTCCATTTGAATGTAATTTTAACTGTATCGATTTCACTCATTTAAGCACACTTTAATACTTTTCTTTCATCATTTTTGTTTAACGTTTTTGAACCCTCCCTTGTGGATTCTAACCCAGAGAAGAGTCTTCCTGGGTGACATCAGTGTTTAAACTTGCACAAAGCATCTGATGGAGACCGGTCCAGCCCTTTGCTATACTGAGAATCCACACAGCAACTCACTGTTGATAGTCACACTTTTGCTTCCATTTGCTTGTGCTTCTGATTATAACTCAATATGTTTTCATTCAGTTTGTAGAGTGCTCCTTTTTAGCCTCTAGCTGCTAGATGACACCATCTGTGATTGCCAACGAAATTAAATTAAATTAAGTTAAAATTCAATCAAGAGAAGATTGTTGCTTCTATGACTTGACTAGGAACCTTGAGAGCATAAGCGTCTAAATGCCTCTCCCTTAATACAGATACAGGTCAGCTCTGCTATAACAACATTGGCCCATGGCTTAAGACTCCCCCAGAGCCAGAGGCCAGTGACTGACCCTTTCTGTCCCACCTCACAAGGCCTGCAGCAGCCCAGAGAGGTGCTTGGCTTAGGGAAATCTTCATTTCTTACGAAAAAGAAAGAAAATAAACAAACAAACCTTTAGGTTTATGCAAAAAGAAAAGATTATGCACACTGTCTTATACTCTACACCAAAATAAATTCAAGATGGATTAAATGGTTTTATTTTACAAACAAAAATAAACCATAAAAATTGATTTTTTACAAAAGCAATACATTGACCTCAGAAATTTCTAAGCATTAAAAATACCAAGAAAAGTACTGATAGAGTTGAATATACAAAATTTGAAAAAGTCATATCAAATAATATCATAAACAAATGCAAATTCAAATGAAAAAAACTAGAAGAATATGTAACATTTATAATAGGCAGTGTAACTTTAATAGACATATAAACATAAACACATGCAAGTGTATCTATAAACTCATAAAAAATAAGTAAAAATATTCCATTTATGATCAAAGTACACTGATAGAAATTAACAAATTAAAGAAATACAAATAGGTAACAATCCTTTTAAATTCACCTATTTTTCAAAACCCAACACATGTATACACATACACACATTACAAAAACAATGAGAAACTACATAGTAAACTAACAAAGTTTCAAAGAATAATTATGTTAATTTGTGATGGTGAAGTAAAATAAGTACCTTTATACATTATTAGCAAACTATAGATGTCATCTTCCTCCTAGAAGTTAACTTGCAACATATAGGGAATCTTAACATATTTGGGAAGAAATTTATCAGAAAGAAATAACAACGGATGTGCATAGGAATTTTTGTGGAAGAGTGATTATAGCAGCTTCATTTACAACATTAAAAATTTGGAAATAACCTAAATGCCAATCTGGCTACATAAATCACATTATAAACACAAAATACTATACACTTTTAAAAAATATGTAATTATATGAAGAAATGTTTACCATACAATACTACTAAAAGCAGGGTGTAAATTTTTATATGTATAAGCATGTATATATATTTTTATATATGTACATTTCCGTTCAGATTTTGTTTAAATATTATATAAAATGTTTAAATATACTCTGTGTGTATAAGATACTGCTTTATAATTTTAAAAGTAATAAATGTTACTTTTAAAAAGGGGGGTTGCTCCTCCTGTCCCTCCCAGACAGAAGTCTTGTTCCCTTGCTGTACAGTGAGGTATATTTCATTACCATTTCCCATAACCATGTTATAATTATCTTCTTAACCAGTTCATAACAGGAAGTGCAAAGGCTCATAGTAAGGCAAAATACCAGTAAAAATTTCCCAAGGGAAAGAACTAAGTGGTTGAGCCAGGAAATGTGGTTTGCATTATCATATATGGCTTCCCATTCTGCCTCCCCCACCTCAGTTCTCCTCCGGGCCTGCCCTTCATCCCCCACCGACACTACACTTGAACAAATATGTTCAGATTTGGAAAGGAGACATTGACATTCCACTTCCTGTTCCTACTTCATCACCTGAACCTTCACTCCCCCAAAGCTGAGGCTCTCACAGGTAAACTACAGGCACAGCATTCGGACACACATGTGTTCAGAAAGACTGGGAACTGTTCATTATTTTGAATTATGGTGCCTCCAAAATAGAGAACTCTCATACCAGGTACCATTTGCTGTGCACTTATAATGTGCCATCACCCTGCCATAAATGCTTTGCATGTGTTTTCTTGTTTTTATTCTTAAAGCAACCTGTGGGGTAGGCATAAATACCCCATTTTACAGATAAAGTCCAATTTGAGACCCAGGAGGATAAATAACCTGACTAGTGTCCCATAGTCAAAATCTAAATTCAGGTCAAGGCCAGTACCTGCATGATAAACTCTCGTGCCATATTATCTCCAAATAAGATGGAAAAACATGCTTTTAAAACCAACCTGGATTCAGGTTCTGCTACTGGATTTGGGCATTTAGTGAGAAGCCTCATTCATTTCTATCTTTTCTCCCTCACTTTTTCAGTAGATGGTTGCTTGTCATTATTTCTAGTTTTATTTCCCCACTACCACCACCCATTAACCAAACCTTAGTATTAGAAACACATATTAGACCCCTCAAAGAAACTGAAAATTTTATGTAGTTCAGAAAGATGAGTTGTTGTTATTTCTATTTTATGGATATATCCACTGAGTTCCAAAACATTTAAGGAAATCACATAGCTCATAAGAGAGAAGAGCCCCAAACCCAAGTAACTTGCAACCTGTTCCTGAGAGCTAGCAGTATATGCAACATGTTTAAAGTTTTTCACTTTAAACAGTGAACACTCTTGTTCCATAGCTAGTGATCCTTAAACTATTTACATATAATTTGGCATCCAAATGAATAAAGCTAGCTTTATTTTGAAAACCTAATATTATTTTTGTATCCTATCTTTTGCCAGACTCACCCTCTCTGTGATAATAGTCACAAGCCATGTGTCATTGTGAATTTTTTATGTATATAGACTCGTTTAATGCTCTGAATCACCTATGAGGTAGGCACTGTTATACTCATTTCACAGACAAGGAAACTGAGGTCAGCGGTTAAATAATCTGCCAACCTGTCAGAGTTGGGATTCAAACACAGGCAGCCTGATGAGTCCATGCTCCATCCTACTACAATGCACTCTCTAAACAAAAGAAATGCATGGAAACTGCACCCTACAATGGCCAGAGCTGTTATTTTAGTACTATTTACATCACCACCGCTTAATGATGTGGAAAATTTGGAGCAAGTCCAGGGACACGTAATGAAAATTATTAATGTTTGAAAAATGGAATATATGAGGCAAGGTTAAGAGAAGTGGAACTTTTTAGACTTATAAAGAGAAGTCTGAAGAGAAAGTTAATAACTCTTCAAAAGAACCAAGGATTATAATAGAGAGAATGGTAACCAGAATTTATTCCCACTTCACAGAAAAGAATGTGAAAGTCAGCTTAAATCGCAGCAAGAGGAAATTAAACCAACTCTAAAGAAGAACTTCCATGCCAATAGAAAAATCCTCAAATGAGACTACGTGATTAGTCAGACTATATGACTTCCTGACATGTCTGCTTAGAAAGAGTTGATATGAAGCAACAACCCAGGGTGGATATGGCTTCACTTTCTTGAGATCCCTGTAAACACAAGCAAACACTCATTTATCTGAGCATTTTTGATGGAGTCTAGACCAGAAACAGGGAGGTGAAATGCATTGACCTCTTGTGGTTCCTTCCTGCTTGGTGATCATATAACCTCCTACATATGGTCATTCATCCCAATAAAGCTTCATTGTTAGAACCCATGGTTTCTTCATAACTGAAAGGAATAAAGTACAGGAATGGTACAGGTAAGAATTGTTGATGGGTAAGACAAATTGGCCTCCAAGCCAACTTGAAAGAATCTCACTGTGTCTCTAGTTCATTTCCTCAATGTGGTTCTTGAATCACTTTGCACTAGAATTACTTCTAATAGTAGACATGCTAAAAATTAATTAGAATCTTTAAAGGGGGCCCAAGAATCTGCATTTTAAGCACTCTTCCCCTATATTTTTTAAAATGTACACTAAGCTCTAAGAACCAATGAGGTTCATGTCTAACACCTTTATCTCACAATTGAAGAAACAGAAACCTGAAGAAACTAATGTGTGTCCACCTGGTCACTAGAAGAATCAGGAATGGAATGAGGCGTCCAGACTACCAAGCTAATAAATTTCCCATCTACTTGGAAGCATTACAAATAGATTTTTAGAAAATGTCCTGTGGAATATATATTTGGCATCAAAATGGTGATAAAACTAGTTTGCCTCTCTAGATAATTCCATTCTCTGCCTTGGAGAAAAATACTAATGGCCTATGTCTCAGTCAAGTGCTTGGCACTGCAAATAACTGAATCTCATCTTCAAGTGACTTAAACTACAAAGAAATACATTAGCTCATCCTAGAGGCAGTCCAGAGGTGAGGCAGGCTTCAGGGTCAATTGATCCAGTGGTTCAACCCTGCCATCTGAAACTCCGTTTCATCATCTCTCCACTTTGCAATCCAGATCATTAGGCTAACCTGTCACTCTTCTCTCTTAAGGGCAGAATTTCTTTTGAGAAGGCCCAGGAAAGATTTTCCTTGCCTTTTGTTGGCTCGAATAAGTATAAGCTTATCTGTTCCTCAACTGATTACTAGCAATGAGACTAAAAATACTGTAATTGGCTCTAATAATCAGCTGGTATAGAATGGAGGTGGGTGAGTCAACCACAATGCCCAGACAATTGGACAAGGAAAATGGCTAAAGAAGCTCTCATACCTTTTCCTCGCAGGGTCAATCCCAAACAGAACTCCCTCAGGGGCCTTGCCACCACCAAGTACTTTCTCCACACCTGATGTGCATAGAGCTATTTTTCATTTTCAGAGTGTGTTAATCAATTTGTTTTGGGGACAAGGCCTTCCTCATCCATACCCCTAAATTTCATTCATGACCATTGACTCAATGCTTTTGGGAGAGAAAGGCATGCTTCTTCATCTGTGTATAACAGGGTCTCAAATGCACTTAAAAATATACTCATCTGGGCAAATAAAAATGTAATTTCTTTGTTTTCATATTTGAACGTATCTTTCTCTCAGGACCACAGGTCCAATCTAGTGAACTCAGAAGGATAATTATAGTTTAAACAGTTATTTTAGGTAACGCAGCAATCTCATTTGGTTTAAAGATTCAGTATTTCAGATTTCCTCCTACTGTTCTTCAAAATGGCACTTGGGTATATAGGAAGACCTAATTGCAGAGAGGAGATGGCAGCTTTAGTTTCACATAGCATCCTGCCACCATCCATTGTGGGTGTCCTTCACTGTAATATCCCTTCAAGAACATGCTGGCTCCTCCACTCTACCTCTGACCCACTCAATCTCTCCATGATCCCTCTGGGGCCAGGAGCAGTGGACTTTCTCCTCACTCTTCCCATTGGCACAGAATTCCCCGAGGTCTTACTCTCCTCTTTCAGAGGTAGCATTTAAATTACACACCCCTGCCCCAACCATAATGGTTGAGATATAGGGAGGAAGAAATTTGACAAAAGAGAATAAAAAGAAGTCATTCCAAAAGTGTTATACCTATCACACAGGATAATGAAAAAAAAAAACAAAAAAACAAAAAACTCAGGATGTCCTTCAGAGCTACCTGGGAAAACCTATTCCACTTACCAGGAGGATATAGGAGGACAGAGTAAAGCCAAATGTAGCTAACCATAATAACATAAAACGAAACCCAACATCCCTGTGAAATATCAAAGCTGAAAAGATATGTCTGTCCCCTTGGAGACTGAGGTTTAAGTGCAAAAGGGTAAAATATCTATGAAATAAAGAAAAGAGACAGGTTTCCAGTAATCCTGACTGTGTCTAGACAGGCGACATCTAAAAGCCATATTGGCCAGAACTGTTTTTGCCATCAATCTGCATGGCAATGTGGCCCAGAAGTATCAGTGACACCAGCGCCACTAACACATAAGCAACAGAAGAGACAGGAGCCAGCCCAGAGTGCATCTGGAGAGATCTTTCCAGCCTAACTATAGTTAGGACTTCAGTGTTATCATAGTCCATTTTCTTACTTAATACTTTCTCCTGAAAAATTATAAACTAAAATCTAATATAAGGTGCCTGATGAAATGTCATTCAGTCATGTTGAAGAGTAATTCATATTTGAGAGTTAATTCTTGGCCTTCAAAATAATGATATGACAATATTTTTCTTTTTTTTTTTTTTTTTGCCTAGTCTAATTACACATTTATATTTGAACCTAAACCCACACACTATGCTTCTCCTATAAAACACAAGCATGTACCTTGCTATAAGAAAAACCATGTCTTTTTAAAATAATTCTGTTAAGGAAGGTAATAAAACCTTCTTACAACTCAGGTTGAAAAAAATTAAGAATTTAGTTTGAGTTTTGAAACAAACATTAGAAGTACTTCTAGTAGGCCAATTTTAATGCTAGAAGTCAATGTTGATTAGCTAGAGTCGATGCTAATTAAAAATGCATTAAAATGGAGAGAAAAGATAAAGAAGATAGAGAAGGTAGAGAGAGGAATAACTAGTATACTATGTCAATACTGCCACCATATGCAGATAGAAAGGTATGCATAATAAAGTTTTCATTAGCACTGAAGATCTAAGTTTTCTTTTTTTTTCTGCTTCTAATTAAAGATAGACTTTGTGACTGAAATATTATTTTGGAAGCCCATCTTGTAGAAGAAAGTCTTCAGCTAAGGCAGTCTTAGTAATAAGAGGTCAATGCAGAGAAATTAAGTATGCCACAGCAGCTCAGAGGAGGTAATGTCTAAGATGGAATTTGAATGATTATCGAGATTTTTTCCAAACAGAGAAGGCAGAGGAATGAAGAGAAAGGCATCCCCAAAAGAGGGAATGACATGTGCAAGGCAGGGATGTGTGCAAGGCAAAGACTTGGCGTATTCAGGTCAACACACCACTTTATGACACTGATGTAAAAAAAAAAAAAAAAGGGTATGGGAGCCTTAAAAATAGGAGGTGGGCTCCAAATGTCAAGTACTGCAAAGAAGCTGACACAAGTCAAGGACAGAATATTCTCCAGAGCATCTGGTGATGTGGAAGTCTCCCAGAACTTGGTTTGAATGGTCACTACCAGTAGCCAAGTTCAGGTTGTGGTGGGTTTAGTAAATGGAACTATGAGGTGTAAACAGACTGAGCTATGATGGGGAAAAGGGAGATTGTCTAAAAATTCAAAAGCATCATAGAATAAAAGGAAAGTTTTGTTCCGGTTTTGCCTAGAATGGTAGAACTTGATCACAGGTTCGTCTAATGGAAGGAAAAGAAGAGAAAAAGAAGCCAAAGACACAATAGAAAAGGGAGATTGTTGATAGAGCCAGGTTCCAGATAAGACAGGAGGAACAGAACAGAGAAGATAATGCCTCTTTTGGGTCTAGAGAATGGATACAGAGGTAAACAAGTTTGCAGATAAGGAGGAGACAAGAAATTAAAGAGTTCCTGATGAATCTCGAACTCCTCATAAGTAGAAACCAACGCTATTTATTTATATTTAAATACCATTATGTTTCATACATGATTTAAGGTAGCTAAATAGGGTCATCTGAGAGAGATTAGGACAAGCATTGGAGAAGGAACAGAGCTATTGAGAGAAAGAGAAGCACTGACAAGAAAAAAGGAAGCGGTAGGCGATCTTGAGCCCGAAGAATACTAGAAACCATGAATTTGCACTGACACAAAAATGCACGATTTGTGACTTTCTCTAACAGCATTCAACAGATTCGCTGTGCAGCTAGACATATGTAGGAAATGTGTCAAAATCATAAGAAGAAGAGAGATATAAAGGTACTGGTGAAAGAATAGTTACAGTGAACAGCAGCAATTTGAGGCTGGTGCAGAAAGAAAAGAAGCCAAAAGAAGATTGACAAACTAAAAAGTTTAAGAAATAGGTACTGCTGAAGTGAAAAAAGAGAGCAGGAAAGATGGGAAGTAGCCGTAATAAAGAAGGGTCATCGAGCTTAAAATTTCAGGTGTGGAACAGTCTGCATAATGGCAAGGTGTTGCTGTAGATAAGAACTGTTGACATGGAGTAAAAATAAAGACCATTGGCATTGTGGAGATCAAAGAATTGGAAAGAGAGTGCTAAGTGTATTGCCTATGTGATATAAGACTTCACTCGAGTCTTCATAGAAGTTGGAAAGAAGCAACATGCATGTCACTCGCAAGGGGAGGATCGGGGGTGGCGGGGAGGAGTTTACGGCAACGGCATAGAAAGGAATAGAGCAACTCAGCGTGGGCTTCAAAACAGGGAAAACATTTGGGGAATGAAGAGAAATGGTCCCAGAGAGACTATGGGGAGTGAGCGAGGCCATGGACAGAGAGAAGTTCAGACTCATCTTGAGGGACACCAGACAAGTGATGTCTCCAGATGAGAAAGAAGTCATGGTTAGGGCCAGAAGGTAAGAGTGTTGTGAGAAGAGGCTGAAGTACCAGAGACACAGTGGAAATGATGGAGAGAAAATTCTGGGGTACAAAAAAGAGCCAAGGGAGAAATACGGAAGCGAAAGATTGAGGAAAATTAGTAATAGATAGCATATCTATGATGTCCAAAACCTTGGATTGCATTAACTAGACTCAAGTCTTCTCATTTCTGGATAACGCTGTTAGGGCCCAGAAAAAAGAAGGACCAGAGGGGTATGGGGCTAGTGCTGCAGATGCTCCCCACTCTGGCCCTGTACAGAAACTGCCAAAGGGCCCCTGGTAATATCTGACCCAGTGGCCTAGGTAGCTTAACTGCTATGTCCAATTTTATTAAGGTTAGCTGTTACCAGTAAGTATCATGCAACTTTTTTTTCTTATTTAACTCTGGCATGTTGGTAAATTTTCTGCTGAGTTGTAGTTTATCTTCCCCGGCTTTAGTGTAGGCTCTATAAAACTGTGATTGGTTTTACTGACCAATTTAGTTAGGTTACAACTTGGCTAGTAGTTCTTCTGTTTTGTAATCTGGGAAGGAAATAAATTTTAGGTGCCAATTTCCCTTCTTCCACTGTCTGTTTATGTTCAAGTCACCCAGATAAACTGGCCCACTAATACTCACATCCTATATGCAATGGCATCTAGGTATTTGGGACACAATTAAGTAGAGTTATTAGAACTAGTACTACAATTATTTATCATTTTAACTTCCCTGTCTATACCAATGTAAGTTTTAACTATTTTTGCCACTTGCGAACCAAATGTTTTCTATGGGTTTTTTTTCATTGCTTTATAGTTAACTATCTCAATTACAATAAAAGCAGATATTTATAGACTTCCTTATTCTCTTTATTAATTTGATCTTTAATCCTTTAAACCTATCTGTCACAATTGTTATAGTAACCCAAAGAATATATAATCTCCCCCACACTATAAAATGCTTCGATGAAAATTTCCACCACAATTATATTTATTCACATCTATTTTTCCTAGCATATCCTCTTCCAGATACACATTTTGAAAAAATAAATCAAGAGTAAGGTTTGTTTTTTACATTTCCTACATACACAGCTTTAGTGGGTTTTCAGCCTGCTTGTTTAAAACTATAATCACTGCAGCCTGCAGAGGTGGGTCTTGTACATAAACCTATACTAGCTTTGGTAGATGAAGAGTTAAATTAAAGGGCCAGCCAGCAATTGCAGGTAGAAAGTAAGAAGCAGTACCCTACAAGGTCTCCTCTCCATTTATCTAACCTTCATGTTCTTCATATATATATTGTCATCTCCATATAGAGTAGAGTTTTCTAGTCTCAGCACTATAGATATTTGGAACTGAACAATTTTTGTTGCAGGGGCCTATGCTGTGCATTATAGGATTTTGGCAGTATCTCTAGCCCTTACCTAGTGTCCTCAACTGGGTATGCCTGAAGCACCACACCCCATGACCCCACAAATTATGATAACCAAAGAGATCTCCAAACACTGTCAAATGTCCCCTGAGAGGCAAATTTGCGTCAGGTAGAAAAACCACTGATTGAAAATACTATCCTCTCTCTACCATCATCTTTACTCTCCAGAATTGCTAGGAAAGAAAAAAGAAAGAAGGAAAGAAAAGAAGAGGGAGAAATAGAGGGGACAGGAAGAGAGCAAGTGAGGAAAAATGGGGGATGAGAGAGGCTTAAAAAAGAGAGAGAGATTAAGAAAACAAACTATGAGAAGTGAAAATAAAAAATGCATTTGTCTGCTTTCCTCTAGGTCTAATCCTAATTTCAAAGATGAGACTTTTATGGCAAAACCCATAAGCCTTTCCTCTACACACACAAAAAAGGCTTGAGTTGAAAAAATATATATATATAAAATCATATATATATATATATATATGATTTTGAGAGGGAAAATATGAATCAGATTCTGTTAGGTTCATGAATCTGAAATCAACCAATCCCACTAAAAATATTCACTCCGAGGAGCTGACTGGCAATTGCTGGGAGAAGGCTGAAACTACAGAGGGCTTTGCTCATCTGAATCAACCATTGGTCATTTGTAGGTTTGCTTACCTTTGTTTGTTTTCTGATCATAATTTCAATATGGTTAAAATTTGGCACTTCGTACCTTGTTCTTTACCGAGGTTAGGAAGGGAGGCTGTGATGTGAGGCAAGTATTAGGAAGTGCTGGACAATGACTAGAGACAGCTGTTAGTGAATCCGTTCAGCAGTTTAGATAAGGACGATGAATACCAATATAGGAATCCAACTGTCTATCCATAGCTTTGGCAAGTTCATGAATTAGCAGTATGTATATAGTTTTTATGAGAATGTCATTTCTATGCTTTAATAATATTGAGCTCCTTCTAAAATATTTAAGAATATTCAAATTCCCTCAATTTGGGCATATCATCTGATGGCAAACAGGTAGAAATTATTAAATAACCTCATTTGAAATAAACAAGTGATTTAGATCATTCCTAAATAACTAACCTAATTTAACTAAATTGCCACTAGCTCTCTCTCCATCTCTCACTAACCTGTTATCCTATGAGTACAAGTGGGATCACACTGATGTTAATGCCCATAAATCACTGGTCCTAGCTCCCCATACATCATGAAGACCCAGCCTCCTGGTAAATATCTCCTAAGTTTGACCAGTATCCCAGGGGTTCTCC
This sequence comes from Pteropus alecto, assembly GCF_000325575.1. Classification (NCBI taxonomy): domain Eukaryota; kingdom Metazoa; phylum Chordata; class Mammalia; order Chiroptera; family Pteropodidae; genus Pteropus; species Pteropus alecto. The sequence goes on from NW_006442109.1 coordinate 19,379,055, forward strand.
TAAGAATAGGTGTAATCAGTTGACCTATTACCCTAATCAGGCCTCTTCTGCTGGCAAAAGCTGATGCCTATGAGAACCACAGAGCCACTGCGTTCTGAGGCTAAGGGGAGAAGATATCTGCATCCCCTCTATGTATTATGTTCTCTTGGAGAGAATTCAGAACATGGCTGCTTGAGTTTCAACCAGGCCTTTTAAATTTCACCTCTGTCTTATTCTCCAACAGGGCCCCAACCTAACAGTAATCCAGGCTTAAAGACCGAATACCAATCACCACACGGTTTGCCCCTCCCTCCAACAGCCACGACTTAGTTAAGTGCCACATGTTTGGTTCTCTATTACCTTAGGATAAGCTCCCTCTCTGGTGGCCCATCAGGTCCTCATGCAAACAAACCTAGAGCTGCCCTTCCCTACCAGCCTGCCAGACATGTGCAAGGGCCAACTCGAGAACTTTGGAGAGTTTTGATCCTATCAAACAGACTTTAATGGACTGCCCCGACTGTGTTCCTTCTCAGGGAATCTGATGCCACCTACAGCCTTTACTAAGTGGGCAATAGATGATGCAGTACCTTTCCCAACCCACAACACAGTTGACCAGACCAAGTGAACACCTTCGGAAGTGAACACCTTCTCGAAGGTGGTTAGCAACCTGTGACTTGGAACAAAAAGGCCAATGAGATTCTTGTCCTGGAAACAAGTAGTGGCAGAATAGAAACAAACAAACTTGCAACAGATTTACATTATTGGTGGTAAATCCACTGACTTCTGCTGTCCTTGTCTTACCCTGTTGGAGATCTGGACATTAATGAAGCCTCTCAGTACCATTATAATCAAACTTCTTTAAGTTTGGGCCAGTTAGATGGGATTTGTGTTTCTTGACACCAAATTCTGGTTAAAACTATTATACAGAAATATAATCCTCAAAATGTTTAACTGTGGTCTATAGTTAGTCCTACTTGGTTCATTCAGAGAAAGGAAATACACTCCCTGAACACAATAGAGGCTATCCCATCCCATGTCTGCAGAGAGGAAGTGAATACAAATATAAGTCACTCAGGAATATAATGCCTAGCATAAGGCCTCTGAATTCAGGGGCACGAATTCAGATCCACAAATGCGGATCTCGGCTCCTGATCATCTTTGCTTCTTTTGACACATTCCGAGAAAATCCAGGCTGCACTGCTGTCTCTGGTCAGATGTTGAAATGTTATTCTGTACCAAGGCAATCTATAAGCATCATTAAATCTTAAAACCTGTGATTAAACTTTCTAAGGACAAGAAGTCTGAGGAATGATGCAATAGACCTCTCTCTCTCTCATGGCTGCCAGTTTTGTTAACCTATCTCCCCACTTTGGTAATTTTTTTCTTGCATTATGGATTACGCTTTTCCCAAGGAGAATCCAAAAAACTTCCATTTCAAGCATCCCTTGAATGTGACCACTTCAGCCAACCAGGCTTGCACTGTGAGACTTGGAAAAGCAAGGTAAATTTTATGAGACCACAGGCTACATCTAAAAAACACAGTCGTGGAGATGCTGCGTTCATCTGCAGCAGCCATAGTAGAGGTTCTGCTGCTCAGGTGGTGGTTTCATCAGTGTTGAGTCACAGGTGGCAGCAGCAGTGGACTTTCTGCTGGAACAGTCCTGTGGTGTGATTGAGCATTCCTCCAGGCTGCTCACTTCTGCTGTGTGGCATCCAAGCCTGTTTCTCTGACTGTCCCCAAAAATCCGTAAGCTGCTTGATACCCTGTAATAAATCCTTTTCTGCTTAATGAAACCTGAGTGAGCTTTGTGGACTGCAATTGAACCCTGTGATAGAAAGGCTATGAGGAAAGCCTCTTCTACACCAGCAAAGGAAGCTACTCTAGCAGGGCTGACCTAGACACGAGATACAGAGAAAAAGAAAATGTCCATGATGCCCGTGTGGGTCTGTGAAGATCCAGAAAGTCCCAGAAAGAGGATGCTTTATGAATGGAAACGGAACATTTTCAGTGAAATGCAATAGAGTTTGCCATATATATCCGATGGGCACTGGTGGGATCTCATCCTTCGCTCCTCTCCTCCCCAAGCACTTTTGGCCATTTTCACGTTCACTGGCTATTTATGTGTCTGTCCCTCCACTAGACTAACAGAAGATGCTTTTATGTTTTTGACACTCATGTCCGAGCACAGTGTTTTGGAATTAGTAGGTGCTCTAGCAATTCTTATTGGGTATGCATGGTTGTCAGTTGCAAAAAGCTTCTAGTTCCTCCTTTCACAGACAATGAAGCAGACAGAAAAAAACTTCCCTTGATTCATTTTACTCCAAGCTATGGCCTCGAAAAGTCTGTGCATGGGGTGAGGTCGAGTGGATCCATCAACCAGGAGTCTTACTGAGACTAGCACTGGCCCTGGTGGTTCTCCAATTTGTATTTATAACTACACACGCCTCTTCCATCAAAATATGCCATATGCAACTAAAAGATATTGAATCAAATATTAATGCCCAAGATGCCCATGCATTTTTGTAATGCCTTCAACTTTCTTTACAAAGGATTCTAATGCACTCTTGTAATTTTACTTCAGCACAGTGCAATCAGCAAATATCAATTTCTCTCTGGGACCACGAAGACTTGTTAACTGCAGTTCTACTACACACATCCTAGTGAGGGAGAGAGCTGCTGTGTCAGGCTCTTAAAAAGTATTTCATCTCTGTAGATCTTGGCATGAGGAAACCGTGGAGCATAAGAAATAAGTTTATTTGCCAGGCTCCAGGTGATTATTTTTAAGAGGCAATTTCAAAGCATTCTATCTGAAACGACCACCCCTTTTTCTCTGCCTGTTAAGTTCCTACTCATTCTGTGAGGATAAGCTTGAATGCCACCTCCACAATGCCTTATTAACTCAACTAGAAATTATTCCAGCATACTTTATTTTCATTTCACCTAGGAAAAATTCCTTTGTCTACTAATTACTTATTTATGTCTTATATCACCTACCAGATAAGGAGCTGAGGGCAAGGAATAGATATTTTCATCTTTGCATCCCAGTACATTACAAGTCATAAAATATTTGTTGACTGGATAAGTAGTGAAATTTGTCACATCTACTACCAGGGTTAGGATGAAGAGATCTTGACAGTTTAGGAAAAATACAGCTGATGTAGGTCAAGGCTCACTATAGGTGTGGCAGTGGCCTTCAATGTACCCCTCAGCCCTCCCTCATGACTCCCACCTGGGGAAGAGGCCACCAGGCAGGCTTCCCTGGCAGGCATTTGTGTTCAGCAATAAAGGTCTGTCCTATAGGGGAAAAAAGAGAGAAAAAAAATACAGCTGAAGGACACTTCGTAGTCTTGCTTAAGAATGAACCACTTTTTAAAAACATTGCATTGCGGAGGGAAAAAATCTGATTTACAAGATAACTTGTGCATGAATTAGGATTGACAAAGCACATTGAGTTAGAATTAGCTTGCTATAGCTTCAAATTCTGGACCCCTACAGGAAAAATAAGGCTTTTTTCTGCCTTTTTCAATGATAACATACTCAGATCCCTTGTTCTTCATAAGCACTTCCTATGTCCAGGCAGAGGAGAAATATAGCAGGCTGCTGGGTGGAGCTGTTCCCCTTTTCCTGTCACACTAGCCCACTCCTGACTGCCCTTTAACTTCTTCCGTGAAGAATCATAATTAACTCAAAATGAGTCACCTATATTTAGTAAGTAGTTCTATGGCACTGTCAAATTTCAACTCTGTGCACCCAGAAATGTTCATCAAGTGTGAACACTTAATAAATGTGTACTCACTAACACGCGCGCGCGCGCGCGCGCGCGCGCGCATAGCATTTTTTGAGGGTTATTAGGAAAGATCTTCAGAGCAATTGAAGGTTGGAGTGTTTAGGGTCAGTCACTAAATGATGCCCTGAAGACCAAACTCATTTCTGGTCAACACACACACACACACACACACACACACACACACACACACACACACGCATAGAATTTTTTGAGGGTTATTAGGAAAGATTTTCAGAGCAATTGAAGGTTGGAGTGTTTAGGGTCAGATCTATAAAACTCAGTGTTTCCTCCTGGGTCCCACGCCTACAATGCTACCAGATTACGCCCTCCCCCCGCCACCACCACCAAGGAAGAAAGTGTTGTCCTAGATCATTTCCCAGAATGTTTTGAGGATGTTAACAGGTAATGTGGGGAATGCAGATCCTGTGGTCAAATAAGTTTGGAAAATACTGAGTTTAACAAAATTAAATCAATTTGCCTGGGGACTTTACAGAACCTTCCACATGATAGCATGCACTGTGACCCTCACAGGAATTCTCTTAGGGATTTGTGTTCTTAACACACATTTTGGGAAATGCTATGTTATAATATGACTATTTGGCCTCCTTTCCTATTAACTAATTACCTGTGATGTGAAAGCAAGGGTGAGTGAAGCCAGTGTCATTTCAATGCTTTTTCTACAAATAATATCATAAAATGTAATGAGTCTCTCACTTGCAAAACATTTGCAAAACAAACTCTTCACTGCCTTGAAAAGAAATGAACTGCTAGGCACTACAAAATTCTCCACCACCATCAACTTTTGTTCATCATGTTTTCCCTAAGCTTCTCCTTAACTCTTTTCTTAGAGTGAACGTAATAATTACAGCTATTCTGTAGGGAGTTTTTAAAATATTCCAGGACTGTGCTAAATGCAGTTCTTCATTTAATCCTCAAAACTTACAAGGTGGGAATCATTACTAAGGAAACTAAGACTTAGAGAACTGAAATAATTCACCCAAGTAAGTGGCAGAGCCAAATTCCAGGCCAGGTCTTCAAGCCTCAGGGTCCATGCCATAGCCACTGGGGGGCCACGTGCTCATTGTTATAACTCTGGACAGATATGCTACTCTTAGAGGCTGCCACACTTTGGCTGCCTCCCTGTTCATGTAAACACTTTTCCAACCAAAGCCCTCTAAGAAGCTGGATTCTGATTCTTTCTTTGACTACCTACTTAGAGCTAATGAGAGGAGAAGTTGCAAATTGTCCACTTCTCTCTGAGTTGCTGTCTCCTGCTATTCTCATAGATGCCTTTAAGTACTTCGGAATCAGCGAGAGGCTTCTTTCCTGCTCTTTCAAAGAAAAGCAGTCTGAAATTTAGTCACCAGTTTTAACTTTGCGTTTCCTGCATTCTCTCTTTTGGACAGCAGAGAAGAGAAAAATTGCAGAGACAAAGTACTAGGTTTCTAAGGTCATATTCTCTGCTGTACTCTTCTCAGATTAGGCTTCTCTCTTTCTCCATCTTGAGAGGTAAATATCCGTACCTAGTACGTACAGGTTCACGTTCAATAGTTGCCCAAGTGCTATGGCTTCGGCATTTTACCACCTGCTTTCACCAGCATCCTGTTTGGTTTTCTTCCTGAATATTTTAAAGAGCGTTTGAACAAAGAGGATAATATTTCTATTCGTACACCTGGGCATTTCCCCACTGCTTTGTTTGCATATTATTCTCTAATCAGCATGGCCATGGAACAGCCATGTCATCATCCTATTTTGTATGTGAGGAAGTGAGGCACAAAGAGACCCACAGGAGTCCTGGTAGTGATTTCTCAGGCTGTTTAAAGTAAGGGAAGTGGGAATCAAATATCCACGGTGATATTAGATCTGCCCCTTTTATGTTCTCAAAACAGAGTCTCATTTTCATCTCCCTAGGTGGATTTTTGCAACTGTCTGACCCCCATTAACATACAAACTTCTGAAATGTTCTACAAAAACAAAGTGAATTTAACTGTTTTAAATAAGAGCTTTAGGTCCATAGTTAATAGCACAGACTTTAAAGAGTGAGTTAGTTTACATGCCTTTGGTATTAAACCACTTCCTTGAGCTCTGCTTGGTTCTTTCTCCTGATCCCAGCATCTTAGCTCCACTAAATCTTTTTTGGAGACTTCCAGACTTTATGACCAACTATGAGACAGAGAGTGATAACAAGGGGCTTCGACTCATGGATACTCACATCTTCATCTCCCCAGCACTTTCAGGGTCAAATACCTTGAGGGCTGAGTGCACATAAGGCAGTGGTGAGACAAATACTTCTGAAAACAGCATACACTTAGGAACAAAGCAAACCTAGTTACTTTTAACCCAACTCCACCATGTACTAGCTCTGTGACCGTGAACAAATTATTTAAACTTTCCGACTCTCAGATTACTCGCCTCTGTAATTACAGTTACTATGCAGCTAAAAGAGTTTTAAGAATAAAATTAAATAATATATTTGAAATTTTCAACCATATTGTCTGACACATAAGAGATACTCAATAAACATTTCTTCCTTCACGCCCTCCGTTTTTTGACTGTAAAGTAACTAGGTAATAACAATGTTTTGTTTCAAAGAAACTTTTGAGAAAATATGGGAATATATAAAACATAGGAAATATTCAACAATGATCAAAGTAATAATATTAGCAGCTACCATTATCATTACTTTATTATTATTATTATTAAAATATCTTTAAGGCTCAACAATCGGATGATCTGATTCAATTTTGTCTGTGATACATGTGTGTCCCCACATGTCTTTATGCCCAGTGGAGAGAATAGGCAGGCGGGCGAGGAGACCACAGTTATCTCAACATCACTTAAGTCTCAGGAGAACTTCCTTCCTAGAATCTGTTCTACCTCCAACCTAATTTCTAATCAGATAAATTGGAAAATCAGGATAAGGAATTTTCAAGCCTGATGTCTGATACAAAAGCCTAGAGTTTTTTCTTTGCTTTACTTCTAGAGTTCATTAAGGATGACAATGCTCGACCTAGACATGGAGATTGTAACCCATCTCCCCCGCCCACATTTTCTTAGGATAGTTTGACCTTCTGGGACTTACACAACCAAAGGCCCTGGGGTCACGTGGCTTCTCTTAAGTCTCAAGTCACTGTGCTTGATTTGAGTCATCTGCTACACACAAATAAGTTGATCTAGTCTCTGTCTCACTCCATACAGATATGTGGTAATACATAAAAATTTATTTACACTATTCGTTTTAAAATTAATGCCATCTTTCTTTGGTATTTTATTTAAAGTTAGCACAACAAATGCATTTATATACCCCAGTCACACTGCGTGTGTGTGTGTATGTGTGTGTGTTTATAGATTTAGGTTAAATTATCACAAAAGAATAAACATTACCTTAAATTTACATTCATCTAAAAAATTCACTATCTTACCATGGATTCTATCATCATTAAACAATTATTGTCAGAGTTAATGTTGGCATTCATATTTCTGTACGTACTCTCTGCAACAGCTACTCACAGGACTCTCTTTTGGAGCTGAGATGAAAACACGGCATTATTTTATCCAAGATTTTAAATGCCTAGATATATTGATCCAGCTTGCTAGCCTGCTCAGAAGGATGCCCTACTTGCTGCATTGTGCTTGGAGACAATCTAATAAAAGCTTACTGAATAATAAACAATGGGAGCTCACCAATTCTAAAAATTTAGATTGACAGGAATAATCCCCTCCCTGGAAAAGACAGACCAGCGGGCGCTTCCCATAAACCCATTATTGCCTACTCACCCATAAGCCAATAGAAGACGTTGGATTATTGGAACTTTTAGCTTTAAGAGAAATTGCTTTCCTAAATTTGACCTCTCACACTAAATATAAAATATGGACCATCTGTAATGAAGGGATTGCAGCCCAAACAGCCATCATCTTTCTGAGGCAGAGGTTAGAAGGTTGATGCACATTGGTTCCAAAGGGATAGGGATGAGGATGACCTTTTGCCTTGAAAATGGTCAGTTGGAGCTGTAATGCAGGAGAAAGGAGTCAGGTATTAGCCAATAAAGAGTCACTGAAGCTTCTGCCTAGTTAGATTCTTTAGAGGTGGGGTGGGGAAAACCACAAAAGCAATATGAGCAAACAGCATCAGTTCTTACAAACATGGGAATGTAATACAGAGAGAATGTGAAACTGGATATACTTCAGATGGGGAATATGTTTCGAAGCCTTTCAAAAATACACAAGTAACTATAGATAAAAGACAGAGTTTGGAAAGGAAAAATCTATTACTCGTGACACAGTTTTGACCATTGATTTGGTGTGTCAGCGTTGCGACTTGACCCCTACTTGCAGGCAAAACACAATTCTTCCAGGCTGATTCTTTAAGAAAAAAACACTTTATAAAAATAATTTATGTGCAACAACATGGATAGACCTTGAGGGTATTATGCTAAGTGAAGTAAGTCAGATGGAAATATACAAATATCATATGATTTCACTAATATGTGGAATATAAAAACTAAAACAAAAAAAAAATGAACAAACAAAACAAAAGCAAACTTATAGAGGCAGACAGAAGATTAGCAGTTACCAGAGGGAAAGGGGGCAGAAGGAGGGTGAAATGGATAAAGGGAGTCAATTGTATGGTCTCAGATGGAAGTTAGACTTTTGGTGGTGATCACATTGTGATATATACAGATGTTAATTTATAATGTTACCTGAAGCTTATATAATGCTATAAGTCAATGTTACTTCAATAAAAAAATAAATGAAAAAATAATAATTTATATTGTTCAGTGAAATTCCCATTGTTCATGTCCTTTGTTTTGTTGAATTCTGATGAGACTGAAAGCAATGGAAGGGTGGCCCCAAAATATTGGATGCTTTGTCAACAGCAGCCATCCATTCTAGGCCACTGTCTTTAGCAGACCTATTCTCAAGACATGGTAAATACATGGAAATTAAACTTCGAAAAAAGAAAAAACAATTAATAGGTGTTTCAGTTAGTAGTACCTTCTTTAGCTTGATATGAGAAAGAAAAATGACAGAGTAATATTGCCACTAGCAATTCCTAAGTCATGTGATTTTTTTTGAACAGATCAATGTTGGTTGCCAAGCAACATACACACATCAAAAAAAAAAAAAGGAAAAAAAAAGAAGAAAGAAAAGAAAGGGAAGCATTGTTATGTTTTGATAAAGCTCTTTTTTAAAGAAAACTTGTGAATTCTATGCTATTACCATTATAATTTCTTTCAAGCTCTATGTTAGTATAAAGCCTCATTAATTGAAAATAACTTTTATGAACAATGAGCAACATACAATACACACTTGGTAAATGAATAGTGAACTTTATGAACAAGAGCTGAAAATTCATAGTTGCCATCTTAGAATGTTTTATTAATGACGTGTGTGTTTATTAATGAGTTTATTGCCTTTATGTCATACTTATGTCACCATCAAATATTAATGTTTTCTATATTATAATAATATCTATTGATATAACTGAAATTTGCTTCCCAGTAGGTGTCACTATGAATAATACTTCTGAAATACTAAAATCAATAACAAGAATATTAGGGGGATTTTATGGTATGTCAATGAAATGAATTCCACTTAAATGCTGCATATAAAATAAGCCAACTAAATATACCAAGTTATAATTTTAAATATATAAATATATAGTTATGGATATGGATCTTATAATAGGCAAGAATATGTTGTCTGAAATAAAGACACTAAGTAAATGAAAAGAAGTCTTATAGATTCTCTGATTTAAAGTCAAGATCCTACTCATTATTGGAAATTAATAAGCATCAGTTTCTTTCAAGGTGACAGAAGATCATATAGACAAGAGGTGGACTAAGTGGTTCAAATAAATCCTAAATTCGTTTACCCTTGGACAAGATGGCCACTGCCCCTCTCTCCATTCCTCCTACAATTGTAAGCTCTTGTTCAGGAGCCATTTTTTTTTTCACTCCACATTGCACAGGATTGGACAGTGTCTGTGTGAGCAAGAGGTTCTCCCAGTGAATACCTAGGCAGCAATGTTAGCCAGCTCCTAGACTCTGAGCAGGGCGAGTGTCAGGGCAGCTGGGAGCTTGGCTGTGCTATCTAGAGATCAATAGAGGACTTCAGTCTAGTGCTGTACAGAGGCCCTAATAAAGACAGAGGAATGCGTGCTTCCTTAACCAAGGAAGAAAAACCATGAGTATTCAGCAGGGACACAAACCCATCTAGATTCTGGTTAAGTGTCAGAATACCCCTGTCATTGATTTTTCTCATAGACAAGGCTGCGGGAGGAGACAAAATAGAAAGAATGCTCCCTCCTCACTTCTTGCTTTATGCCTCCTTGGGCTGCCCACAGAGGTCCTCACCTTGGCATACTTTGTTGAAATTTTCTTTGTTTGCTCATACTTGTGCTAATCTAAAGGCGATCAGTTCCTCTGGGCTTGGTTATCTGATCTGACAAAGTCACAGTATTGCAGCATAATGACTTCACGTGTACTTCTCCTGAATCACATTCAACCATTATAAAATCACTGCTGTCTTAACCCAAAGCATCAGTAACACTAATTCCAGGCCCTACTGTTACTCCATAGGAATAAGTCTTGGGGGTCCTGCAAGTCCTACACCACAGACAGCTGCCCGTTTTCCTATGAGCAGAGGGAGTTAACTATAACAATATTCACTAACAGTGCCAGGTCCTAAGTGTTTCATGCTTATTACTCTTCTAATCTTCATAACAACTCTACAAGTTAAGTCCTTGCTTTAGCTCTATTTTACAGGTGGAGAAACTGCTCAAGTTTTCCACAGCTTGGAAGTCTGGGGAAAGATTATGAACCCCAAGCAGTCTAGCTCCCAAGCCTAGACTCTCAACAGCTATCCCACAGCCTCCTCTTACAGATTGTCACAGTGAAAGGGGCTCTGGGTTAATATGTGCAGTTTAAAGCAGGAAGATTTTAGCAGGAGGCCAACTGTGAAGGTGCCACCAATTTGGATGCTACTAGTTATTATTATTATTTTTTGAGGACAACCTAGTACACTAATATCTCTCATCTGAATGTTGTAAAAGCCACAAAAAGAATCTGCTGGGAAGGTCTAAAACAATACTTAGGGGCAACTCGACACATATAAACGTGGGATAAGGACATACCAAACTGTACGTAATGTAGACACAGGAGATCTTGTGCCAATGGCTCCTTGCTGGGCTCTGTAGTGCTCTGGCTGTGGAACCTACAGTCAAGATCTCATCTGGGCTGGCAGGGTCCCTGAGGCCCCCAGGAATTACTCACAGTACACAGACTGCCAGCTCTAACTTAGGAAAGAACTGAGCTGCCACTTGCATTCCTCTTCCCACTGTTTTCCATATCCTTGGCATAGAGTCTGTCTCCCTCAGCCTCCCACTTGATACTAGTTCCTGTCTTAACCATCTGTGTTAACTCCATATTAGGCCACTGCACTGTCTCTTCCAAGATCATTTCCCAGAGCCAGGTCTCAGGTCCACAATCTTCTAAGCAGCTCTATTCTCTTGATCAGTTAATCAGAATCATCCAGAAACCCTCCTGAGAAGTCTCAGAGGTCCTCGGTGTCCCTCGTTTCACTGGCCAGCCTGACCTTATGACCTATACTGGGAAACCCCCAACCATTATCACTCTGAAAGGGTCTAGGGATTGTATCCATGCTTTCTATAGGAAAGACCAATTTTTTAATGTCGCTTTTAAAAGATTATCTTTAGAGAAACAGAATTTTTATCTCATATGTTTATCTCAGAAGTAATTCTTAAATTTCAACAAGCATTGGAATCACCTGAGTTGCTTTTTTAGAATTATAGACCCATGTCACTTCCATCTCCTTCTAGAAAATTCTGCTTCAAAATGATGGGGCTCAGGGATTTATATTGTTTAAAAGACAGTCCACTAACTGTACTTCCAGAAAGACTGCTCTGGGTTTTTTTCTGGTTTCCACTTCAACACTTGGCCCTGACTAATGACTGTGTGTCCCTGGGCCCAGAACAGATTGAAAAAAAATTTTTTTAACTCTTACTTTTTCTTAACAAATTACTACTTCATCTGCCCTGGGGATACTGAGGCCAAAGAAACAAATGATTTGCTCAGGTTTTCAAAGTTGGTAGTAGATCTTAGACTAGAGCACATATTTCCTATCTTTTAGTTCTTTCTTCCACCACATGCCACCTTCCCTCTTTTAGGCACCACCTAATAAGACGATAGGTGGTAGGAATAATAAAATCTGCATATTGACATATAAACACACCATTAATTGAAAAATTAGAAAATCCTATAAAAGTCTGGGCAGATTTTTTCATGATTCAAAGAATCACAGCTTTTTTCAAAATATGACACAGAAGTAATAAAGGTGTCTATTTGATGGCTTAAAATTAGCTGTCTTGATATCTAATCCTAGTTTTACCTTGTGTAGGAAGTCACAAAAAAATAATCCACCTGTGCCTCGGGATTTTTACACGGTAAAAACAATTAAAGATTGTAATCAGCTTTCAAAAAATTCAAAATACAAATATATTCTCATCTTCCACAAATAAAAATAAGATATTCAGGAGAGGTAAACTGAAGTGATGCTTTTCATTACAAAAAGATTTACCCCAATTTCTTGAAGAACCTCCCCTACAATATTCCAAACATGATTTATTTTATACAATTGTTCATTTAGAGCAACTATTCCCAAGGTTGAGTTTTACATTATGGCAAATTGGAAAGCAAAAGTATTCTTCCTGGAAATTTTAGCAACAAGAAAGGCACAGAATTGTACACTTGAAACCGACATAATTTTATTAACCAATGTCACTCCAATAAATTTTAATTTAAAAAAAAGAATACTACCAAATAGAATTATTAAAAAAAGAAAGAAAAAAAGAAAAGAAAGGCACAGAAACTGATTTTTGTAACACCAATCAGCCAGATGAAAACTACAAAAATTCAGCTATGAATTCAAGTAGCTGTTATACACTATATTATCATCTAATATTTTTAAAGAATTCAAAATTTCACTTATTTCATTCATATTGAATTAGAAATAATCACTAAGTATTTTCTACAAACAAACCACAGTGCTAGAAAAGTTGGTAATTCAGCAAACTTAGCAATTAAGGCTAGCAAGGAACCAAAGAGTTTTAAGTTTGGTAAGTAGATGGGGAAGGAGGAATATGAGAGTTGAATTATTATTATATAGAAATTGATGTGGTACCAGACTCAGAAAAACATAATAATTGCTTAAGAGTTATGTGACAAACTAATATTTGACTAGAGACCTAAGAATACTCAATGGAGAAAAGAGTTTCCAATAAACGGTGCTGAGATAATTAGATAATCACATGTAGAAGAATGAAATGGGACCCCTATCTTAAGAATGCTCACAAAAATTAACTAAAACAGATTAAAGACTTAAATGTAAAAGCAAAAATTATGAAACTCCTAGAAGAAAACATGGGAATAAACCTCCTTGACATGGGTCTTGGTAATGACTTTTTTAATATGACACCTTAAAGTATAAGTAACAAAGTAAAAAATAAACAAATGGACTACATCAAACTAAAAAGCTTCTGCACAGCAAAAGAAACCATCAACAAAGTGAAAAGACAACCCACAGAATGGGATAAAATATTTGTAAACCACATATCTGATAAGAGGTTAATATCTAAAATATTTATTTAAAAAAACTCATACGACTCAATAGCAAAAACAAACAAACAATCCAATTTAAAAATGGGCAGAAGACCTGAACAGATGCTTCTCCTAAGAAGATGTACAAATGGCCAACAAACATATGAAAAGATAATCATCATCGCTAGCTATTAGGGAAATGCAAATCAAAACCACAATGAAATACCATCTCATACCTATTAGAATAGCTGTTATCAACAGGACAAATAATAACAAATGTTAGAGAGGCTGTGGAGAAAAAAGAACCCTTATACACTGCTGGTGGGACTGCAAATTGGTACCGACAGTGGAAAGATATTTGCACACCAATGTTCATAGCAGCATTATTCACGGTGGCCAGGACATGGAAACAAACGAAGTGTCCTACAATAGATGATTGGATAAAGAAGCTGTAGTACATATATACAATGGAACATTACTCAGCCATAAGAAGAGATGAAATACTGTCATTTGCGACAACGTGGATGGACCTTGAGATAATCATGCTAAGCTTAATAAGCCAGACAGAAAAAGTTGAAAACCACATGATATCACTTATATGTGAGATATAAACCTAAAAGCAACAAACGTACAGGACAAACAGAGACTCATGGACATGGACAACAGACCAGAGGGTAGGTGGGGAGGGGGAAAGTAGATGGAGTAAAAGGTGCCAAATATGTGGTGACAGAAAGAAATCTAACTATGAGAGATGAACACACAATACAATATATATACGCCTTTCTTTTAAATTGTACACCTGAAACTTACTGGATTTCGTTAACCAATATCACCATAAAAAAATAAAAATTTGGCAAAGGACTTCAGTAAACTTTTCTCCAAAGAAAATATACAGAGGTCAACAGATGCACGAAAAGATGCTCAACATCATTTGTCATTAGGGAAATGCAAATTAAAACCACAATGAGAAATCCTGTTAAAAAGGCCATCATCAAAAAGACAAAAGATAACAAATGCTGGTAGGAATGTGGAGAAAAGAAAACACTTGTGCAATACTGGTGAAATTGCAAATTGGTACAGCCACTATGGAAGGCAGTACAAGAGGATCCCTCCAAAAATAAAAATAGAACTACCTTGTGATACAGCAATTCTACTTCTGGGAATATATCCAAATGAAATGAAAACACTAATTCAAAAAGATATCTGCATCCCCATGTTCATAGCAGAATTATTTACAATAGTCAAGACATGGAAACAACCTAAGCATCTATCAATGAATGAATGGATATAGATAATGATATAAATATAGATATAGATTTGTATGATATAGATATACATATAAAGATGAGATAGATATAGATAATATAGACATGTAGATATAGATATGTATAAATATATATACACACATATATACATATATACACATATATACACACATTTTATATATATGCATATATACATACACATATACACACAATGGAATATTATTTAGTCATTAAAAAAAACAAGGAAATCTTACCATTTGCAACAAAATGGATGGAAGGAATTATGATATGTGAAGTAAGTCAAAGACAAATACTATATGATCTCATTTATAGGTAAAATTTAAAAAAACATGATGACTATAGTTAACACAGCTGTATGATATATAAAAAGGTTAAGAGAGTAAGTTCTAAGAGTTCTCAACAAAAAGAGAATATTTTTCTTTTTTTCTTTTTAATGTATCTATACAAAAAGATGGATGTTAGCCAAATCTATTATGCTAATAATTTCACAACATAAGTAAATTAAACTATCATGCTGTATGCCTTAAACTTATACAGAGATGCATGTCAATTATTTCTCAATAAAACTGAACCCCCCAAAAAATTATGTGACAAGAACTATATTGAATGACTAAAAACAAGGGAAGAAGAAAGGAGGAGGGGAGAGAGACAGACAGACAGACAGAGAGACAGATAGATCAAGGCATTACTAGAGAACTTTCTAGTTAACACTGCTCTACAGTCAAAATGCAGAAGGTCCATCCAGAAGATTAGGATCTTCCTGTAGATTTCAAAGCCTCCTCTAGTTGGTTGTTTAAGAATCTCCTCCATAGCTTCCTTGTCCTAATTCTTTCTCCATTATTCCCCTCCCCATTCACCCACTTATCATTTAGCCCCAGTAGGGATCTTAAAGTTTGGAAGAAATATCAGCTTTTTATGGGAAGATCAGAAATCTCTGTGTAGGGCAATGCTCTCAGTTAAAAAGCAAAATAGATTTTGTTATTAAAAAGACAATTGCAATTATAAAGTTGTTTCAATAACATTATAAATCATGACAATTATATTTGCAGGGATTTTTATTTTGCTATTTCTTGACCCTAAAAAAATTTTCAAAGAAATTAAGATTTATTTGGTCAAAACATATGACATTTACTTCATTGTTCAGTGTGCTAAATTCTCTCTAAATAAATTCCATACTCATCTGACTTTCCCTGTGAAAATCTGTACAGTGAACTCCTAGTTTATTATGCCTACTTGAAAAGGGTAATTTAATAAGGCATCAGTACAAATACTTAATTGTGCAATGGCTATCGACAATGCCTTTAAACAGTTGCATATTTGCCAGATTTAGCTAATGGAAGTAGAATTGCCACTTAATGTCTCAGCTTGCACTGGTGGAAAATAAATTGTATCTGACATTCCTTTGGCTTTTAAAGGACATAGTTAGATAATATTTACAGTCAAATTGATCTATTGTTGCATTTATGTTTTCTTGGGTTAAAAAGGGGGATCAAATGGGTTCTAAAGGATAATATTTCTTTGTATCTGCTCAATTTGAAATGCTTTTGCACATGCATGTCTTGTTTAGTGGGTGTCTAACCAAAGTCTAAATAGTCTGAATGGAAAGTGAACATTTCAATCAGGAAAACAGCTGCTATTTTAGCTACAGCAAAAAGACCCAGATGTGTGGAAGATCACTTGATCGGTGAGCTGGATTGTTTCTTTTTCTTGGAGGCCATGTAGACAGAACTTGCTGCATTAAGCCACCGATCCAGTATCTTCTTCAGCTCTTCTGACTAGAAAGAAGGAGCTGGGAGAAGAGACCCAATATTTCAATATCTGTACTTGCCAGGCACTATGAAATTCAAAACAAACATATCTTAATATTGATGATGTTAAAAATCAGGACAGTGTTTGCCTTGGGAGGAAGTAACTGGAAGCAAGCACAAGGAGAGACTTCAAGTACATTGTAATGTTCCATTTTCTGATCAGGGAGCTGGTTACATTGATGTGTTTATACATACGCCCATCTAATCTAAACCACTATCAAGAAAGAAAACATGACCATCACCCCAGAAAGTTCATTGTGCCCCTTCCCAGCCAATATCTGATCCTACATACTTCCAGAGGCCATCACTGTTCTGATATTTTTGCACCACATATTAGTTTCAACTGTTTTAGAACTCCAGTGTATGAAATGAAAACATACAGTAGGTAGGTACTCTTGTATAAGGATTCTTTTATTCAGTATATTTTTGAGATTCGTCTATGTTGCATATGTCAGGAGTCTGTTCCTTTTGTTGCTGAGTAGTGTTCCGTTATATGCATATACCACATTTAGTTTATCCATTCTCTAATTAATGGACACATGGGCCATTTCCAGTTTGGGGAAATTATGAAAAACCCATGAACATTCTTATACAAGTCTTTTAGCATTTTTTATTGCTCTTGGATAAATACCTAGAATTGAAATTGCTGGGACATAAGCAGGTATAGGGTATTATTATCTTGATTTTAGTATGACGGATTTTATATATCCTGTGATAAAGACAAAGAAATTATGGATTATGACAGTATAGTAAGAAAAACTTATACCTGAATACATATGTTCTCAAAGTGTTGATCAGAATCAAAATCAACCAGGAAAGGGATCTTTAATAATATTCCATGGGGCCTAGGACCATGTCCTTGTCCCTACTTAATCAACATTTTTGTCAGCAATATTGATGAAGACATTTTAGACATATTTATCAAATACTCATATTATATATACTCAAAAAAATCTGTAACAGACTGAAGGAATTGTCAATTCCATCAGCATGGTAACCACAGTGTTTCCTGACCATGCCACAGACTCTCACCCACAAGCCTTTGCACAATCTTTCCTTTGTTTGAAAAATATCCTTTCTGAGAGCCAAGGTAAGTGTAAGTGCAATGTGGGCTATCATTCTGGCAAGAAATAATTTTTTTCAATGGCTAATGCATATTTAGAATTACAGGAGATACATCAAAGTTACTAACAGTGCCTCTGGTTTCTGCATCAAGTCACATCTAGAATATTGTGTCCTACATGGGACGCCCCACCCTAGGAGAAACATTAGCAAGCAATGGTAAATCTGGAGGAGAAAGGACTTCAAGAATAAAGAAGAAAGTGGAGAACTAAAATAAGAAGAAATTAAGAGACCCAGAATATTCAACCCTCTAATTCCAGCCCCACACCATGAAGCCTAAGTTTTGCTCCACCTGAGAAGAACCTTTGCAGACACATAACCCTTAAGTCTCACCCTTATTCTTCCAACCTTTCTCCATTATTCTTGGAATACATAGCTATGACACAAGAAACAAACCCTGAATAGAAGGGGAGAGGCATGAAAAGGACACTAAATGGTTACATGAATTTACTGTACTCTCAAGGATATTTTGTGATTGATGAAATGTTTGTAAACTTGTTTGCTTGATTTTGGGGGGAAATCATTATAATTAACATCCTTCATATTTGAATTCTGCAAGATCCAAATGAGTTAATATTTATGAAATCAATTTTAAAGCACTTTTAATTGAACAGGCATCCAAATGCAAGGATAAATTCAGAGAAGGCATTTTAAGAACTTTTTCTAGAAAGAAAATACACTATGCAGAGTAGAATGTAAAATTTTTTGGTAAATTCCCTTCACCACCCCTGACCTGTGTGGTCCAATGTGATCCTTTACAAACCATGCACCACTGTACTTCCAGTCAAGAGATGAGTGAGAAGAGAGGTGGTCTTGCTCTGAACCCTCACAGCCTCAGAATTTGGTTTTGGTCTGACACTGAAGAGTTGAATCTATTTTTATTTCAGCCTTATATTTGGAGCCACATTCCTCTACAAATCCATTCAGCCTTCACCAAGCCTTCAATGAAGAAAGAGAAGCTAGTAGATCTTTCTCCAGGCAGGAATATATCTCACTCTTCTCACCCTTCTATATGACAAAGGAACAAAGAGGGAAATGTGAAATAGAGTCAAAGTCAGTTCCTTTCAGGTAGTTATAAGAAAATGTAAAATGCGTACCTAGAAATAAGTATATTATTCACATGAGTTCACATTTTATATCCCCAATTAAGCACTAAAATTTCACATTAAAAAAAAACTGATCACCCTAAAGTTAAAAGTCCATCCAAACAAAAGGCTTTCATAAGGTATTTCAAAGTTAATATTCTAGACAAAATTTCTAGAATCAGTTAGCTTAACTATTCCAAGTAATATGGTCATAAAACTAAGGCCTTAGATTTAACTACCATATCTGCTCATACTCTTCAGAGTGTTCTGGGACCCCACACAGCTTACCTAACTCTGACAAGCCTTCTTATCTAAAGCATGACACTGGACACCAAGGAATATCAAAGAAGACTTGACAAAGTTAATTACTGTTCCTGACAAATTGATTCACAGCACCCACTTAGTTTGATGGAGGATCTAAAACACTAGATTCTCACATACAGTTTTATTGGTTTGGGTACAAAAAGTGGCAGAACAGCCTATAGTCTATATCCATTCATTCATTCAATCAATCATTCATTTGTTCATTCATTCTGCAAATACTTTTTGAATACTAGCAATATGCCAACATTTACTATACTAGAACCTGAATGTATATTTTGTAGTCAATTAGGACAAACCTTTGAGTAGCTAATTAAAAACACTTTACTGTTTATCCAATTTTACAAGCTTTAGATAAATAGATTCTTTTGTTTGCAAGATAATGCTACACAAATACTTCAGAAAAAAATGGAGATTAGCTCCAAGGATATATAGTGTCTGAAACTGACAAAACACTGAGAACCAAGGTAGCTCTGAGCACCAGCCGTTCTTGCTATCTCTCATTGCAAACATGATCTGCTTTTTCATAAATATGATTCATTCCCCTCTCTCGCTGTTGATCTGGTTATTTTCTTTACTTGTAGTTCTTGCTCTCTCAAAACTTTGGTATGTGACCACTGTGCTACATTGCACAATATCAACTTTGCTAGGTCTAGGAGCAACATTTCTCAGAAACCCATTTCCTGTACGAGTGTGAGTCAGAGTCAGTCAAAGGTGGGATTTGCATAATAATTGGAAGGAATAGGTGAAGTAGAAGTTTTTGCTCCTGGAGAACCACCACGTCAGACATCATGCAGGGATGCCTGGTAGAATCCAGTATGTTCTTGTTCTCACAACACATCTAACTCACCTTCCCAGCTGCTGTTCCTCCTGACCAACAGTGATCCCAGGGTGTCCCATTACTAGGGGCTTGGATGAGGACCCACAGCTTCCCCAGAGTGGCCTTTCCATAGAACACTCCACAAATTTTCCCCCACACATCCCACTTTACAGCCAGATGTGCCTATTCTCTCTGACTTCTCCAAAAGCCTTGGCTTGTCTGCCCTTACCAGTGCTTCAGGTGGACTGCTTAGTGACTGTTTCTCTGACTCTTCAACTCCTTCTTCCAGATTTCACTTTCCCAGTTCCTCCCATACATGTGTAAGGTCAAATTCCTATGATAAATTCCATATTTCAATAATATTTATGGCAGTTCTGTCTGTACCCATGTTTTCTGAATTATATTTCCAAGAGTAAGAATTTTAATAGTTCAACTCATTTGTCATGTTGGGGCTTTATTCTCAAGATACAACTGCATTCCAGAGTTTCTGATTCAGTACTTCTTATGAGAAAGTCTCAGTATTTATATTTTTGAAAATTTGTAGACATGATTCTGTTAGGCAACCCTACTGGAACCACTAATTTAAAAGTCACAAGAAAGAAAATGAAACGTTAAATCCGAGAGGACGTCACAGTTTAACCTATGTCTTCATGCTTTAGAATATCTGCAAAATTAAAAATAAATAAATAAACCTGCATAGCCCAGTGGCAAACCTACATGGTGGCTTTGAAATTCCAATAATAAATAATAATAATCATAGTGTCCAAGGCCCTCGAAGAATCCCAGTTTAAAAAACAGAGAAACCGAGCGTCAGAAAACAAGAGAGGATAAATTCAGACCCAGGCAGCAAAGGAAAAAGTCAAGCCAGGATAAGCCAGGTGTGTTTAGAGAAAGGCAATTCAAAGTCACTGAAAAAGAGAGACAGGCAAAAATAAATGAATGGGACTACATCAAACTAAAAAGCTTCTGTCCAACAAAAGAAACCATCAAAAAAACAGAGGCAGACAACCAAATGGGAGAAGATATTTGCGAACAATGCCTCTGATAAGGCGCTAATATCCAAAATACATAAAGAACTCACACAACTCAACGACAAAAAATAATGCAATCAAAAAATGAACAGAGGATCTAAACGGACAATTTTCCCAAGAAGACATACAAATGGTCAACAGATATGTGAAAAGATGCTCAACTTCACTAGCTATAAGGGAAATGCATATCAAAAGCACAGTGAGATACCATCTCGCACCTGTTAGAATGGCTATTATCAATAAGACAAGAAATAACAAGTGTTGCAGAGGATATGGAGAAAAGGGAACCCTCGTAAACCGCTGATGGGAATGTAATTTGGTGTAGCCTCTCTGGAAAATTATATGGAGTTTCCTTAAAAAATAAGAATAGAGCTGCCATATGACCCAGCAATTCCACTTCTGAGTATTTAGCCAAAAAATTTGAAAACGTTCATAAAGATATATGTACCCCTATGTTTATGCAGCATTATTTATAATAGCCAAGACATGGAAACAAGCTGAGTGTCCTTAGACCCATGATTGAATAAAGAAGATGTGGTACATGTACACAATAAAATATAACTCAGCCATAAAAAAATGATGAAATATTGCTATTTGCGACAACATGGATGGATCTTGAGAGTATCACGCTAGATGAAATAAGTCAGAGGGAAAGGACAAGAGCTATATGATTTTGCTCATATGTGGGATATAAAACAGAAAGCAACAAATGAACAAACAAAACAAACTCGTAGACACAGACAATAATATGATGATTACCAGAGGCGAAAGGGGATGGGAAATAGGGAGGATGAAGAAGGTAAAGGGGGTCAAATATATGGTGATGGAAGAAAACTAGACTTTGGGTGGTGAGTATACAATGCAATATACAGATGATGTATTATTAAATTGTACATCTGAAACTGATATAATGTTATTAACCAATGTTAGCTCTAATAAATTTAATTTTTTAAAAAAGAGACAACTCAAACTGCTTTTAATTCCCCTTTCCCAATGCTGCCCTAATGTCAAGGTTTGTAGAAGAAGAATTAAGGCAGTTTAAGTCCTCAAGAACAAGGAGGAGGAAGGGAAGACATTCCTGGCCACTGGGAACAAACTGGATGGCCTTCCTTCAGAAACAGAGGAAAACCACCTAAGATGATATTTGCTCTTTATAGTGAAAAATGACCAGGGATAAATTTACATAAAAGAGTCTCCATTTTTAGAACTCTTGTTTGTGTGGTGATTCAAAGTATATAAGCATATATCTTTCCATCTAAAAATTAATATTTGTGTAGGAAAATATGCAGATGAATGGACCATGTGTTTTGGTCCTCTTTCTCCTTATCTGAACTAAAAGATGCCAGAATCTTTTAGCTCAAGAATAGTTCACTTGGTGATAAGTAACCACAGTGGGTGTTTAACTCACTCCTCTGGAGTGAGACTACCATCCATTACCAGTACTACAGCCAAAGTGTGTAAGAGTTTAATAGACTTTGGTTATATTCATTATTTTCCACAATCACATGCAATGGATAATTGAAGATGAAAATTAGATTGTTTACATATCTCAAAGAAAAGTCTTTTTCAACCTTTCTTACTTGCATATTATATTATGTTTCTAGATAAGCAGACATAAATTGTATCCTTAATATGCTAAAGGTCATTTTTAAAATTCAATAATACTCCATAAGAATCAAAAGGGCCAAGTGTTTACATAATTGAGTGGAACAATTGTTATTAAATCAGTGGCAAAGGTTACCTTTTTCATAAGAGGTAGTTTAGATAAATAGTAAAACTATTTCAAATTCCCATGGAGTCTCCACCAATAGTTAAACTTCCATTCCCATAACTAAGAAATGCCTGAGGGGATGATAACAATTTTCTCTTCCTCCTTCTGTTTTGTTAAAAACTAATAATAAAAAAAAATCACAACAAGGAGTAATGAAAATCTACAGAATGAGGTCCCATGTACACACTGTAAGGAGGCAGAGTTTATGAGGATATTTTATTCCAATCGGGGATTGTTCAAGGTGGTGGGTCTGTTGTAAATCATATTGGAAAGAGGTTTACAGTAACAAAATTTCATCCTAATGCAAAGGATCAGAACATGACTTGAACAGGTCAGAAAAAATCTGATGGGGGTTATAGAAGGATAAAAAGAACAGAGAAAGAAAAATACGTTATTGTAGGCCAAGTTTATGCTGTTGAAATAAGTAAAGGAGAACAATTATTCTGGGACATCCATTATCATAGGTGATAAACACAACTGAGGTTATTTAAATCAATCATTTTTCAACATGAAAATTTCTTTTAATCAGCTAACTGGACTAACCGTCCTAATCACAAATTCACAGAGGGACCGATTCAGGGGGGTGCTTTGGGATCATTTACTCTGTTCTTTTTATTTTATAAGATAAAACTATAACCCAGGAAACAGAGGTGGTTTACTCAAGGTGTGTCTAGAACTCTGATCTCCAGGGTGTGATGGCAAAGCTGTGTCTAGAACCCTGATCTCCAGACTAACACACTTTATACTACACTCCAGGTCTTCCTCCACGAAAAAAAAAAAAACAGCTACCAGTTATTGAGGACATATTATGTACCAACAACTACTCCAAGGGTTTTCCAGAGACTCACTCTCTTAATCCTCTCAACAATAATAAGAATTAGGGTCTGTCACTGTCTCCATTTCACAACTAGAGAAACTGAGGCTTTGGTTAAGTAATTTACCCAAAGATACATAGCTATAGTGGCAGAATTGAAATAAATATTGTTTATATACTCTAAAAATAAGTTGTGAACCCTAAATTACGAGTTTTATAGAGCTGGGGAGTGCTGACAAGATTGCTGACCTTGACGGTTATTGAAAAATCAGCTTAATTTCCAATAAAAGGCTTTCATCAGTTAAGCATGATATCTAATGTGTTGTCTATAATCATCAAAGCACAGGAGTAAGTGACACAAAAAGAAATGCACCTACCAAATGCATCAGTCAGGGCCTCCCACGTCCTATGAGTAAGATGTAGCTCCTTCTCAAAGAGCTCAAGATCTAGCAATAGCATTATCAAACTGAACAAATTTATAAGGACTAATTGTGGCACAAAGCAACACAGGAGAATATCTTAACAGACATGCAAATAAACTCTGTGAAGATTACATAATAAAGGATCACAATCCTTTCTAAGAACACTCCTAACCCTTAAAAGTTATTTTTATATTGTTTTCATTTTGTGTTTTTTAATATAATGACCTTTTTAAAAATAATGTCTGCTCATTATTTTCTTTTAAATCAAGTTGCATTGGAAAACATTTTAAATTTTAAAAATCACCTAAAGTCTTACTACCAAGAAATATCTATTAATTATTAACCTTGTGTAAAAATAATTACAACCATTAATATATAGACAGACAGATAGATAAATATATGGAGAAATTGTACTTGACTTTAATTGAAGAAAAGAAACCTGAAATGAAATCGAGAAAATTGCTAGACTTTGGATAAATATTTCTTCACCACCTTCTAATAAACCTTCTACAGTTTTAAGGGTTTGTAGCCATTATAGTTTGTTTTTATCATGTTTCAATTTAACACACTATTTACTGACTTCTTGCTATGAAAGGTAAGGAAATAATCTCACCTACACTTTCCTTCACTCCCCATCTGCCCAACTCTCTGATATGTGTCAGTTATAATTTTACATTGTCTATACTTTAAAACAATGACAACTTCTTCGGCCATCATAATTTTTCACACTTGTTTAATCTTGGTTCTAAGTGGATTCAAAACTCACTTCTAAGTTTTGCCATCATTTTGTCACTTTTGAGGTCTTAGATACATTTACCTGATGGAATTTTATCAAGAAGTGGGGTTATTTTAAATCAGAGTTTGTAGATGTTGGATTTCCTTCATTTATTCCTTCCTCTTACAGATACAGACACTTCCCAGGGTGGTTCCAATGTCTGTCTATCACCTCCCAGACCCAGAACCACATGTTACCTTCTCTTGCCATCTCCCCAGAGTAAAGCAGTTCAATACTTTTTTTATTGAGGTATATTTTATTTAATCTACTTCATCTATATAATTCAATGATTTTTAAGTAATTTTTGAGTGATACAACCATCACCATAGATCAGTTTTAGAACATTTTTATCCCCTCAATAAAAGTAGTTTGTTCTTTTTTATTGCTAAGTAGTATTCCATTATATGGCTATTCCACATTTTGTTTATCCATTCACCAGTTGGTGGATTTAAGTTGCTTTTGATGTTGGGTCTTTATCCAATCATGCTGCTATGGATATTTGTGTGTAAGTCTTTGTGTGGACATATATTTTCATTTCTCTTGAGTATATACCCAAGAGTAGAATTGCTGGGCTATATGGTAGTTTTATGTTTAACTCTTTAAGAAAATGCCAAACTGTTATCGAGGTGTATGCGCCATTTGCCATTCCCATTATCAACGTATGAGGGGTCCTATTTCACCACATGTTCACCAACATTTGTTATTTTTATCTTATTTGTTACAGCCTTTCTATTGGGTGTGAATCATTTCCCTAATGTTTAATGATAAGCACATCTCTTCATATGCTTAGTAGGCATTCAATTATCTTCTTTAATGTCCATATCTTTTGCCCATTTTTGTTTGGGTAGTTTGTTTTATTATTGAGTTCTAAGAGTTCTTTGTAAATTCTGGATACAAGTTCTATAGATGTGTTTTGCAAATATTTTCTCCCAGTTTGTTGCTTGCCTTTTCATTTTCTCAATGGTTTCTTTTGAAGAGCAAAAGAAGTCCACTTTATCAATATGTTTTTCATGGACTTTGGTGTCATATCTAAGATATCTTTGCCTAACTCAAGATGTCAAAGATTTTATTCTATGTTTTCTTCTCAAAATTTTATTGTTTAAGCTTTTATTTTAAGTCTAAGATGTATTTTGAATTAATTTTTGTGTGTGTTGTGAGCTGAGGATCTAAATTCTTCTTTTCAGATGTAGATATCATGGCTTGGTCACAGCACCATTGAACTGACTATACTTTCTTTAATGAATTACCTTGACATCTTTGCAAAAAAAATTAATTTACTGTAAATATAAAAATTTATTTCTAGACTCACGATTTAGTCCATTGATCTATATCTATTCTTATCCTAGTACCACATTGTCTTGATAATTGTGGCTTTATAATAAATTCTGAAATTGTGAAGTGAAAGCCCTACAAATTAATTTTTCTTTTTCAAATTAGTTTTGGCTATTCTAGATGTTTTTCATTTTCATATAAATTTTAGAAAATGATCATCTATAGGGATAGGGATAAAATAGATTGCACTTAAGTCACTTAAACTATTAAAAGTCTGCTATACTCTTCTGCCATGACAATGAGTTTTCACCTGCCCTGTAGATTTCTCAGAACAGTGAAGAGTTACTTTAAGGTGATTTTTATGCCTGCTTGTTCTAACAATCAGGAGATTTCTCTAAATCAAAAATTAACACACACAGAAATGTATCTCTCTCAGAGCACCTGCTATTGTAGAACATATAGAAAGTTCCTAGCACAAGCCTAGAGTAAAGAACTCTATAGCTATTATTGCTACTTTTGGTTAGATCTATCCACTCCCCTCATTCTTGCCATCCTCGATTTTTATATTATATATCTGCTTTTATTGCTGCACGGTCTAGTCAGGTAGCCAATAGCCTCATGTGGGTATTTAAATTTAAATTAACTAAACTTAAAATACAATTAAAGAGTCAGCTCCTAAGTCACAGTAGCCACATTTTAAGTGCTCAGTAGTCACCTGTAGATAGTAAATAACCTGTCAAACAGTGCGGAGAACATTTATTTCAGAAAGTTCTATTGGATGGTGCTGTTTTAAAGAATTATTTCTGAATTTTCTACAAATTTTTATTGATGTGAATAAAAGTTATGTGAAGAATGCCAAATTTTAGAGGTTTCACTGATTAAAATAATTTTTTTGTATATCACATCTCCTCAGATCTTGAAGTTTTGTTTTTGTTTTTTCCATTCCGCTCATGTCCTTCAAAAGATTGTATCTAAAAGGTTGCAAGGTCCCCATACTTCGGAGAATTTGAGTGTCTGAAATGTCTTTCCATTGCCTTCACATGTGCATGAGAGCATAGCTGGATATAGAATTCTGGGATCAATGTTGTTTTCACTCAAAACTTAGTAGACATTGCTCCATTTGTTTGGGAAAACCTGATGCCGGACTTCTCTTATTAGATAGCCTGTTTTTAATCTCTAAGTTCTTATAGAAAAATTTTATTTCCTTTAAATTCTACTTTTCTAGAATTTCTATTCTATCTAAAAGGAAAATCTGAGGTTTGTTTTTCATATGTCTATTCTCTGTTTCTATTTAATTATATCTTTTCACCAAATTCTTGGAAAATTTCTTAGGCTTGTCTTTATCTTCACTGGTCATGTATTTTGTTATTTATTGTAGCCAATCTGTGCTTCACATCTTCCCTTGTATTTTCATTGGTGATTTATGGGTTTTTTATTATCTTAAAAAGCAGTCTTCTCTGATTAAGGATTAGTCCCTTTTGAAAATATCATTGTTAAATTTCACTGATAATACAAAATTGATATTTTCTAAAGTTTTCTCTTATTTTTTTTTCTGTAGCTCCATTTATTGAGGAGATAATTACTCTGTTCCCAGTCATTTATTGGCTTTAGAGTTAAAATGGGGCTCAAATCTCTTCTGCTACTTACGTGAATAAGTTCTTTAACCTCAGAGAGAACTCTGTTTACTAAACTGCAATATGTGTATATTCCCAGATTTTATGTTTGTTGCAAAGATTAAAAGAGGCAATATAGGCCAAAGCCTTGGCATACAGTCAGTACTCAATAAGTGTTAGGTATTTATTACTGGATCTTTTCATATATACAATAATCTTCCTAATTTGTTCATGCTTAAGATTTAAGAATATATGCTTGTCTTGGTAGCTGAAAATGGAGTCTGGCAGAGACACCGCTGGCTTCTATTTGAATATTTCAGGCCTAGATGAAGGAATGAGACAAAACTTTAGAAATTCTGTAATTTTACTTTGCTACGTTAGTCTATTTGCCAGTAGAAAGATGACAGAGAGCTACACTCCACCACTAGGTCAAAGAGTCTTCTCTGTATTTGTTAAGACAGCTTAAAGCTTGTACAGGGTCCCCACTCTCCACTGGCATGGCCACTCTCATTGGAGTCCTCAAGAAGTGATACTGCTTGCTTCCCCCAGCAGGGCCAGGAAGAACTGAATGCACAGAGTCCAGTCCACAATATCTCCATTCTGTTTGGTTCCCAGGACACCATGACATTCCCCAAGATGCTCTTAAGATCAAGACCCCTCACAACTGCTTCAAAGAGAACCTTTACCTGCCACCCCTGCCAATCTATTATGTATGTTCCGTGTCATCTACTTGAGGATTCCTTCCAGTTGTTTCCCAGGCCAATCACAGATTAATTATCTTTCTCCTCAATTCGGTAATACCAGCATGACCTGAAGAAAATCCTTAAAGTTTCCAGCCTTTCCCTTACTTCCAATGCCAATATTCTCATACGCACACACACACCACCACCACCACCACCAGCACCACCACAACCACCAGTGCCACCACCACCACTATTTTTAGGTTTAGTCAGTTATTTCCATGGAAATTTTGGATTAGAGGAGTTAAATAACAGACTCAAATCTCCATCTTAAACGGTTTGGTTTTTAACCACAATTTTACATAAGAAGTATGAAAAAAAAAAAAGAGAGACAAATAATGGCACTGATACTGATCCTGTTTACAAGAACTACAACCAAAAAAGTTGATTGAGGCTACATCATTATGTAGCACTGCCTTTGCTTCAATCAAAAAAAAATGTCCAAATTCTTCTTGGGACAAATCATTTCCCTAAAGCAGGCTATACACTCGCAGTCATGGTTGGTTAAAAAAACATTACAGTTTAAGCCCACTTCAATTGTTATCCTTTTTTCAGAGTATATGCTGGTGTCTAAAAGCAAGACATTGAGATGAACTGGTCAGCACCAGTGGGAATAGAAGCAGCTTTCTTCCAAGCCAAGCTAGGCTGCCAAGCAATATGTTCCAGTAAACTCTCCAATTTGAACTGATCGGTTCTGTCATAAGGCAAGAGGTTTCCAGTTCATCTGTTTGTTGATCTGGTGAATTACTCTCATGTAAACAGTTGAACCACCATAGAGAGATATTGCTGAAGCTACCCCCCTACAAACATAACCTGCCTACAACTACAGAGCATGCTCAGCCCAGACTGCATAAATCATTTATAAGGGAATTAGAGGCAGGCATGAGAAGGGAAGACAACTGGGAGACTTTACAAAGTGAACGAGCCTGAAAAAGAAAAGGGCACAGCAAAGATTTGGGTAGAGATGGAGGACTAGGATGAGGACGAAACACAGGTAATCCACCACAAAGATCAGACATGCCCTAGAGAACCTCCTTTATTCCTAATCAATCCTTCCAGTGCTTGCTCTGCAGCTCAAACTCACTTTTCTCCATGGAAACACAAGAGTCTTCAAGTTCAAGTAAAAGTAAGCTGATTGTTGCTAGGATATCCATTTTAAGTGGCTGAATTCTGACCATCTCATTGCTAAAACACGCAAATCCCACTCCATCATTCATGCATCTGCCTTCTCAAAGTATTTCAGTACAAGTCATGAAGCCAACACCAACAGAATGGAAGACAACCCAGGGCAAGAAAGGGGCAGAGGTACATTTCCATTCTACGTAGGCCTGGGCTCAGCCTTGGCTCAAATTGGATTTTCTGTTGTAGAATCATGACAGAAGACGGAAAACCTTGATGATAAAGCTCTTTGCTGGAGCCCAGGTCTGGTCATTCAGGCATCAGCTCAAGTTCTACAGATATTAACAAAACAAGCACAGGATTCAGAATCAGAGCTCTTCTGGCAGAGGCCACTCTCTGCCTCTTGTGAGAGATGTGTGGCATCCAGGAAGCCACGGGGGCCATTAATAACCCATAAAGCCCACTGGTATTAAGGGTATTGTGAGAGAGATACTGATGATTCATGCCCTATCACCCTATTTCAAAATTCCAACTGCAAGATGCTTAAAGCTATAATTCATCAGTAAAACGCAGGGTAACTGGTGAAAACCCTGAATTTCAATGTGACTAGACTAGTTGTTATCACTGAACTTAGTTAACTGGACAAATGTATTCAGGTCATAATACTAGAAGCGCATCACTGTACTTAAATATTTCCCATGGACAGCGAAGTCTCATCATAAGTGCATTTAACTCAAATTATATGAGTTATAGAGAGAAAGAAATTATTATTTAAATGGTGCCTTTCTTCTCAAAAACATGCTCCTATTAGGAATGAGATAGAAGATATAAATCCACTATTCCCTCAGTTGACTAAGGGGAGAACAACCGCCCCAACCCAAACACACACACACACACACACACACACACACACACACACACACACACACACACACACACACAAATGCTCTCCCACCCTCAACCATCCTCTTGTGGTGTGTGGATGATTTTAGGACCATTCATTTACGGATAACTTGACCACTCAGAATTGTTACCTCATGTGAAGACTTTATACCTACACTCATTGTAATAGGGTTGAAATGATTAGAAACTTGGTTCAGAATAGCTTATTACAAGGCATCTCCAACTTTCATGAGCCTACTATGCACCTGAGGATCTTGTTCAAATGCAGGTTCCATTTTAGTAGGTCTGGCATGGGGCCTGAGATTCTGCATTTCTAGCAAACTACCAGGCAGTATCAATGCTGCTGGACTACTGACCACACTTTAAGTATAAAGGCTTATTATATGGATTTAGATATACGACATTCAACATTTGACAAATTATTTACTGAGCATCTACTACATGCCGAGCACTATGCTATTCGCTGATGATAGAGAGCTGAAAGGTACTATTCCACATTCTCAATGCTTTCATAGTTGAGTTTGATATAAGTAACAGCACTGCGTAAAACAGAAATCTGCCCCCAAAAAAGTGTGCCTTAAAAATAAGACCTAACTCTAGCTCTTACAAAGCATTTTTTTTAATTGTCTCATTTGATGCTTCAAACAAAGGATTTCACCTTTCTCTCAGTTGTAATATGTAACAGATTATTTTTTATGTTGACATAACTGTATTCATACTTCTAGTGATGAGAAGGATTTCCTCATTACCCCATTTCATGGATCACTGAATACTAAAAATGGATTAAATGAAACCTATTCACTGATGCACTTATTGCATGCACACATGCATGATCCATTATATAAAGCAAATTTTGCTTCTTTTATAACCTATATAGAGTAATGGAAAGCTCAAGAGGATACATTTCTTTTTCTAGTATAAGGTCCTCTGCTGACTAGCTATGTAACCACATGCAAGTTAGTTAACCTCTAAGGACCTCAATTTCCTCATCTTTAAGGTAGGAACTGGACTGGGCGACCTCTGAGGTTCCTTACAGCTCTGCGATCCTATGATTCTATGACCCGCCCACCTTGAATTTTCTATAATCTGTGTTTTAGATCCCAAAGACAGATCTTTTCAACAGCATCAGCACAACTGCACTTCCCCTCCAGCCTTAGCTATGCTGGTTCACACAGCAAAGCTTTGAAATTCCTGAATACTGTAAACTCAGGCCTGCCAGAGCCTCTGGAGCTGTTACTTCACAATTCAAGTAGTCAGCTATTGACTCCTGGCAATCTATATCTGCATTAAAATGGGGAGTTTTGGATTAATGTGGAGCTGAAAGCCCGACTGAGGCTCTTTGCTGCCAGCCTGTCTCTGTAATTGCAGCATGGATTTCACCAACCACAAAGGGCAAAATGAATGTGATCATCCCTAGTAGTCAATAGCCCATCGATTTTTTCTTTTGACTCTATGATTCACACAAATATTGAAGCTCATTTTTTAAACAAGGAGGCTTATTAATCTACATTCTTCTAAAAGAGCGACCCCTTCAATGAGGTGAATTCCGAAGGTTACTTAATATGCAAAACATGAGCACATTAGTCACATTAAATTTTTTATAAATTCTTTTTCACATACACATGCACACACTCATGTCCTCCCTCCTATTTAAAATTGGCATTCCCGTAGACAGTGGAACTTTGTGCTCATTAACATGCCATTATGTGTCTGATTGTGTAGGAACGATTAGGAAGGAAATGTTGGCAAAGCTCATTCTGGTCCGAGGTAGCTGTTTTCTTGGTCAGGTGTTGTTTTTCACTCGCCCCTAAGGTTATAAACAGAATGTGTACAACAACACCTGTGGTTCCTAAAATGGAACAATGATCCAGGGCCATTTCTTCCCTGAATGGAGGCTATTAATCTGCAGTAACGAACACATGTTAAGGCAGAGAAACAAAGGCAGCTCCTGCAGAGTTCAATTGTGGTTGCTCCAAACCATACCAGTTCTTTTAATTTCTTGTGATGCAGTTTCCATTTTCTGTTGCTTTTCTGGTTGTTATATTCTCTGATATTTCTTTAGTCTATTGCCTCCTTAGTTTTGCTGGCAACTCAGACTCTGAATGGTATGAAACCACATGTCAGATTTATTGTAAAATGTAGTGGCCTTCTCTCTTCTAATAGTTCTAGCTTTTGAAAATAATCAATAATGATAAAAATTGGTCATCAAATCCCATCAGTTGTCTTCAGGAAAATTCCCCACATTTGGTTGCAAGAACAGAACATAATTTGGTTTACTTCAGACAAAGAGGATTGGGGGATAACGTGTAGGAATAAAGATGATGAGAATCTTGACCATAGAGGTTTGGCCACACAGCAAGGCTTGAAGTGATAGTACTTGCTTAGAGAACTTGAAGTTCATTTAGGACCCAGTATGACTCTAGTGACCAAGGTATCTTGTCATCAGGAGTTTATGGATCACAGCTCTACTATTCTACCACACAGTAAATCCGCTTTGCTCTACATCCTCTTGACTTTCTGACTATTTAGGCTTCTGACTGTTTAATTCTTTTTCTATTTCTCAAGTTCAAATACCTCAAGTCATAAGATCTAATTGTTCAATCACCTGTGTTAGCCACTAGTCAAGTCTATAGATGGGCTATTCTTAGATTAAGCACCTATTCTTCTTATAACCACTTTATTGAAGTATGGTTGACATTAAAAATTTTTATATATTTAATGTATACAACTTGATAGAGATAAGTATACATCTGTGAAACCATCACTACTATCTATAACATAAACTTGCTCATCACCTCTAAAAGTGTCCTCTTGCCCTCTTTATTTATTATTATTATTATTTGTGTGCATAATAAGAAAACAACATAAGATCTACTCTCTTAGCAAATTTTTAAATACACAGTACATTATCACTAGCTATAGGCACTACATTGTACGATAACTTTCTATGACTTTTTCATATTGCATAACTGAAATTATGTACCCTTGACTAATACTGCCCCATTTCTCCTTCCCCCAATCCCTGTCAACCACCATTCTACTCTCTGCTTCTCTCAGTTTGACTATTTTGGATTCTTCTTATAAGCAGTATCATGTAGTGTTTTTATTTCTGCATCTGGCCTGTTCCACTATAATATCATCTAGGTTCATCCATGCCATAGCAAATTGAAACACCCATTTTTGATCCAATAAATAATAGTTTATATCAACATGATGACTTATGTGAAAGAGGATCTAGCAGGAACCCTTTAAAAGGGAAATATAGGCAAGGCAGCATATTGAGTCTTGTCCTATCCATTACAACCATGACTTCTGCTGAATTCAAACCCATACCATCATCTACCTAGACTGTTGCAACAATTTCATTACTAGAATCTCAATGCCTAAAATTTATCCCATTTAATCTATTCTTAATAATGGTAATGACTTTGGGAAAGTACCTAAATTTTCTGAGCCTTGTTTTGTTTTGGTTTGGTTTGTTTTGTTTTTTTTAATCTCATCTATTCAATGGACATGATAGTTGAAAGGACTTGAAGAAAGAATGCATATAAAGCACCTGGTTATTTTTATTATTGTCCTATTAATATCCTATCTTGGTTTTAAGAATTACATTAGTTTGTAAGAATGTCTCACCCACAAAAATGTGGGTTCCTTTGGGTCAGGGATCAAGTCTTATTCACCTCTTCAGTCCCTAGTTCCTGACCCAGAGCTGGCACAATTATCCACTCAAGATATATTGAGTGGATTAAAACATCATTCAAATCCCAGAGAATTCTATAGCAAGCCTAAGACGAAAAGATAAAACTCATGCTTCCTTTACAAAACTACTTCTCTTAATCTTCTTTATAAGAAAAAAAAATTTTCACTGCTCCATGTAAAATGGTCTAGAGCTGAGAAGATTGGTTCTGTATCCCTCTGTGCTAAGAAATAGAATGGGACCTTTTATAAAGAGAATACTCAGCTACAAAGTATCTCATGTCCATTATATAACAGAATGTCAAAGCCAGAGGGAACCCCGGAAATGAAATCTTCCAATCCTTTGTTTAATTTTTTAGGAATTTGACCTTTTATTTATTTTTTATTAAATTTATTGGCGTAACATTGGTCAATAAGATTATATACATTTCAAGGGTACAATTCTATAATATATCATCTGTATATTACATTGTGTGCTTACCATCCAAAGTCTAGTCGCACTCCGTCATCATATATTTGACTTCCTTTACCCTCTTCATCCTCCCTACACCCCACTTCCCTTCTGGTAACCACACTTCTATAGTCTTTGTCTGAGTTTATTTGTTTTTTTGTTCATTTGTTGCTTTCTGTTTTATATCCCACATATGAGCGAAGTCAATGGTTCTTGTCCTTTTCCATCTGACTTATTTCACTTAGCATGACACTCTCCATCCATGTCACTGCAAATAGCATTATTTCATCTTTTCTTATGGCTGAGTAGTATTCCATTATATGTACGTGCCACATCTTCTTTATTCAATCATCCATCAAGGATACTTAGGCTGTTTCCATGTCTTGGCTACTGTCCAATCTTTTATTTTAAAAATGAAGAGCCGGAGGCCCAGACAAGTGACATGGCTCACATGCCTTTACCTCTATAAGGTTGTGCTAAGAACATGCTTGAAAACAAAAGTTATGTGTGTGGACTCCCAGGATGTACTTTAACAATGACTGAGGCCTTTCCTTGCCTCTAAGATGACATGTATCCAATATAAAGTCACCATTTACCCAACAAGTTTTAAATGGTTCTGGAAAACAGTCTCTGGGCAGATATAATTTTACTCTATTCACATCCAGTGAAGTAAAGATACCACATTTTCCCTCTCAGAAAAAGTGAAGCTATAGTCTAGGTAGATTTTCTTCCTCTATCACTGGCCTACAAGTAAGAAAACCTAAATTGATGTTGTGGCTTACTTGCCTTCTTTGGACTGTGGTTTCTGTATCAAAGTACACAGGGTGTACTTCGGGAGTAAGCAGAAGGAGGCCCAGTAAGACCTTAGTCTTTTCTATCCATTTTTAATATTTTGATAATTTTTCAAATTTTGACACTTAAAAATGTCTAACTCATTTAAAATCAAACATATCTCTATTAGTTTGAAAATATTTTAATCCTATAACTCTTATCCATGGCTTAAATTTAATTTCTCAATGGAAATAGGACATAAGAATGGTTTCAATATTTCCAACTACTAGGTCATGTATTGATAATTTTACTACATCCAAGAAA
Source organism: Pteropus alecto (assembly GCF_000325575.1). Lineage (NCBI taxonomy): Eukaryota > Metazoa > Chordata > Mammalia > Chiroptera > Pteropodidae > Pteropus > Pteropus alecto. The sequence continues at coordinate 19,414,583 of NW_006442109.1, forward strand.
GATTTTAAACCTGCAAACAAAATTGTAAAAATTCTTCAAAGTTCACAAAACTGACCCACAGTCCCTGAAAACTCCTAAATATATACAATATTGCAATATTATCTATCTGGTGCACAAAACTTGTCAATACATAAAACGTAATGAACTGAAATTTTCTTTCTTTCCTTCTTTCTTTCGTTCCCTACCAAGTTGTTACTTCATCTGATGTGTTTTCAACTAATTTATTTTTTACCAAATTGTCTGCTTCTGGGGTGACACAGTCTTTTGCTTTTAGCCCTAGAGAAAAACTCACACGGAATTAATGGAAGTTAATTCAGGACTCAAGGCTTTCTTCTTTCTCACAGTTATAACTGCATCACTAAGAAGCCATCACAATAGATTTAGCTGGTGTGCCACCTTATTTCACTCATTTATTCATTCAGGGACTTCAATGGAACTGCCTTCTAGGTGCAGAGTTGAAGAAGGCAAGGAATGTCCTTGCTCTATAAGCAGACAGGTACTAAATCACTAAATATCCTGGGATAAGTGCTAGTAGAGATATATTCTACCAGGGACTAAGGGTGGAGAAAACAGTATGACATAAGAAGAAGGTTGAAAAACAAAAGGTCAGAGGAGACAACTGTCTAAGACTTGCAGGTTGCACAGAAATTCACGGATATAGGCAATGCCCCAGTGGGATCAGGTGAGGAGAGAAGTTATGTCTGCAGAAGAAAAGAAGAAGGGGAACCTAGGAGGAATTCCAGACAGACAGAAAACCTGTTCATTGTCATGAAAGGGTATAGTGTTTCCAGGGAATCTCAAATAATTCAGAGTGGCAGTAGCATGATTCTCATTGAGAGAGGAAGGATGAAGAGGGTCAGGTAATAAGGTAGAAATGTGGTCAGCAGTCAAGGAAATGCAAACATTCCTGACAGGGTCATGAGAGAGTCTGTATGAGAAGACTAAATGGAGAGAGAGAAGGAGATGGCCTGGAGAATTATATTCCACAGAGGATGCAGGAACACCAGACAAATTCTTTAAAGATCGATGATTCTATATATCAAAATAAAAGATGTCACTGTAAAGTGTGCAAGAATAAAAACCAAAATACAAGTAGATCATTCTGGAATCAGAGTTATGAATGACAGAAAGAAGAGCTGGAAATGAAGGAAAGGGCAGGGAAATGTCAAGTCAGCGAATAGAGATTGTGAACTCCCTCCAGAAGAAGACAGAGCTCAGAGTAGGTAACTAAATAACTCAGACTCTGAAATAAACTTACTATGCTCAGAGTGCATTGCCAGCCTGCTATCTTAGACCTAATCAAGTGCTCCTCGACCTGCCCCAGGAAACATCATAATCCCAGAAACGACAAGGCAGCCAAAAGCTGAAGATGGCTGGCTAAGAAAGGGGCCACAAAAATGGTATCTTTCTTTAAAATGGAAACAAAAATGGTATCTTTCTTTAAAATCTTAGGAAAGAAAAAATAATCACAGATATTAAAATTAATAATAATAATAATAATAATAATAATAATAATAAGTCTACCTTATTTCCCAGTCAATCTCTTACTTAGGCAGCAAAAGGTGAAGAAAATTTAATTGAAAGGGATGAGAGTATTATAGGAAAACCAAAACACAATCCAAAGGGAAAATTCTTCTTGTTATCTTGTCAAAGAAAGAGGTCACCTACAGGTATAAATTCAGAAATTGCACAAAGATCCCCTTCCCTGGCCACCCTGTGCAGCTGTCTCTCTCACATTACATTCACACATCACCATCCCCCAAAGAAAAACGTTGCGGATACCTAAAGTTCATATAATTATCACTCCATTCTATTTGCCTGAATTTAAAAACAATTTTTTCACCAGTTAAAATGTGAACATCCTGGGGGTGGGGGTTTGGAGGAAGGTAGTCAAAAGGTACAAACATCTAGTTTTAAGATAAATAAGTACTAGGGATGTATGTACAACATGACAACTGTAGTTAACCCTGCTGTATGATGTACAGGAAAGTTAAGAGTAGATCCTAAAGTTATCACAAGGAAAATTTTTTTCTTTTCTTTTTACTGTACCTATATTAGATGATGAATATTAATCAACCTATTGTGGTTCTTATTACATACTATGTGTAAATGGAACCATCATGCTGTATACCTTCAACTTATACAGTGATGTATGTCAATTAATTCTCAATAAAACTGGGTTAAAATTTGTTTTAATGTGAACATCCTGAAGGAGGGAGTAGTACACAAAGAAGTTTATCTATGATTATAAATAAAGTATTCGCTTATTTTTTAGGATAAGCAGAAATAGATAGAAAGGAAGTTGCAAGATAACATTTCTCACTGGACAGAAATGTGCTCTCTACACAGGTGGGATAAACACTTTTGTTCCAGTGAGGAAGAGCGACTCCAGGGTTAGCTGGTGACTAAAGATGCAATGCAACACTGTCATGGTTCTGCCTTAAGGTGGCCTTGGTCCCGTGTCTGTGGCAAGGATGATCAAGAGCCCTGATCCAAGCCAAAACTCCAGGTAGTGAACCCCAGCATATGTAAGACATTGGGCTAGGCAATGCTGGTGAGATCAAAAAGGCAGGGTCTATGCTCTTCAGGAGCTTGGAATCTAGCTGTGAAGACATAAATGTCTTGAGGGAAATCCACAGGCCACACAGTTAGTATCAAGTGAGGGATGGAAACTTGAGCTCCAGATTCAGGGTAGGGAATGGTCATTCCTATCTAGGACAATGCCCTACTTCTCAAAGCTAGGCCAGCTACAGTTTTAGGATTTGTGGTCCTGGTTCAAGGTCAGGGACTGAGTTGACCTAGAAAACAGCTGAAAATGTAGCTGAGAAATCCAAATGACTGTTGCTCAGGTCAATTGGGTGGAAGGAAGGAAGGAAGGAAAGAAGGAAGGAAGGAAGGAAGGAAGGAAGGAAGGAAGCCAGCTTCTGGCATCTGGAGAAATAAGTGCCTCCATCCTGAAGGAGGATCTGGGTAATACATCATAGCATCCAGTAACAGAAAGAAAGAAAGAAAGAAAGGAAGGAAGGAAGGAAGGAAGGAAGGAAGGAAGGAAGGAAACACTGGCAAATGTTCCTTGTCTTCTCCAAAGCAATGGTTTTCAATTGTTATTCCATCCCCTATTGTGACAATTGTGAAGTTAATTTGGGGGCTTTCCAAAGAAAGCCAATTGTGGAGGTTTATGTCATTTTTTGATCTTTATAATAGTCCTCTTTTATTGATATTTGCTCTTTCCTTTGAAGGACTAGGCTAATTATTCATCTTTTGCTACTGTGAGTCCAGAGTATATCTTGTATATGAGATAAGCATTAAATCACATATGGTATCACAGCTAAAAATAGATAACAATGAGTTAATAATGAAAAGAAAAAATTAAAAGTTTGATTGAACAATATTATTTTGTATCTCTTAGGGGACCACCTACCACTTAAGCCAAGTTATTCTGTAGATTAAAGATTCTGAAAATTCTATTCATGTCAGTTTAAATGTTTCAGGCTTCATTTGATGACAATCCTAAACACCATTCACATGTTGCTCACTAATCATTGTTTTGTTCCTGATTTAATGTTATCTATATACAATTTTCAAATAATGGACCATGACCCATCTTACTATACTGAAGTTTTTGAAGTGCCTTCCTTATCTACCATGTTGCTCCTATTGGGGTGGGGGCTCCCACAGACAAGATTTCCCAGGCCTGAATACCCCATCAATACCTCATGCCAAGTGGTCTGGGTATGGAGTAATAGATCCGCAGGAACTGAAACCCTTCTCCCACCCGTTGGAGTTGAAGCTCCACAAATGCTGGACCCATGGATCCCCAGGAACTAAATCCCCATTAAATCAGATTGCAAGGTGACCCACATTTCTCAGGCTCCTTGATCTCTCCAAGCTCTTGACTCTCCTGTAAGATCCTTTGAACTGGGTTATTAGGCTTTCCAAGAAAAGTCCTGCTGCCCCTTTAGAAGCTCTTAGCATATAAATACTATTTCCTTTTTCCATCTAACACACACACACACACACACACACACACACACAGTGTATATGTATGTATAAATCATCTAGGAGCCACTACTGATTTGTAGGTCAGAGAAGATAGGAGAACCCTAAATCCTTAGCCTAAGGTCTTAATGGCCTGGTAATTGTGTATTCAGGGCCAAGCAAAATTTGCAGGTTCCTCCCCTTCTCAGCTTAGCTTTGGAAGTGCAACAACCACTGAGTTCAAAGGACACCCTGGCCTCAGAGGAATTAAGGGGTGCCGTTAGGAAGCTGATGACCTCGGCAGCTGTCAGAGCTGAAAATTGGCTGCCTTGTGCCTCTTGGCCAGCCCCCTTCACATCTGTGAAAGAAACCGGTCACGCTTGAATCACTCCTCTTTTGTCTTCGTGGATTTTAATCATTCCTCCAAGCCTAGGGGTGTTTATCAGGATATCAGAGAAAGGGAAGGAAAATATGATCTGTATCCCCTTGCCCACACATCTCACTCTCATATTCTACTAGCAAACAAGTCAGCAGAGGCTGAAAACTGGAATCGGGTATTTTCTGTCTAGAGTCTGTCACACTCAAAACATGAACTTACAGGTAAAAAGCCATCGCTTCTGATAGTCAAGAATATTTCTAATCCAAAATTGAGAGCAGGCATGGCCCATTTTAAAGAGAATGCGTTGCTTCACTAGATAATTCTAAGCATTCTCTCTTTTCTTACCTGTCTTTCTGCAACGCCAGGACCCTGGCTCATCCATGTAAACTCCTAGTCGTCCAGGCCTCTGCTGAGAACTTCCTCACAACATCCTTCTAGTTGCTAAATACTCTCTTTTTCACCTCTTAAGTAGCGGCAGAAAACTCACCTCTATCACAAGCCTTCCCAGGTGAATTAAAAAAAAAAAAACTAGCTCCCACAGGCCTGGTAGAGGAGAAGACCAGGACTCAAAGGCAGGTCCAAGAATTGTCTCTGCCATTAACTACTGGTGCCCCCTCCACAAATCCCTCCAGTGCCACTACCCATAAAATTAGAAGCTTGAACCCCAAGCAGTTGCTTGCACTTGCATCTACATGACATCCAGATGAATTATGAACATTTGAGCCCAATAGTCTGTGTCTATAAAGCTGAGCACGTGGATATACATAAATATCTGGATATTTTACCATGATAAAGCAAAACATTCAAAGCATGACTCAGTTAGAAGTTTTGCCATCAGGTAGGCATCCTGACTGATCTTTGAACATCTGCCCACCACAGTATTTGCTACTGGTGAAATGACTTTGAATGACAAGTATCCTTGATTATGATGAATCATCCCTTTGCCCTCAGATTTGAAAATCCATCAAAACTCTACTGAAATACAAAACTTAATATTTCTATTGTCTTTATCTTCCAGGCCCTGAAATTGAAATTTTCCAAGCTTTATTTGGTGATGTTAGCACATTCTGAAAATTGCTATTTTTTCCATAAATGCAAAGCTTATCTTTGCATGGTAAAGATTAAACAAGATGATAATTAGCTGATTTAAGGCAGGAAAACAAACTGAATACCAAGTACAAAATGCTTAAAAGGGATATCTCTTTTTAGATATCTAAAATTATATTTCTAATTTTTCTTTATGTTATCCCCTCTTGTAGACAGAAATTTTAAGCAAATAATATTGAGCAAAGCTATATATTAATTTAGAGACCATATCTGCTTTTAGAATTCAGAATCCATAACTCAGTTTTTAAAGATAATGTTGGCTTTTTCCACTATCCTGCCTTGTAGCCCTGTAGGATAAAAACCTTGGCAAGCATCCTGAAATCACCAGGGGGTAGGCTAAAGAATGTACTTCCAACCACTGAAATACTCTCATTGTTCACACACTAGCCACACCACAGAGAGATTGACCTCTTTCCAACACTGACAAGTGAACATGAACAGCCTTGCAGACTTTGATTGGCGGTTCACTGGGTCTCTGACCTTGAATGACATTGCTGGAAGATTTTGATTGGCAGGCTGCACCACAGCAGAGCACCTCCAGTATATATGCCTACCCTCCAGAAATTAGCCCTTGTCTTTTCAAAAGCACTCTCATGTTCCCAAAACATGGACTAAATATGAACCAAAATGTGACTGCAGGGATCAAAAAAAAAGTGTGATCTTTAATTTACAACCCTCAGATCCCACTGTAATTGACACATCCAGTAATGCAGTTGGTCAGCCTATGGCTACATCTCCATGAGGCCAAACATTCAGATAGTTAGGCACTTCTGCATGGTTCTTGACATGCAGACAAAACAACCAGGTGACTAGTCAAAGGTTTCACTTTTCTCTGGATGACTAGGCGTACTGAAGGGAAGTCTCAGTCTCAGCCAGGGGCCCTCAACCTGTGTGTGCTTGGGCAAGCAAGATAGGGGCTAATGATTCCCTTCTCACTTTTCTGGTGAATGAAAATATGCTAACTTTAACCAACTACTCTGCATAGCACCCAAAATTTTCCCTTAATAAATAAAAATGTATTTTCAAATAAAATGCCACACATCTTTAAAAAAAAATTGCCTTACTTTTAAAATAAAATCAAGATGCTCCGAACTGGCAACAAACTGTGAACTTCCCATACTCTGGGTTAAACAAGGCACGTTTTATAGCTCTGTTCAACCCTGGTTCCTCCAAAAGCTCCACGGAAATGTGAGTGAAAGAATGTATAAAGGTAAAGAAAATGAAAAGGAGACAACAGCAAGTGAGAGATAGCAAAAAAATTTTGGAAGTTGTAAAGTAAATGGAGGAATTAATAGAGGTGAAAAATTTAACAACTAAATACCTGCAGAAAAGAATAAGAAATACAACATTTCTCCCCAACAGCATACTGGGAAGTCTCAAGAATTAGACAATCCTGTGCCATGGCATAAAGGGTAAGCTGGACTGAAAATGTGACAAGTGAACAGTTGTCAGTATATCAGGCATTCAGGTTCCCAGGCTCCCTCCTAAGCCTCCAAACAACAAGCCATCTCGTACCCTACCAAGAGGTTTATTCTCTGGAGAAACTGAACCAAAGAAAATCCAAACCTGTGACACAAAGGAAAGACAAGAGCAAGCACTGTAGTCAAAACAGAGAATAAAAAAAAAAAGCCCTCATCCTAAAAGGTAAACCCCCGGCCTCCTTCCGCCACTCAACTGAGATACTATGGGCAGCCAGGTGTAGACCTCCCTGTCACAGGTCAGGCTTCCTGGGAAACAAATGCTGAAGGGAAGATTTGTATGCAGAAAGTGTATTAGAAGTGCTCTCAAAATCAACACCTGTGGAGGAAGGCAGGAAGCATGACTGAACAGAAGAGGGAGTTGAAGAGCGAAGCAGCGACAACAAAGGACTCTGTCAAGCCCATGGGGAGCACTGGAGCTGGAATGACCCTTCGGAGTTGTCCCATACTGAAGCAAGAGGCCAGACCTCTGAATTCCACATGGACCAATCACTGGATGTGGGCTGCTCTCTTCAGCTAGAGGCAAATCAAGAACAGAGACTCAGCTAAGAGCTGTCAATCACAAACAACCCCAGCAAAGGGAGGAATGACTGATTTAGTCCTCAGGTGAAGAGGAGATCTGGAGATACAGTTCAGGGATGAGTAAGACACTGCCCTTGTCCTGGGCAAACACATTTGTCAACAAGTCAGAATTAAAAATTTACTCCATCAGGAAGACAGGCTGGTAACTAAACGATAATATTATGAGTCACTTGCTCACCAAAGTTATGGGACAAAGATTTTAGTACTGTGAGTGGGAAAATGAAAGTGTGGAGGTTCTAGGTTGTTTTTTCAGGTTGAAGTCATATGAACTGGATATGGAAGGATGCCCTGAAATGTATCAGCTGGGACAGGCAGGGATGACAACACCAGATGGAAGGGAGAGTATGAACCAAGTATGTACAAAAATCTGAGTGAGTCCAATGGGGGCAAGTAGTGGAGCAGAAAGGGGTAAGGAAATATATCTGTAAGGAAGCCTTGACTGGAATTAATTTCTCTGTGCAATGGGGAGCCACCGAAGGATTTAAAGCCGGGAAAGAAACTGACAAATGTAAAAACATGAGTTGGAAAAAATTTTAGAAAATCTGAAGAGCCACTATATGAGGGTTTTAAAGAATTCATGCTATGGACTCAGATGTGTCTGGGTTTTAATTCTCATTCTGCTACTTACCAGCCAGGGAACCTTTCACAAATCACTTAACCTCTCTAAACCTCAGTTTCTCAACTGTAAAATATGGGATAATAATACCTGCTTTAAAGTATTTAGGAGGATCAAATAAATGAGATAACATATGTAAAGTGCTTAGTATAGCACCTAGCACAGAGGAAATTCTTATTAAATGAAATCTGATCGGAAGCAGCAGCAATAGCCACTTGCTGTGGGCAGGGATTATGGTGTAGGCTGGAGGAATGTGGAGGAAAGGAGGAAGGGAGCACTGTGAGAAACACTTTTAAAGAAGAATCAAGAGGAGTTTTTTTTTTTTTTTTTTCCTACGAAAAGGAAAGAAAATGGTGGATTCAATGATGCCTTCATGGTTTTGTGCCTAGAACAAAGGGGACACCATTGAAAGAATTATGGACATCTAAATGGTAGGAAATTTAGTAAATTTTAAGATGTTTGATTTTAATAGTGCTAAGTTTTATTGCTCAGTGTCAAGTTAGGGATGGGGATGGAATAGAAGATGTATGAGGGAAAAAGTGTCAAGGAACTCTTCTCTTAAGAAAAATAGAGGTGAGTGACTTCAGCTCTGAAGGTTATTCACATTTAGAAATGAAAATAAAAATAAAATTGTGGGGGAAAAAAAGAAAAACTAAGACAGAATGTGATAGTTAATTTTACGTGTCAACTTGAGTAGGCCACAAGGTACCCAGATATTTGGTCAAACATTATTCTTGGTGGGTTTGTGAGGGTGTTTCTGGGTAAGACTAACATTTGAATCAGTAAATTGAGTAAAGCAGATAGCCCTTTTCCCTCCAAGTCATCTGAGATGCTTGTGAAAAAGACAAGCCCAGCACTCCTAAATCAGGTTCTCTCTAGTTGATTCTCTACACACTGAAGTTCTAGAGCCACTGGTCCACCATGATGCTTCTTCTCTAGGGGAGGCCTGTCCTCTGAGCTTTAAGTACATTTGCTTCAGGTTGAATAACGGTCTTAGGTTCTGGTGGGGCTGAGCCCTCAGTGAGGGTGAAGTGTCCCAGCTACACAAAGTCAGGGGCTGAAATGCAGACTTATTGTCACAGAGCAAGGTGAGTCCAGAAAAAAAAAAAGACTGACCATCCTGCAAGTAAGAAGGAACTCTTCTTGCCTTCCTGCCTTCAGCTAGGAAGTTGGTTCTTTCCTGCCTTGAGATGCGATCTAAACATCACCTCTTATAACGTGGTGACAGAGAGTAGGAGGTGTTGGAGGGCTGGGAGAAAAGGGTGAAGGGTTAAAGAAGTAGAAATGAGTATTTGATAGGTGGTTACAGGGATGGGGAGCACGGCATAAGGAATGCAGTTGGCATTAATATATTGGCTAGGTGGAAAACCAGAGGAGAGAAGGAGCAATTAAGAGGATTGTTTTATAAAGTATATAAATGTCTAACCAATGTGCTGTATACTTGAAAATAAAAAAAAAATTTTTTAAAAAGCATCTATTTCTGGGCTGGGAACTATATTGTCAGCATTCCTAGGTCTCCAGCTTGCCGACTGCAAATCTTGGAATTTGTCAGCCTCCATAATCATGTGAACCAGTTATAATAATGTGTATATATTTACTTATTATTTAATTAAATTATATAGATAAATTGAGAGATAATGATGATGATGATGATGATGACGATGACAATGATGATGATGATGATAATGATGATGAAATAGAGAGATCCTATCAGTTCTGTTGCTCTGTAGAATGAAGTTCCAAGCAAGGAGAGAATTTCAAGAAGCCGATAAGTGATGTGCTAAGTGTCCATACAGAAAATGAAGGTCAATAAGTAACCTTACGGTCGGATGACCTTAATAAAAAAGTTTTAATAGACCAAGGAAACTGGATTGCTACATAGATGGTTTATAAAGTCTCTCATTTCAGTATGGCAAATCTCATCAAATATTTTCAGACAATATCTCAGATAAAAGTTGAAAATCAAAATTCACATTCAAAGTTATCCTTAGAATCAAAAATATAGACAAATACATGAAGAATAGCAGAGCTGGTGGCAATCTACCTACAAAGTACATTACTCAAAACCAGGGATTTAGTCTTGGAATGGATGGTCTTATTTGATGTATAAGTTTCCCATGGCTACTGTAATAACCTCAAATTTGATACTACAAGAATTTGTTCTCTCACAGTTCTAGAAGCCAAAAGTTCAAACCAAGGTGTCTCCAGGACCCAAACCAAGGTGTCTCCAGGACCACTCTCCCTCCAGAGGCTCTCAGAAAGAATCTGTTTCCTTTCCTTTTCTTGCTTCTAGATCTGCATTCCTTGGCTCATGACACTTCCTCTGCTTTCAAAACCAGTGGCTTAGCATCTTCTTTCCCTGACTCTTCTCTGCTTCCTTTACATGGCTTTCTTTTGTGTGTGTCTGTGTCAAATCTGCCTCTTATAAGGATACATATCATTGTATTTAGGGCCCACCTGGACAATCCAAGATAATATTCTCATCGCAAGATCTTTAGGTTAATCACATCTTCAAATTCCTTTTTTTGAATAGGAGGTAAGGGGCACAGGTTCCAAAGATTAAGACATGGATATCTTTGTGGAGGGACCATTATTCAGACTGCCACAGTTGGTAACACAAGAACTATGTCAAAATGTGCACCCTAGCAACCCAGCTGACTCATTACTCAACCTAGGTTCTAACTTCAAACATCCAAACTCAAGTACTTGAAACACCCTAAAACCCAAGTCTAAGCACAACCAGAAAAAAAGACAGGCATTTTAAAGAGAGAACCAGAGATAAGATCCCTTTAAGAAAGATAATTCGCAGTTGTGAAAGGCCTGTCACTTAGCAAGAGCTGTGAGCCAATCAGATGCTCTGTCAGGAGGCAAAGCAAGAGAAAACCTGCCTAATTGGATTGGCTGCCTTAATGGGTGAGAAGTCAACAAGTCAGAATGAAAAATATACGCAATTCAACCACCTGGAATTGGTTGTAAAAAGGATGCAATAAAATAGGTCAATTTTCAGGGACTAGTAAGAGGGTCCATACCCAAATGGCCTGAATGCTTCTGTCTTTATGTGCCTGTTTGTTGCTTTATGAATATAGCCTTAAATCACTCAGGATGGGCGAATCTATCTTGTTTTTAAAGTGTTAAAAATCAGTAAATGAATTTATTCATTTTGAGCATCCTTTTTAACTACTGCCAGTCAACTAAATCTGTAATGAGTTTAACCAATCATACTGGTCCTCTCCTTGCTCAATGATACAGCTCATCCTGTTTAATATATACTGTTTAAGTGCTTGTTTTCACTAAAGTATATCTGAATACATACATACATACATACATACATACATACATACATACATACATAAAGTATATCTGTATGTGTCCTCTTCTCAGAATGCTACCACACTATACACAATTCTGTTTTTATCTGCCACCAACAGGAAAATTGTTTTTGTAGTAGATTAAATATTTGTGATCCAAATGATCCACCCAGCCACAAAAGTGGACTCACACTTTGACTATTCATAGCACATTAAAATGGTCGTGGAAGAGGTGAAAACAGATACTTCTGAAAATGGCCTCATTCCCAGGGTCCTTCTCCTGGTCCTGACCTGCCACCCCTCTTTCAGAAAATATTCACTGAGCATCTGCCATGAAAGCCACACAAATCCCTGCTCCTAAGGCTCTCATGGTAGGATATAACAGAGCAGGAATAGATAGCTCCATGCTTTCCAGAGTCTGGATTTTCATTATATATTGGAACTGTATCAAATCGCCTGGCCCTATGTGCCGTAACAGGTTGAATAGTATCCCTCAAAATTCATGTCATCCAGAATATCAGAATGTGACTTTATTGGGAAACAGGGTCTTTGAAGATAATTAGTTAAAGAATCTTGAGATGAAATCATCCTAGATTTAGAGTAGTCCCTAAATCAAATGACCTATTGAGATCATTACCTCCTTTGCTAATATAAAATAAGAGTATATCCCTTTATCTATGCCTTAAACATTTTTTAAGATATTTTTCCAGTTCTCTATTAGATATTTACAAGTTGGCAGCTCATTCCCGTTTTAGTGGTATTGACTTTATTTCTACAAGTCTTTGCTTTGTGTCTTTCTTCTATTTTTCAACCCCCTAGCTGATGCTTTAGCGGCACTCCCACAAGGGTATCTGCTTATATGACCAGCATTCCTCTTACTTTTCTTTGGCCCATTGGTCTTTAAGTCTATTAAAGCTAAAGACCATGTTTACAGAAAACTATTTGGACCGAATTGACCAAACACATGATATGGCATTTCCTTACACTCAAGCTGATCATGTATTTGAGTGGAGAGACCAAACTGGTTAACTGTTTTGACATTGGTTTAATTCAATGACTTTACTTCCTCATAAAACACAGCCTTGACTATCTAGACAGGTTTTCATATTAAGAGTAAAAAAGTGCCATTGGCCCATTACAAGCTGATACATCTGCTAACTCAGGGTGGTTAGTTAATTTGTTCTCTATCAGTCAGATCATGGGAGCACATGGCTGTGTTATTGAGAGGTGGAGAGAGCAGGAAGAAATGTCAACACTGGGAACCAAATAGGGGCTGAGGAAAGAGATGCCTTAGCTGCACTGCAGATGTAGGTGAGATATGACCTTCAGCATTAGTAGACCTAAAATCCTGCTGGTCAAGGAAAGACAAGAGGAACTCTAGTCTGCAAAGCTGCACACAGACCCAGCCCAGATGCTGGAATGCCACCAGCATGTCACTGAGGGCAGATAACTAAAAAAAAGAGCAAAGGCTTATAGGAATAAGGTCAACCTTATCTAAACATGAAAGTGTTTACAAGGGGATAGTAAGAGCAGGAAATCAGACAGGAAATCAACAACAGGCATGAGTGAGGAAGGAGAAGTTAAAACAAATTAATTCCAACAGAGTATAAAATTCTCTGGAGTCCAAGACAGCAAATAGAATCAGGGAAGGAGATGGGAACGTTAGCATTTATGAAGCACATTCTAGGTATCAGGTGTTGTGCTAAACACTTTTGATATATTATTAGTTCACTAGTCCCTTTTACAGTTGAGGCTCAGAGACATTAAATGATTTGACCACATAAACGTAACTGATAAGCAAATTCAAACCCAAGTTTGTCCATGTCCATAGCCCAAGCTCTTTCTACTGTCTCAGCATTTCTCAAAGTGTGGACTGAGACCACCTGCCTCCAAGTCAACTAAGATGCTTGTGAAAAACACAGGCCCAGCACTCCTCAGTCAGGTTCTGACTAGTTGATTCTCTACACGCTGAAGTTCTAGAGCCACTGGCCCACTATTGTGCTTCCCTCTGAGGGAGGCCTGTCCTCTGAGCTTTAAGTACATTTGCTTCAGGTTGAATAATGGTCCTGGGTTCTGGTGGGGCTGAGCCCTCAGTGAGAGTGAAGTGCCCCAGCTACACAAAGTCAGGGGCTGAAAAACCAGACTAATTGTCGATGTAGTAGGGTGGGTCCAGCGGCGCCCCCAGTCAGCAATCTCAGGTTTAACCCTAGAGCCTCCATATCATATACAAGAAGGAACTAATTAAGTAGTCAAGGACACATGGTCAGAACTGTGACAGCAATCAGGAGGCTAGCTGTGGCACTGGACCCAAAATTCCTGATACTGATAGTTCTTTCTTACTTCCTCTGTGTGAAATTCCTGTGTTTCTTAACACTTCCCCCACACCACTTTTAGCCTCCTTCTCTATAATCATAGCAGTGGCTGACATTTACCTAAAACTTCCAGTGTAGCAGGTCCTGTTCTAGAAATTTATATGTATTCATGTGAGCATACAACCACTTGATGAAATAGGTACAACTTCTATCCATTTTACAGATGAGAAAACTAAAGCACCAAGATATTAGGCAACTTGCCCAGGATCATCCAGCTGGCAAATACTAAAACCAGGATTCTAATCAAGAAAGTCATACCTTCAGTCACAACATTGTTCTTTCTCTCTGACAATGGCTATGGTGCCACTTTCCATGCTTTTGGTGCTCATTAGAAAGTTTTAGGTGCCATCCTAGGCCTCAGATTAGGAGTCAAGCACTGCCCTGAGCATATGTGTCTGACTAGTTGTGATAGGGAGACAGGGAGATCTCAGCAAATATGATTCAGTCACATCAGATTCTGCTGTGACATCATGAATGAACATGATCTGCCAAATGGGTATAGCAGCCAAACCCCAGCAGATGCATGCAATCCTGGTATATATTTTATTTACCATGAGTCTAGAAAGCATCATGACATTCCAAAAGGCCTAATTTGGAATCCTAAAATGAGAAAAAAATACTCTACCTTGAAAACAAAGAGATAAAATCAATAGGAAGGTGGATCTTTCAAGAGTTCTTGGGTACAGAAAAAAAGACAGCAGCAGCAAGACATGCTAGAGGGTTGTCTTCAGTGGCTGGAGTGTCTACAAGTGCCCAACAAGGTAAATCAAATCTGCTGCCAATACATTCTTTTGCTGTCCAGATAAAACGGCAGACTAAGCTGGTGAACTTTCACCCTTCACCCGCGCTCTTCAAGCCAAAGTACAGATTTAAAAAAATCAATAACCCCAATCGATGGGAAAATATTTTTAGTCTCTAACTGAACGATATGTTTTGACAAGGCCAAAGAGGAGCACAAAAGAATGGCAAAAGATAAAAGACAGAAAATTAGGAATTTGCTTTATTGGGGGAGGTGGAATCACCAATCACTTTCTTTTTCCCTTACTGACATTCGTCTAAATTATCTCACAGCAAGGAAATAAAGTGTAAGGAGATGAATTTATAAAATGGCATGATTCACCGCCAAGCACCTTAAAACCTATTATTGCTACCATTTTCCATTGCCGTTTCCAAGAAAGCAATCGAGAGAAATGCCCATGTTCAGAACAGACTCAGAGGAAGGAACGTTCCCCCAAAGTGGACAGAGCGAACAATGGAACAGAACCTCCCTCCCCCACCCCCACCCGGAGATCGCATTCAATACTAAACACATCAGAAAGAGTCCAAAATCCACCCAATTTAGCATTTTCTCTCAAAATAACCATTGTTTTTCATAACCCAATATCCTGGAGGTCCTTTCATAACTGAGCAAATTAAACACATAATATCACCTTGTCTTCTGGCCCCTTAAGCAGTTATTTATTTTTTGTACATAGACTTGAGCTTCCTATATTTCCAAAAATTATTTCACATTTTTTTTATACTGAATAAAGCTGAAAAAGAAACATGAGACTGAATAAAGTAAACGGAAATTATCCAGCACTTGTTTTTTTTTGTCCAAAGAAATCTTGAACATAGAGAATTGCCTTACCAATCAATTAACATTTTTAATTGTTTATAGCAGTAACAACAATTTGTGAATAGATTTATGAGATTCAAAAATCTATATAAATCCAATAGACTGAGAGCTAGAATAGCAGCAACCTATTTTACTTATTAATACATTTTCTTCTCTTTTTCCCCCCAATATCAATGCCCTGTCTGTTATTTGATAAGCTTTTGGTGTGAATTTAATAACTATCATTTTGCTACAATCCCTCATTTGTCCCTTCTCCGTAAGTTTAAATACACATTTCTTATATAAATATGTACCCGAGCCGATGGCTACTTCTATATAATGAGAGCCAACTTAACCCACAAAAATCAGTCAATTAAGTTAAAAAAGGTTGCCAAACCAATGATTTGGCATCATACATTTGGCAGTCAAAGCATCCATTCAATAGTTATTTGATTAGCCAATTTTTTACCCTGTAAGTTATTTTGTTGTTGAGATCGACATAAACTCTATAATGGCAATCATTCTGGCAGAATGAAAAGATCTGGAAATTCCAATTCCCTGGGACTTTTCCATAAGATCCCGAGACCAGTCTTGAGCACTTAGGTTCTGTTTATTTAAGTCGTAAAAATCTCCCGACTGTAACTACCCTTACTTCACAGATATACTTTGATCTACTCACACCCTTCTAATATGAATGGTATACTTCTCTGTCTCTAGTAATAAAAATCATATAATATTTACTTCTCTTTTCTGATCATTTACTATATTCCATGCTCTCTAAGATTAGCATTCATTTACAAACCATTCACCCTCACAACAAATCTCTAACGTAGATACTGTTATCCCCACATTACAGAAGAGAAAAAAAGGCTTAGGGAGATGAAATAATTGCTCAAAAACAAAACAGTTAAGTGATAGAGCCAAGTTATAAACCTATTTCTGTCTTCTTCTGATATCTATACCACTAACTCATTCAGTTGATAATACCACCACCTAGATGGAATGGAGCTAATCAGATTCACTATCAGTGGTTGTTGGAATGACCAGAAAATTATACTCGATCAAGTCGTTAGTTCACAAATCATTCTGCTGTATTCAAATGGACATGACAGGCACTTTTAATTTATTAAGTCCTTAGTTATAATACATTTATTAAGCATCTTTAATTCTGAGATATTTTATAGATACAGTCCATTAATAAATGCCCAATAGGTCTCCTTGGTAAGGAATACTGAACAGTGAAAGATCAATGCATGTTGAATCCATTATAAATATATAAGTACACCCTTTGTCAAAACCAAAAGTGTAATGTATCTTACCCATGAAGACTCATTTCCTTCGAATCTTCGAAGATAATTTTGCAATATCAAATTGCCATTTTTCACACATTTTCTCAAATGGCTATCAATAAAATGCCATGCTTCAAGTTGCCCATTTGTTTATTAAGTTTTTTTTCCACAAATGCCCAGAGGACTTAGGACAATGTGCTCTCTCATTTTAAAATTCCCTAGAAGTAGTTACCATAGTTGTTCATTCACTAGTGATTGAAATGAGTAGGTAATTATGATGTTGAAAGCTTTCAACATGCCAGGGAAGTGTGATGACTACTTGAGTTAGCTAACAAAACATGTCAAGTTGCTGCCAAAATATGTCACGAAAATCCATTATTTGCAGTTGAGAAGTTACTAACAGTGTGAAAAACTAAAATGACCCTTTATAGCTGACTAGATAATCTGTGACATCATTTGCAAGTAAAACTGGGTATATCCATGAATCTCAAAATGTGTTCAGAATGGGAAGACATGCAAGACTCAGTGATTCACTGGTTATTATGATGTTCAAAATATTCTATTTCAAAGGGCACTATGCTTTTCTTAGCAAAACTGATTTAGCTAGCTCCTTTTCTCTTTTCCATAAGCCCCAAAGCTTGTTCCAGATTGATAAAATAATATTAATAGTAATAAAGCTGCTAACATCGATTAAGCTTACTGTGTATAAGGCACTTCTCTAAGTGCTTTACATTTATTAAATCATTTAATTATCACCAAAAACCTATCAGTAAGCTACTACTATTCTTCCCATTTTAAGGAGGAAGACTGAGATTAAGAATTTTCCCCAAAGGCATGAAGCTAGTAAGCAATGTACCCAGAGTTCATTTACTTAGGTATCACCAACCACATACCAGGCCCTGGGGCAGGGCCTCTTGGAGCCTTAATGATCAAAGCAGACACAGCTCCCATTCTTGTGAAGCTTGCAAATTAGACTCAATCCCAAGTCTGACTTCAAAGTCCATACTCAACCACTATACCAACCCAGCTGCAGGTGTGTATTGATGGTTCTTTTTGTTGAGAAAGGCAGTTTTATGCATGCTGCCTTTCTTGGGCCTGGAGCATTTTCTTACCAAGAGATAAGGAACCCTCATAGCCATTGCTAGACTTATCACCTGTGTAGGAACATCCTTCCCTGTTCAGGCTCCACGTGTGCTCCTTTGTTCTGCTTAAGGGTATGGCACCTGGTCACCATACTCCTGTGGGGAGAGGATGGGGTCCTGCTGATGCAATACAAGAGGGGTGGATGTAAGCCAATAGCCCTGTGTCAGCTACTAGGAGGACCTGTTGGCCTTGGGGGACCAATGCCCACTATTGAAGCTGACCTTGCTCTGTCTCTTTTCTATATGAGTAAAATGTTGTTCCATACGGTGCTTGACTGTGTTGTGTTGTCCTTGGCAACTCCGATACCAAGGTGCAGTGAGCATATGTGGTCAGACTTCCTGGTGATAGGCAATAGACGTCACTTGCTCAATACACTTCATTCAGACACTTTATGTATCTTATTTCTCTCAACCCTCAAAACAGCCTAGTGAGTGGCTGAACCAGGATCTGAATCCACAGGTAAATCGTACCAACTTCCTCAACGGCAGTGAAGGCTCCTTTTGTCATGGGAACCCACCCAATACCCTGTCACTTCTCTGTGCCTTACCCTCCATTACCACTGCCCTCTTCTAAAAACTTATTACCTGAAGCCTAAATTATGAAAAAAAAAAATCCCTTTTGGCTTCTCTCACACATGCTGGCTTCTCTCTTTTGTTCCTGAGGTCTTCAAGGGTCAGCTCAAGCTTCCTAAAACACCAGCTTCATCATGTGATTGCCCCAACTCAGAAATGCTCATTGGCTCCCCTCACCGTCTACCCAATAAATTCTCATTTGAGTGCCCAGCATTCATAATCTTCTACCATGTAGACTCCCTTCTCTTTCCAGACATACCGCCCCGGCATGAACTGACTCCTTTGGCACAATCTTTCCCCACTACTCCTCGCCTGCTCTGTTCACACACACCGTGCTCAGTAGGTGCAGAGGCCAAGAAGTGCTACTGCTCATCTTGGAGACAAATCCAAGTCTCCCAGTGTTTTTCTCTCATCTCCAGAGGCAAACCTAAGTCTCTTTGTCCATGAGGTTCTCTACCACCTCTCCAGTCCATGCCCATCTTGTCTCTCTTTCACAAGTCAGTGCCACATAGCTAACATTCACTCATTTAACACACAAAGGTTTGAATGTCCATTTTGTTTATCTAGGGCATGAGGGAAGACAAAAGCATGGTCTCTGATCAAAAGGAGTTTATTATTATAAGAACTCACAACAAATATGTGCAAAATGTGTGCAGTAATAAAAGTATATGCAAGGTAGAGAGGCATCCTGGGGTGGCACTAGTTAATAGCTCAACCTGGGACAGGGGCCGGACAGGATAGGCTTCCTGATGAATCAGTAGGAGTACCCAAGGCAGTCATGTAGGAAGTTGAATCAGACCAGAATCAAGAACTGACTTGTATAAATAATTTATAGTTTCCTTATCCATCCTGCTCAGTCCATAAGGTGGTTGTTTTGAGATTTAAATATGAAAGAAAAGAGAGTTCATCAAAAACTCTAAGGCAAACCTAGAGCTATGCATAGATTTTGCCTCTCCAGGTAAATCCTAAATTCCCAAGAGGTAAAGACTGATACAGGAAGTTGATGCTTCAAGTCTAGCTTTTAGTCCATTTTTCTTAAACCTTCCAATCCTGCTCACAGGACTGTGTGGCCACTGCCTGGAATATGTTACTCACAGACCTTTGCATGGCATGGTTTTTGTCACAATGATGGTTTCATGATTCAGGTCTCAGCTCAAATATCATCCCTTCAGAGACACCCCACTGTTTCACCATCCCTCACTCCTTATTTATCATTTTGTTTCCTATCCTTCACGGCACGTGTCATTATGAGAAGTTATCCTACTAGACTACAAGTTCCATATTTACCATCATCTCTCCAATGTTTGGATCACAGCTTGGCAAAAGGAAGGTGTTTAGTGTTTGTTGAATGAATGACTCTCCAATGCAATTATAAACAACCTCGACTGAATCAAATTTTGTATTAAGCCAATTTGACTTTGCCTAATCGATATATCCAGGTCCCTCTGCTTTAAGGAAGATCCCTACTCCTTAGTAATCCTTGCCTCTGAGACTTCTGCAAATTCCAAAATGCAAGAAGACAATCAACGGTTCTTCCTTTCTATGGCAAAATCCTCAACTCATCAAAGTGATGATGTGCTGAGCTTATGAGAATAATCAAAAGAAAAAAAAGAGACAGATTTCCTCTAAGAACAATGTTAGGAAGGGAGAACAGAGGCCCACACCCTGTCGGGAGCATTAAAGCAAGGTAGCAAGATCACAATGGTCTTAAAGGTACATTTAAGGAGGTGAAACCACAAAGATAGATATCCCAAACATGGCAGTGAAGCAGAGCCACCTGATATCGAGGCTCGCCCAGTGAGGGCAATTAGAATGGGCTGGACATAAAAGATTCTGGCCCTGTTTTCCGCATACCACATAGTCTCCTGGATTACTTAGAGAGGCGAGAGGTCCAAGTAATGATTAAGTCTGAATTTCCCGGCAGCTTATCAAGATGGAGGTTCTAAGTCTAATTTCACTTGAGTTCAGGAAAATTAAGGAGCGGACATTTTCTTTCACACCTGAAAGAATGGACCGAGACTCTGACCTGTTGCAAAGGTCTCCACTGATCACTATGGCCTGAG
>NW_006442109.1:19435302-19442350 GCF_000325575.1 Pteropus alecto
AGAAACTGGCTGGGATAGGGTTCTTCAATTTACTTTTTTTTGTATGGAAAAAGAGTTTATAGATATATACAAGGTGCCTAGAATTCAGAAAACCTGAGTTTGAATCCTGGAGTTACGTGGCCTTGGGCAACTCACTAAATCTCTCTGAGCCCCAAATCAATAAGATGCCATCAACCACACAGGGCTATGCAGAAGATGAAAGTCATGTGTAATAAAATGCTATGTGAAATGAAAAGTCCTAACATGAACACTTTCTTCTCATGAAGGGGGAAAAAGAATAAAGAATAATTTCAATTTTATTTTCTCTCTCTGGCTATAAAACCAGTTCCGATGAGCCATCAAGATATCTATTTATCAGTGTATCTGCTCATTATCATGCAGGGATGGAGGCTCCTTTTCCTCATCTCTGTAGTTTTTACAGTAATAAAACAAAGCACCTGTGGCAAACCAGCTCCAAACTACATCTCCCATGCTCCTACTCCCATGACTTCTTTATATGTACTGTGTTATGTAAGGTAGGCCAACATCTGGGACATACAAATCCCAAAGTGTCAATGGATTAAAACTGCAGAAGCATATTCCTTGATCATGTACTCATCCAATGTAGGTCCAGGTGGGAGGAAGGTGGAGCAGACGAGTGCTATGCTCTATGCCGTCAATCAAGGATTCAGGTTGCCAGTGGCTCTGTCATCTTCACCATGAGCTTCCAAGCTATATGGTATTGACATGCAGTTGGCAGACAGGAAGAGATAGAGACTGGATTAGATATATACTCAGTTCTTAAACATCTCAACCTGGAGAAAGAAAATAAAGCTGGAGGCCTCACGCCTCCTTTAAAACATAAAACTTCAGTAGTCAAAACAAATAGTGTTGAGAAAATTGGATACCTACAAGCCAAAGAATGAAGTTAGACCCTTAAACAAGATACAAAAATTAACTCAAAATGGATTAAAGACCAAAACATGAGACCTAAAACTAGAAAGCTTTTCAAATAAAACAGGAAAGATTTTTATGACATTAGATTTGACAATTATTTCTTGGATACTACACCAAAAGCACAGGCAATAAAACCAAGAATAGACAAATAGGACTATATCAAACCTACAGACTTCTGTGCAGAGAGGAAACAATCAACAGAATTAAAAAGCAACCTACAGAATGTGAAATGTTTGCAAACTATATATCTGATAAAGGATTAATAGCAAAAATATATCAAGGACTCCTATAACTCAGCAACAAAAAACAAATAATACTTGAATAAACATTTCTTCGAAAAGATAGACAAAGGGCCAACAAGCATATGAAAAGATGCTCAATATAACTAATCATCAGAAAAATGAAAACTAAAACCACAATGAGATATCACCACATATCCATTAAGATGGCCACTATAAGAAAATAATAATAACAAAATAAAAAACAAAATAACAGATGTTGAAAGAATGCAGAGAAATTGGAAACCTTGAGTATTGTTAACAGGAATGTAAAATGATGGGGCTGCTATGGAAAACAGTATGGAGGTTCCTCAAAAGATTAAAAAGAGAATTACCATATGATCTGGCAACTCCCATTCCTGTATGTATATATCCAAAAGAATTGAAGACAGCCTTAAAAAAAAAAATGAAATCCTGTCATATATTACAATATAAACAAGTCTTAAGGACATTATGCTAAGTCAAATAAACCAGTCACAAAAAGGCAGACTCTTAGATGACATATCTAAAATAGTCAAATTCATAGAAACAGAAAATAGAACAGTTGCTGTCAGAGGATTGGGGCGAGGGGAGGAGAAAAGAGGATATATTGTTTAATGGGTACAGAGTTTCACTTCTGCAAGACAAAAATATTCTAGAGATCTGTTTCACAATGAAGTGTATATTGTTACCACTGCTTTACTGTACACTTAAAAAAAGGTGATGTATATGCATACATATTGATATTAAGGTATTGATGATATATTACTACAAAAAGAAGTTACAAAATAAGATGTGTAATAGGATTCCATTTTTAAAAATATATGTATATGCTATCTATGTATATGTATATATGCATGCATATGTACTTATAATACATATATTGCATATGTATGCTCGTGTATTTGTATATATATGTGCATGTATGTATATTATATATTTATACATTTTATACATGTTTTTATATATTATGTACAATAGAATATCAGCACAATCTGGCAGATTTCATGTGTACCTGATCTGTCATTTTATTCCTAGTGCTCAGCACATAGTTAAAAATATTTGATAAATGAATAAGAGTATGTACCATGAAAAATACTAAAAAGTAGAGTGGCTCCATAGTGTAGTGGTTAGCAGGTCTGCTTTGCATGCAGAAAGTCTTGGGTTCGCTCCCCAGGTGGAGCCACAGACCATGCCCCAGGTGTGCCAGGCCCCCTGAGTGCACCAGGGGTACCAGGCCCCAGGTGCACCAGGCCCCAAGTGTGTGCCGCAAGCATGTGGGAGGAGACACCCCACCTTCAGAGATCCAGTTCTTAAGGGGAAACGGCAACCATCCATGGGTTATGAGTGGAAGGGGGGGGGGGCCGGGATTAGAAGGGGGGGGGGGGGAATACTAAAAAGTTACAGACCAAAATATAAAAATAGTCATCTCTGTGTTGCAAGATTTTTTGTATTTACTGGTCAGTATTTCTAGAATCTTTTCTACTGAACAGTACAGTTTGTACTCAAAATGAAAATTTAAGGCAATAAATGGAGAGGAAATGCTTTGAGTCTATACGTACCTAGTGAAAACGTAAATTTTTAGCCCAAAGGTATTTTACTTAAAATTCCCCAATAAAGTGCTTAAACTTCCCTTTTTACTTGGCGGGAGGAGAGCCTTCAAGACACAAAGTACAATGGTAAAAGAGAGGTTATGTCTATCTAGATGGTAATGTCAGGAAAAAGCTTGAAGAAATGGTGTTACTGGAGACAGGTCTAGAAGGACGGGCTCTTTCAGTAAATAAATACTAAGAAAATTTTATTTCAAAGGGGAGAATACACTAATTACAATGGCATGAACAATGAGATGTATGAGGTGGGGTTTCAGTAACAATTAGTTGGAGGTAGACATGAGATTAAAAGAAATGAGATTAGAAAAAGACTATGGTCTAATCATAGGTGGTTCTGCCTGTGGAAGGTTAGATCTTGGGGCACTGTCCTATGGGTGGTAGAGAACTACCCCTATTTTGCTAGCAGAGGTGCGGCATGGCCAAAGTGCTGTTTCACAAAGATTCACCTGACAGCTACTTGTACATGGCTTCAGATTGGAGAGATTGGTTAGAAAGTTCAGGCAACATCCTAGGTTTGAGGTGATAGAGATCTGGACCAGGAGGCAGAGGAGAAGAGCAGAAATAGACAGCAAAGATAGATGTAAGAGACATTGAAGAAAGACTCAATCAGACTTAGAGGTTGACTGGCAGCCAGGAGGCTGCAGGCCCAGGGAAAGCACTGTGTAGTCTCACTTTTTTTTATTGAGGTAAAGCCGGGTTAAAATAAACATCCAGAGTATCATTGATGAGGGGGAAGTAATTTCAAATGGAAGTCTGTAGGCAGAAACGTCAGCCAAGGAGTTTGAAGTCTGATTTTTTTCTGAGGGGGGGAGTTATTTTTTGTTTTCCAATCTTTGAAAGAGAGTGCTATAGGGATTTGAAGGTAGAAAAGAATCAAACGATGGAGCAAGGAGGACCGAAAATGAAGGCGAGAGGACTGAAAATGAAGTAGGGTGCCTGAGATGGATCTCCCAGGAGGAAGGGGAAGAGAAGATCCAGAGTAAGGCAGAGAAAAGGGAAGACACCGCATCTCTGAGACTGAAAGAAAGGTGATAGGGTGCCATGTTCTGAGACAGAGATAAGTAGGGACTGTGCACTCACACACCATCAGATAACCTCTGGTTTCGCTGTAAAGGAGATGTGGAATATGGAGGTTACTCACCTTGCAAGGAGGAAGTGAGGATTGAGCAGAAGAGGATGCATCTGCAAAAACCAGTATGGGAAGAATCTCAGAGAAACAGAAGATGAATAAAGGGTCAGGCAGTTAGATTTGACTCTGGGTCAGGGTCAAAGGAGTCAGCAACTCTTTCTGCCAATGCCATGGATGCCAGGTCCCTTAGCAAAGAGGGACCAGACCTGGGAAGTGCTTGACAAACCAGTAGAAAGTTGTGGTAGGTTCAGGACACAGAGAGAACTGTTGAGGCTGAGATGGATAGATGGAAGGAGACCCCAGGCTCAGGTGAAGTGGGAGAGGCTGATGGATAGGAAATAGAATCTGCTTTCAAATCCCAATCATAACCTTTGGTGATGTGAGATGACAGTGTCTCATGCACAAGTCCTTGAGCAGGACTATAGGGGGAAGTGAGTCTTTGAGAAAATGGTAAAAAGACCCCCTAGGATGATTGGCTGGGCATACTGAGGAGAGCAGTAGTCTCACCAGAAATGGGGAGCCTTCCAGGAGCCTCAAGAAGAACTAGTGAGCATATAAGACAGTGGGGACTCAGAGGGATGAAAAATGTAGTGACCTGGTATACATTTAGGCAAAGCTGATATAAAGTGATGAAGTAAAAGAAGGCACTGGAGTGACCTACTAGCAGAGAATTGAGCCAGGATCAAGCCAGAGATCTGAGCGTGCAGACTGACAGAGGCTCAGGACAAAAGAGAATCCTTAGGTTTCATTAACTGTCCAAGAGTGGTCTTGAGAGGGACACGTGAGGCATGTGTA
Source organism: Pteropus alecto (assembly GCF_000325575.1). Classification (NCBI taxonomy): domain Eukaryota; kingdom Metazoa; phylum Chordata; class Mammalia; order Chiroptera; family Pteropodidae; genus Pteropus; species Pteropus alecto. Next base: position 19,440,030 of record NW_006442109.1, read on the forward strand.
ATTCTCAGATCTCAGATTCATTAGATCTCAGATCTAATGAAAGTTAAGATTACACTAGATGTTATTTTAACTTCAAGTTGATATTATCATTACTAATAACAAGATTTACCATCTCTCAAGAGTTTTCTATTTGCCAGGATCTTTAAAGACATCATCTTATTAAATTCTCACAACAGTTCATTTCCTGGTATGGAAATTGAGATTTAGAAAAAGTAAAATTAACTTTCCGAAGATCACAGAGACAATAACTGTAAAGTCAGGATTTGACCCCAAGTGTCTATAGAGCCAGAAACTGAAATCTGAAGCAGTGAGCTTTTCTGAGGTGATTGCAAGAAGGAAGCACCAGCAAGGCCAAGAGGCGAAGGCTTTCCAGATAATTATGTGATAATTCAGAAACCTTCTGGCCAGGGACATCTGCAACATTCAGGTTACCCAGATACAGACCTAAAAGCAGCTACAACCAAAAAGAAAAATCAATCAAAAAGCCTGTGTTTGGTAGAATAACTCTAGCAACATACCCAGCATCAAAGACAGCCTAGATTAAAAGAAAGCAACGTTTAAAGGGTTTTGCAGACATAACAGCATCCCCCACCTAGTCAGTTGGGGCGTGCTTCAAGGTGACTCCATTTATCACCTTTCTCAAGAGATCCTGGTATACACTTCCTAATATCATCATATCCTAGGGATTGTCGTTTCCTAGGTCACCAGCTTTAATATTGGTTGTGACTGGGAGTTATTTGGAGTGTGTGACACCTTCTCAACTGGGACTAGAGGAGAGTAGGAGGAACAGATACAGGTTCAAATGGCATTTTTCCAGCACCTTCTTACATATGTGTACTCTCCACCTGCGTGTTCCCATCTTTCTGCTCCCCCTGACCAAGGTAGAGTAGCTGTCCCAATCCACAGACCTCTTTTTAGGATCAAGATTTCAGGTAGAGAAGCAAGCTGACATTTAACATCAGTGAACAGATGAAGAATGTTGCATGCTAACACCTGAACTTGAGCCAGTGTGTCTCCATCTGTATAGATAAGAAAAATACAGCTAGACAACTATACTGGGATGAAATAAGGCAACAGGCTCTGACATCTTTATGTAAATCTTTATATAGATCAGCTCTGTATTCAGTGTAAATGGATCAAATATCTACAATTATTTAAATTTTTAAATACAACTCTTTTTCTAAATTCAATTAAATAGCTTCATGAAGACAGAATCCTAGACTGATTCATCTTTCCTTCCCTCACCTACCAAGCTCAATGCCTGCCACACAGGTATCGATAAATGAGAAACCTGTTAGTGTTTCTAAATATAGCTTGTTGCCTACTTTTTCTTTTTCTTTCTTTTTTTTTTAACCAGAGATTGAAGTATGGTAATCAAACCTCATGTCTGAATTACACACAATCTAATCTGCCACAGTCCTTCTCCAGAGTTCCATGAATTGTTTGCATCAGGATTCAAGCCATCATTTTTAGGGCTGTAGTAAGAAGCCATGGTAAACGGCACTACCTAACTTGTCCATGTGAATGGTTCCACTGAGGTTTTATAGCAACAACCAACAGCTCTGTATTCTTTTAGAAATATCCGAATTACTCCTGAGACTTAGCCTTCACGTAAATAGACTGCTTTAAGAAATCATACTACTTCAGAGCCAAAAGTGTTTGTATAAATTATCTAGCCCAATCCCCCTATGGGGAAACATAGGCCCAGAAGACAGGGGTCTTGCCTGCTGTCACATATCTGGTTGGTGACAGGATTAGGATAAGAGGCCGAGCCCAAATCTGCACTTTTCTCCACTCTAACTCCTTCTCCTCCTCAGCTATTAACCAAAGCCGTCGCTGACCTCCACCCCATCTAAATTAGATCCTTCTCCTGCTAACCTTCATAGTACCCTATACCTTCGTACATTCGTTTGTAGGACTTTGTGTTGAATATCAGCTGTCCACCAGGACTATTCAATATCAGTAGCTTACCAGGCACAGAATAGTCGATAAACATTTATAGAATAAATGAGAATGAATGAGTGAATAGATCTTCTCCAATGCATTTCCCATTATACCATACAGCCTACAATTAATTATGTATCTAATACATATAATTACATATCTTTTTACTTTTTCTGACTATTCTCCAAAAATTGTCTTTTCTATCTATTCAGAATTAATAAGAAAACCTCATTAATAAGAAAACCTCACAGATTAAAAAAAAGTATTTTTTAAAAAATAAGAACTTCTAGACATACTAGGAACAGAAGTTTTATATATCAGTTTCAGGGATGTTCATTCCTTGAGGGTTAGAGCTGTATTTTCTTGATCTTTTTGCC
>NW_006442109.1:19442375-19447632 GCF_000325575.1 Pteropus alecto
AGGAAATCAAAAAATGAAATAAAGAAATGAAGAAATGGATAAGATACATATACTGTACATGTGGCCAGATACTAGTAAATTATCTGAATGGTAAGCTTAAATATCATCCAGAATTTTTTTCTTATGTTTTCTCTAGGATGAGCCATTTGCATCTTCTGGAGAAAGCCACATTCTGAGAACTAAGCAGGAGGGTAATGGTACAGCGTTTGAACCCAAAGTGAATTCCTGGTCTCTGTTACAAGAGGTTAGGAGCTCTGTGTCCTCCAAAGTGAGAATAAGTTGGGGTCACAGAGAGGACAAAGAATACACAATCCCCTGCTGGCCACAGTAGCAGGGATTCCAGAGGGAGGCTATTCCTGGCTCAGTATGGAAACCTAGCCATGCTACAGCCCACTGGCCCAGATGCAGCTGAAGAAAAGCCGCCCACCGCGCCAATAGTCTCCACACAGCCACAAGGGCAGCAGTGGCCATCCCCACACAGCCAGGATGGCTTGACCTAAATGCCCTTCAAAAAGAAGTACTTTTCTGAATTTCAGAGAGCCTGAGAGCAGCCATCCCTGTGGTAGCCTTAGGTTAAGTCCACGAAAGCAAGGGTTAACGTACAGTGTTGTGCAGAGAAAGCACTGCCTGTATTATGCTAAACCCCCTTTACATAAAAGAAGAAATCCAACTGTTGTGCAGAAATCCCTACCCTTTCCGATCGATGCTTCCTACCACTAGGGCATCTAGTAATTTCTGATTCATTCTCCTGTAGCCTTTACTTCAATGACAGGGCACAGCAGGCCAGGGACAGACAACGGCCAGGCTCCACATGGCAAACCATCAGCCCCGCCAAGAGGTGTGAGTATTGGGAGTGTGAAACACAAAGCAGAGGGGATGTCACCGTGGGTCTCACTGGGACTGCTTTAAGCCCTGCCCGGGTCCTCAATCATAGACTCAGAGTTCAAAGGGCTGTTAGGCTGTTGGTCACTGATTTCATCTCAAGGTGATAGTCACCTCTGGCCTTTCAGCAGACAGCAACTCTGCTATCCATCCATCTTGGAGCAGCTTGACACTGGATTCTCTACCCATTTTACAGCCAGTGAACATTCTCTATTGATTTATTGATCCATGTCTGCCTGTGGAAAGAACTCGGAACAGATCCTGTGTGCACTCACAGGCTCCCGCATGGATTTTTTTCCCCCTCCTTTCTTTTCTCTTTTTTTATCAAGTCATGTTAGCAGTCTGGGGTGAAGCAGGAATTAGAGCATACAGGAACCCAATTTACCAGTCATGAATGTTCCCAGCTCCCGTTGGTGGGTTGAGTATGTTTGTCTTTTCTTTTTTTTTTTTTTTTTGGTCCCAAATTCTCTGAAATACCCATTCCTCACTCATTCTCGTTTTGTCCTGTGAGTCCCTCTTTTCCACTACCTTATTTGAAATGGTTCTTAAATCAAACGCAGAACAAGCAGAGAGAAGGCAGTTAGAAGAACTAACACACTCTTTTCCCCTGTTGTCTGTTTGCTGTCACATCCCATTACAGGTGAGCACTTTATTTCCAAAAACAAAAAGACTTTCTCCTCACCCTTGGCTTTTGAATAAGCAATATTCAATTGCATTGAATCATTTATAATTCAATTCTGAGTCATTCTGATTGTACTGGTTTCTCTTCTAGAAAAACAATTTTTTTCAGCACACCCATCCTTCCTGGAATTTCATAAATGAGCATTCAGAAGCTATAAAATCTGTGTGGTCTTTAGGCTTTTTAATCAGCAGAGCAAGGTTAAGAAAGTGCCTATGAAGCAAATTTCTTGCTTCAAGGAAAAGATAGAAAGCCAAGATGCTTATAAACACCATACATCTACCAAGTATAAGGTGCAACAATAGAAATCATTGGAACAACAGCTAGTGTGTCTTATAAGCAGGCCACATGGCTATGCTTAGCAGTAATTACTTCCAAGCCATCTCAGATGGGATCTACAAATCACACCTCCAGATCCCATGTTCTTCACTGCCTTTGGAGTTTTCAGTGAAGGGGATTACTTATCTGCTGATAGTAATTAGATAAAAAGATGACCATGGTGTCAAATGAGTAAAATATTGCATTGATCTGGATACTTGATACCCAGGTCACATTTTATTCATAAATATGTTTTCTAAAAAAATAATTTGTTTTTTTTTTTTTAAATAAACAAATTGTTCTTACAAAAGCAAAATTTCTCAAGAACACATACTTGAAGATAAGGCTGCTTCAAATGCCTGTTATCCAGTCTCAGTGTTTTAATATTTTCTGAGAGTGTATGAAGGAAGCCTCTAGTAGCTCCACTTTAATTCTCTTCCCCCCAAAAAAACTTTCGCATTCCATTTGGAATTATCAGTTGTCCAAGAGACTTAATTTGAAGCTATTTTCCTATGCTTCCATCTACTTAATCACATAAATATATCACAGATTTTTTAGCATTTTTTAATTACTAATTAATTACTAATTAATTTATGTGATTAACAAAGGAAAGACAATTAAAAACAAAATTAAAAATACAAATTAAAACAGGTTACCATTTTTTACCTAACAATTAGCAAAAAATATTAATGATAATTCATAAGACTCGTGAAACAGGGTGAACTAAATACCCTGTAGGCAGTGTAAATTGGTAAAACCAAATGGCTATGAAGAATATGTAATAAGGAAAAATTACTCAGTTGTACTACTAAGTGGAGAGGACTGCCAAATATTATCAACAATATCATTATGACTAGATGGAGAGAAATGAATACAGAGAAAATATACTGGAAATAAAGTTTCTAAAGGCCAGTAATGTTAGGTATGAATTATGAGATTATAATCATTTTTCCATCACTTAAATATTCTTTCAACTTGTATATATAATGTTTCTAAAAAATATAAATATAAAACTTGGAAAAAATGGAACAATAACTTACCTTTGAAATTATTTGTGATGGTTTTCAAACATGTAATGAAATTTTTGCATTTCGATTTTCCTAACTGATTTTTCTAACCTATGGAACAAATGTAGGGAACTGGGCTATTTGCTCTGGTAAAATGGTTTTGAAAGTAGCTAGACTTTTTTTCCATAAGTGGTAGACAGCTTTTCAGCAGTGGACAGCCAGCAAACCAACAATAAAACAGGAATGACTAGATATCTTGTGATTGTATGGTGCAGCAGAAAAGAGGCTTTGAGTCACACGTTTTGGATTCTAGACTCCATACTACTATTAACCAACTGAGAAAAAAAGATCACTGAACTTCTTCACACTTTAGTATTTTTTTGTTGTTGTCCAAACAGATAAAATCACTTTTAACCCATCAAACTAAAAAGTAATGATAGATCATTGGATAAACAGTTCCAGTTCTTACTTCTCCCTCCAGAATAATAATTATTTGATTATTTTTACCCTTCTTCTAGTTGGAATGGTCACTTTATAAAGTAGCCCTTCAGTTTCGTCATATAGTAGGGTATGAGTGTAGATGTCACTCACCCCCATGACAGGATGATTGCCTCTATTTCCACTGCATACATCCAGGTTGATGGTGAGCCGGCCTCCTTCTGAGGGAAGTGCTGACCAATGGAACAGGCTTCTAGGGGGGTGTGGCATGAGGCCAGTCCATTGACCTTCATATATCTGGGAACTGGGCTGCAAGAACAAACAAAAGTGGACTGTAAGCTCAGATGTCCCAGCAAGAGAACAAAGGTTGAAGCTAGGCATAACTTTAACAAGATCAAGTCAACAGTTGGACAGTTTCTACTTGGATTCTCCTACGGTGGAGCATCATTGTCATCAGATTGAAGCATCATGTGAACCATACTATCCACAAAAAAAATGGCCAGAAACATAAGTAACCAACCCTTTTGCCAAGAACAAATACCAATGCTTTTCCCTTAACCACTCTAAGAGTCCAGATGGTCGAGTTACTTATAATAGCTCCAGAGGTAGGTCTTGAACTGATTTCTTGATTGAACTAGTATCCATCAAGCTCTACAATGTGTTAAGCAAAGAGAATGCAAAAAGGAATAGGCACCATCTTGGTCTCTGATGGGTTTACAGTCCACTGGAAATAATAACCAAATGTTACACACTTAATATTTTGAATAAAATCTGGTACTTTCAATGCAGTGCTGCAGCTACCCTCCCAGCAGCCCTGTGAGATCTTGCTGTGTAAAAATGTACCAGTCCATGATTGTGCATGGGCTGCCAGACTGGGAAAAGGACACAATTATGACTCAAGAGCCTCCTCTGTTCACTTATGGGATAGGCAAATATCCCAAGAATAAGGAGAAAATAGGCTCAAAATGTAGCAAGCTCACAAAGTTGAAAGAGTATGTAAGAATTGGAGTAGATAAATCACAACATGGTCCCCCACTACAGTGTACCCAGACAGGAGTACTAACAGGAAGCAAAGTCCCTTGAGATTCTCAGTTCAGAAAGGAGGGTGCCTGTAATTCCTATGAGTACTTCTTGCCTGATTCCTCTGGCAGTAAGTTTCCATCTGTCTCTATCCTGAGGTCCAGAGAACCCAGAACTGATAAAAGGAAGCTCCAGGGAGGAGCCCTGGAGTTGGCCTACTCAGCTAAAAAGTTGATGATTATTTTTCTCATCAAGTAGTCCAGAGTTCACACACCAGAAAACTGTTTTCACAGAAGGCAGAGAGCCCTCAACCACTTCCATTCTGCTCAAAGCAGCCCCCTATCCTGCTGCTTCAATCTTTCTGCCCTGAATAAAACCTATAAAAAATACAAATAGAAAAATGGGAGCCCACACCTTGCCTAAGAGATCATACCTTGCCGAAGGCCACACAGCCAACCTCCAAACTCTTCGTGTCATGGGCCAAGGTAATCTATCTGCTTATACACACCCGCATCTGCTTATATACAACCATTCACACATGCAATCCTAGAGCAAACGAGTCACTTGGCTAGACTGTATATTTGTCATTCTAAGGGACTACCTGTATTAGGTATAACTATTGTTTGTACTGCAAAGGAAATACAGTTGGGTGGGTACATCTCTCCCATCTCTGTATTGTGAATATGAACTTGCAGACAAAGCAAACACAAATGTAAACACTATGTTATCTTAAAATGATGTTGCTAACGTTAGTATTGGTATTTCTCATTGATTAGAACTGCTTTTGACTTATTTATGGCTCATTGTTGCTTGTTAAAGAAAATAAAGCAGACTCCAAACCATTCAACATACCTACATTGTTATATTTGCAGCTTTTAACATTTACTGATTAGACAAGCTGACCATGATATGA
>NW_006442109.1:19447688-19450169 GCF_000325575.1 Pteropus alecto
TCTGTCCTGCCACTTGCTGATGCTATTTGCCAGGAGTGAAGGTGTCTGTGAGCTCTGAAAATTGGATCACAGGGAGAGCTCCACGCTGGCCCCAGTCATGCTGACGGCAAGACCGATCAATCAATACCCTGTGTGACACTTTCAGAATTCATTGGAAATAATGCCCTTTTCAAAAGACATCCACATTTTATCCAGGGCAGCTCCAGTCAGGGGAAAAAACACCACACCAAAGTGTCTTTATTTGATATATTTGGTTCCAGTAAACTTGCTTGGTTTGGGCCAATGAGTCTGTATTCCAAGCTCCCCACTTCTATCCCATAGCCTTTGAACAAGGAGATACAATATTTAGGCAACATTGCAGGCTGACATTTTCCTGAGCCCTAAGTCACACATATAGCACAGAACATGGCCGTGCTTCCTTCACTGCAATGGGTCTTGAAAAATTCTAGGTTTGTTGTGGACTTCCATCACACCAGGCTCATAGAGAAAATCAATAGAAACTTTCTTCCAGGGTGAAATATTAAAATTGCCAGGCAGCTGTTCTAAATACTTTGCAGAAATTGACTCTAACCTCTCCCATATGATGCTGGTAAGGGGACACAAAGGCAATAGTTTGCTTTTTTTTTGCCGTAAGTGTACAGATACCTAGGCCATCCCAAACGGTTAATAGTGCTGCTTAACAAAACCAGATGGGAAACAATGGTTTAATTGCTAAATTCTAATGAGGTGACAGTGTTGCCAGCATATCTTAACATCAGACAGTTTACCCAGGCCTCAGGAGTAGATTTTTCAAAGAGCCTTGAGGGACAAGGAAACAGAGAAGTGATTCTTCTGACTCTAGAGCAGCGGTCTCCAACCTTTTTGGCACCACAGACTGGTGTTACCTATGAGAATCCAATGCCTGATGATCTGAGGTGGAGCCGAGGCGGTGATGCTAGTGCTGGGGAGCGGCTGTAAATACAGATGAAGCTTCACTCGCTCTCCTGTAGATCACCTCCTGCTGTGTGGCCTGGTTCCTAACAGTCCACAGCCTGGGGGTTGAAGACCCCTGCTCTGAAGGACCCAGCAGGAAAGGGTGAGAGAAGAGAGCAGAACAAATTAGGATCCCAGCTGCCACCATTTTAATAAAACCTCACATACGAACAGTTAAGAGCAGAGATTCTCAACTTGAGAATGCATCTGCATCACCTGAAGAGCCTATTCAAACACAGGCCCAGAGTGTTTGATTCTCAACCCCAGAGTGTTTGATTCAGTAGGTCTGGGGTGGGGCCCCGGACTTTGCATTTCTAACAAGTTTCCATGTGATGTTGATGCTACTGGCCTTGGGACCACATTTTGAGGACTTTCAGTTTAGAGTACCTTTAAATTACATACAAACTAAATAAACCCAGCTGCGTAAATAGCACTACAATTTTTTTTTGTTGTGCTTATCAGGGTAGATATGATAAAGCATCTCTTTAACACACGAAATTTCCCAGAATGGTGGGGGTGGGGGAGGGGGTGTTTGTTTTTCATTTTTGTTTCTTGTTTTGTTTCTTCTGCCTGAAAGAACAAAGATGGACTGTGAATTTTGTTTTCTGACAATGACAATGCTGCAAACAAAACAGGCATATGACTAGGTCCTTGGCAGTTCAAGCTCTCCTTAAGGTTCAGGGAGCACTCACTGGGGCTTTGGGTATCCAGGTTAACCAAGTTAACCAGACGCTGGTCAGTCATGGGGCTTTGAGCTGTCACAATGAATGGGCAATCGATGGGCCATCCCACTCAGTTGTTGGAACACAAAACCTAATGGCTGACCATTTCAGGATCTGGTTCTCACAAAATCCTAGTGAGCTATCTTTAAATGACCAAGCGCTCAAATATGAAGCAATTCGAATGGTTTCTCAGCAATTTTCTCCCTCGGCCAATCAGGTTCATTATCAAGAACTGCCAAAAGTCCCTAAAATAAAATAATTTAAATAATAATCACCTTTCTAACAGTAGTCCCAGAAGATTTTATGAGGAACCATAATCTTTTTTTCAGGATATCAAATGGGGACAAATCTACAAGCACACATTCATGAGAGAGTAACCCTCTCTAGCCATGAGCATCACTTTACAGAATCCCAGTATCTGTGGATTTGCTTCTGTGCTGCTTTGCAGCAACTAAGAGAATTTCAATTTCAGTTACAGTGTGTGAGAAGTGAGTGCTCTTCCCTCTCTCTTTGACATTGAGAGAAGTTGAGGTTAAAACCTGGCCTCAGACCTGCATTCCTGTGCCCATCAAAGGCAAGAAGCAGTGATATAAGTATGGAGACCCAGCACGCTTTGACATGGAGCCAGCTGAGCAGAAGGTTTCTAAGTCTCCGTGCATCAGGGAGAGGAGATGAGAAATATCTACTCAGTGAGTGAATAGGTTAAATAAAATTTTCCCAAAGGCTTGGGGTTAGCTTGTTTTGTTAGTTTTTATGCCTCTCTCTCTCTCTCTCTCTCTCTCTCTCT
>NW_006442109.1:19450217-19463000 GCF_000325575.1 Pteropus alecto
TCTCTCTGAGGGCTGGAGGTGAGAAGCAACAACTCTAAGCCATTACATCAGAAAAGGCACTAAATATTTTAATAGTGGGGAAAACACAAAGAAAAGCTCTTTCAACACTATGTTATCTGCAAAAACAGAGAGAGAGAGAGAGAGAGAGAGAGAGAGAGGGAGAAAAGAGATGAATTTATTTTTCAAAAGATGTTATAAAGATTGGTAGAGGGAATCCTAAAATATCCTGCATTAACCAGAGAGGCAAAGAGAAATTAACTATGATGTAACTTTTATAACCAACTGATAATAAGTAATATGTCATTGGTGTTCTCTTTATTTAATGTGTTAATTTTACTGCTTTTAGTTCATAAAATAGTTTAAATGATTTTTTATGTGTGTCCATCCACTTCTTCATGGTCAGATACAACTCTTTTGCCCATAAGATCATCTGATTCTCAACCATGAATTCACCTATGTGGGGGCTTTCAATAACCTGATCCTTATGAATTTGGAAGCAACTCTTACGTTGTATATGCAGGCAATAAGGTCCTATAGAATACGGGAGTTGTGCACAGCTCTATAACAGGCAGGAGGTGGAAGAACAGGGAAGGACAGGAAAGACAATAAGGCGTATTCCTTAATAAAGAGCTCACAATCTAGCAGATTAACAAACACCAAACTGTAATAAGTGGGAAGTAAAGAAAAAGTGTCCAAAGTGTTCCAGGACCACTCTTGTGTGAGATTGGTGAGGAGGAAGGTTCTAGAAGTTTTCACAATGAAAGACACATTTACACTGAACCTTGAAAAACACGCAAGACTTTGCCATGCAAGAAATGAGCAGGAGAAGGGAGTTCAAGTCCAAGTTTGTAGCTTGTTCATGAAACCTCCCTGTACCAGTCAGGATTCAGAGTCAGGATTCAATAATGAGTATTATGGGAATGAGAGATTTATTTTAGGAATCAAACTTTACACTAATATGGGAGGAGCTGAGAAAGTGAAGTCTGGTGGGGGCAGCTGGGGGATCAGAGAAAGTCATTAAGCAGTTCATCTGGAGCACTGGCAAGGGAGACCACATCAGAGCTTATAGGGAAATGCAAGAAACCAATCCAGCCAACTACTAAAATTACTACAGAGGAAGAACTTGTGGAGAAGACTAGGGGAAGTCACTCACTGTTTCTTAAAGAGTCAACACCTCTGCACATCCACGAGCCTCATAGTCAGCTTGAGGCTATTACGGGTCAGCAGGGTAGCAATCAGGAAGATGAACTAGACACAGGGTGGAGGAGAACAAGGATCAGCAGACTTGTGGGGCTCTACATCTGACCATGATGAACTTCCAAAAGTAATGCTGCTGCTCTCTCCTGCCTCCCAAACTTCATTCAAGTTCTTCTTTTAAACAACTCTAACCAGGTACCAACAGAGTAAGAGTTCTAAGAAATAAAGTTCCTACTTAACCAAATTAGTGTAGCCTAATCCCAAAATATAGTTTTAAAAAGGAAAACTGGAAAGTGTACTTTAACACTATGAAATCTGTCATCTGTTCTGAAGAAACTGGGCAATCATTAAAAGTTTTAACAGCAGATTGTATATACAATTTCTCTTTATAAAGAATAACTTGAGTGGCTGTATGCCATATATCACAGATGGAGAACAGAGAGGAAGTTCTTTCATATCTCCCTGAGTTTACTCAAGTTATTTCTTCTCCCTGAATTGCAATTCTTCTTTCCCAGTGAAAAATTCTCCCTCCTCACAGATTCCACTCAAACATCACCTCCTCTGTGAAGTATTCCTTGACTTCCCACCCAGGGTTCTTCATTTCTCCCTCTGAGTTCCCATAACATCTTGTGTGTTCTTCTATTGAGGCCTTTTTCATATTACGTCATACTTTTTTATTTTCATATTTGTTTTTCTCCAGTTAACCATAAGATCCTTAAGAAGAAGGACCATGTTTTATTAATCATTTTATATTCAGGATCTGGTTCATAGTAAGTGCTCAATAAACATGGAGTGGGGAAAAAAAATGAATGAACGAATGGCACCCAGAGAAGACATTAACGTAGAGCTGAAGATCCAGAAGAGAAGAGTGGCAATGGGATCCGGGGATGGGGGGAGTGGAGAACAGGGATATCCAAATAACATTTTAAAAAAAGAACGGCAACTGGTGAAAGATATAAACAATGAGACAGACTGATATATGCTATAAATGAAACAAACAAAGTATAAGGTTGTAGAGGAGATCATGGTTAAGTTTTATCAGAGAGATGGAATTGTTATAACATTAAGAAAATTATATGTCCATAAAGTAAAATATACTCAAAGTACTATCCAACAAATGAGCTCATTTTATCAGGTGGTCAGACAACTAAGAGAAGTTAATAGTATTAAATATTAAAATTTTCCATAGGAAATCTTAATTTCTAAATCTCTACCTCTATTTTTATTTTGTTTCACTTGGCAGTTATCACCAGGCAATTTTAATGGAATCAAAAGAACTACAAAACACACAATAACTTTAACGCAATTTTAGCACAAAGCATCTGGCATTGTTGGTTCATTACAGATTTCCAAAATGGTCCCACACTAAACTAAGCAAAGCATGAAGCTCCTATTTTTTAAAATTTATTTATTTTTAGTAGGCTGAATCTTCTTTTACACAGGCTTGGGATTGAATTCTAGCTCTACTTCAAATTAGCTGAATGACCTCAAACAAGTCTCATAATCTTTTAAGCCAAATTTTATATCTATAAAACTGGCCTGTAGGGTGATTCTTGTTTGTTTTTCCAATATTTTTTACTTCAATTTTTTAAAGTTCGAAACTAAATAACACACATATAAAATTTAGAAAGTATATAAATGAGTATTCATTGAAAACAAATTTTTCTTCCCTTCCTCTCTTCTAGCCACATAATTCTCTCTCCAAAGGAAATCACTATTATTAATTTCAGAAACATACTATGCATTTTGTCCACACACAAATGTTCTATACTCTATGTACTATTCTGAACTCAGTTTTTTCATTCACTTAACTTGGAAGAGTTTTCTAGATAAGTATATATTGCACTGCATCATTCTCTTTTTTTGACAGATGTTTTGTATTTTATTGTATGAATCTGTCCTAAATTATTTAACTGTCCTCTATTAAAGAATATTTCAGTTGATTCTAATCTTTTGATATTAAAAACAATGTTGTAAAGAATATCCTAGTATATACTTTATTTCACTCACATACAATTGTATATATGAAATAAATAACTAAAAGTAGAAATGTTGGATCAAAGGATATATGCATATTTTTTTCTTTTTTAAAGTAGTTTGCAGGAAAAGTACACAAAATTAAAAATGTGCATCTCAATGAATTATCACAGGATGTCCCATGCAACCATTGCTCCAGCCAGGAAACAGAAGGTTGCCAGAATTCCAGAAGCCTCCTCTTCCTAATCACCAACATTTATAACTCCCTCAAAGGCAACCTCTATCCCAGTTTCCATGACAATTCCTCCTTACCAAGACTCACCACCAAGAATGCTTCAGAAGACACCAGAGACCACTGCCACCTGTTCTTTGAATTCTATGTGAATGGAATCACAATGCAGGTATGCTTTCAAATCCAGTTTCATTTATTCAACATTATACATGTAAGAGGCATCAATGTTGTTGCATTTATGTATAGTTCATTCATTTTCATGGCTATATAATATTTTTGGTGTGAATGTACTATAATTTATGTATCCATTCTAGATAGAACATTTGGGTTGTTTTGGCTGTTGGAATAGTGCTGCTATGAACATTCTTGTATATGTCCCTGGTGCATATATGTTCACGTTAATGTGGGGTATATATCTAGAACTATAATTTCTGGGTCATAAAATACGTGTATTTTCACTTTAATAGGTAATACAAAACTGTTTTCCAAAGTGATCATACCAATACACACTTTAGTCAATGTGAGTTTCCTTGCTCCATATACCCAGCAACACTAGGCATTTGTCAATCTAATTAATTTTAGCTATTCAGGAAGATGACTAGTGTTATCTTCTTATGGTTCTAATTTGCATTTCCCTGACTACTAAGGAAATTAAGAAAATTTCACATATTTGGCCATTTGAATTTTATATTTTGTGGAGTGCCTCTTCAAATTTCTCACTTTTATGTTTATTAAGTTGCTTTAAAATTCTTTCTCTTTTTTTCTTACATTTTGAATATAAGTTCTCCATAAGTAGTTTGTTGCAAATGCCTTCTTGCCTTTCACTCTCTTATAAAAAAAAGTTTTTAATTTTAGGATAGCAATATTGTCTTTTTCTTTTATAGTTAGTGCTTTTCCTACCCTGGATCATAAAGACATTCTTCTCTAGAATGTTATTGTTTTACCTCTTACATTTACATTTAAAATCTGATATTTGTGTATGGTGTGACGTAGGAGTCAAGTTTCCTTTGTTTCATGTCTTTTTTATCCAGCTTTCCCAACATAATTTATTGATAAAACTTATCTTCCCAAATGTTTTGGAACATCATCTTTGTTATAAATTTAATGTTTGTATATGTGTGTTATATTTCTGAACTTTATATTACAAACCACCATTTTATGTGCTTATACTACATTAACTTCTGACTCATTCCTTTTCAAGGGTGCCTTAACTATTCTTGTCCCTTTGAATTTTTATGTTTTAGAATCAACTGATTGCCACCAAAAAATGGGCTTTTTATTGGGAATGGAATTTTTATTTGGAATTGAATTTAAAAGGTCAGTTTGGGGAACATTAACATCTTTATCTATATTGCATCTTCAAATCTACATATATGGTTTTTCCTTTCATTTATTTATTTATATCCTCTTTTTAATTGTTATGAGTTATGTTTTGTAGTTTTCTGCATGGATGTCTTAAACATCATTTCTGAGATTTGTTCCTAGATAACTGACATTTTTTTGCCATTATAAATGATACTACTTTTATTTTCTAGCTGTTTATTGCAGATACATAGACATACGATTGATTTTTCAATATTTAGCTTATATCCAGTAGCTCTACTAAAGTTATTTATTAATTATAGTAAGTTATGTATTAATTATAATTATGTGGATTCTTCTGGATTTTTACATACCAATCATATTATCTTTGAATAATACTTTTATTTCTCCCTTTCCAATCTGCATACCATTTTTCCCTGACTTTTTGCACTAGACAGCATTTTCAGTACAATATTGAAGAGAAGTAATGATATTGGTGATTTTTATATTATTTCTAATCTCAAAGGGAGAGCTTCTAACCAAAAAGTATAGATTTTATAACTACTCTTGATATTATTAAGGAATTCTTCCTCTATTTCCAATTTGCTAAAAGTTTTTATGAACCAATATTAAATTTTATAAGATGTAATTTCCGAGTTTATTGAGATGATCACATTTTTTATCACTTATTCTAAGTGTATTACATTGATTTCAAATGCTAACTCAAACTTTCATTCCTTTTTATATATTTA
The DNA here is from genome assembly GCF_000325575.1 of Pteropus alecto. Classification (NCBI taxonomy): domain Eukaryota; kingdom Metazoa; phylum Chordata; class Mammalia; order Chiroptera; family Pteropodidae; genus Pteropus; species Pteropus alecto. The sequence continues at coordinate 19,455,678 of NW_006442109.1, forward strand.
GGGTTTGGTTTGCTAATATCTTAATTAGGTTTTTTTTTTTAATTTCATCATTTTACTAACTATATAGATGTCTAACCAATGTTCTGTATACTTGAAACTAATTAAAATTTTTTAAAAATTGGACAAAACAAAATACACAAAGGACTCATAAAACTCAGCAAAAAGAAAAAAATTTGAAAAATGGGCCTAAGACCTGAACAGACACCTCATCAAAATATATACAGATGGAAAATAAGCATAAGAAAAATGTTCCACATCATAGGAAAATGCAAATTAAAACAATGAGATACTACTACACACTTAGAATGGCCAGAATTCACAACGCTGGCATCATTGAAAGGTGGAGGGAATGTAGCGCAAGAGGAACTCTCGTTCATTGCTGGTGAGAATGTGAAAAAGTGCAGACATTTTTGGCAGACAGTTTGGTGGTTTATTACAAAGCTAAACGTAATTCTTACCATTTGACTTAGCAATTGTACTCCTTGGTATTGAGTTAAAAATTTATGTACATGCAAAAATCTACACATGAATGTTTCTAGAAGCTCTATTCATAATTGCCAAAACTTAGATGCAACCAAGATGTTCAGTAGGTGAGTGGATAAATTAAATGTGGTACATCCAGACAATGAAACATTTTTCGACACTAAAAAAAAAAATGGGCTAATCTGAGAAGGTTACATACTATATGATCCCAACTATATGGCATTCTGGAAAAGGTGAAATTATGGAGCAGTAAAAAGAGCAGTGGCTGCCAGGGGTTAGGGTGTGGGAATGAGGGATGAATAGGCGGAGCATGTAGGATTTTTAGAGTAGCGAAAACACTCTGTATGATACTACAATGATGAATACATATCTTTATACATTTGTCCAAACCCATAGAGTGTACAACACTAAGAGTAAGCCCTAAGGTAAACTAGAGACTTTGGGTGATTATGATGTGTAGAAGTAGATTCATCAATTGTAACAAACATACCACTCTCGTGGGGGATGTTATGTTGATAATGGAGGAAGCTATGAATGTGTGGGGGTAGGGAATATATGGAAAATCTCTGTAATTTCTTTATAATTTTCTACTGTACTATGTAATTGTGTAGCTTAATTGAAGAAGAATGTTGGAGTCGTGTTAATAATAAAGCCATAAGTGACTCTGCTTGATCAAGAAGAGCAGGGAGAATAGATGAGCAACAAATTGGGAATAGATTTCTAGGAAGTCATTTGAACAGGAATAAAATATCAAAAACTTTTGTGGGTGTTAAAAAAAATTTTCTATGTATGAATGAAATAAGCCTTAAATGCAACTTAGAAAAAAAAATGTGTCAGGAGAATGTTCTCTATTTTTTGTAAATTACAGTTATTTTGTCCTAAATGTTTGATATAATTTACCAACTGGCCATTTGATCTAGAGTTTTCTTTGTGGAAAAATTTTAATTATGGACTCGATTTTTTTAATAGTTAAAGACTATCCAGATTTTCTTTCTTCTGATTTTTTAAAATAAATTGTATTTCTTTAAGAATATATTGTCGTAATGTTATTCATAATACCTTCTTATTTTAATAGCTGTAGGATCTGAGGTAATCCCTTTTTTATTCTTAACATTGATTCCTCTTTCTCTCTCTCTCTCTCTCCTACTCCCAACCCCTCTCTGCCTCACCTGGGACTTCTCAGTTTTCTTAGCCTCTTCTAAAACCAAATTTGGCTATGCTAATCCTCTCTATTGTATGTTTGTGTTTTGTTTTCCTCTTCATTGCTTTCTATTCTTACCGTTATTATGTCATTCCCTATGTTTTCTTTGGTTTAATTTTCTATTTTCCAACTTCTTAGGATGGATATTTAGCTCATTAATTTCAGCTTCCCATCTTTTCTAAGATATGCACTTAAGGCAACCAATTTCCCCATAAGCAAAACTTTAACTGAATCCCACAAGGTTTGATATATAAAATATTGTCATTCAGTTCAAAATAATTTTAAATTTCCATCATGATTTCTACTTTAACCCATGGATTATTATTTAGAAGTGTATGTCTTAACTTTCCAAATGTTTGGGAATTTGCTAGCTTCATTTTTGTAATGGATTTCAAGATGTGATTTTTTCTTATTTCATTTAATGAATTAATTCCAATCCAGAAAAATTTTTTATACTTCCTGGCTTACTGTCCAAATAGTTCATGGCTGGAGCCAAGTCACAGGTGAAATTCAATTTTTGAGTCACATTTCAAAGCTGGCTCTGAAGCCAGCCTATCTCTCAAGTTTGGAGTTACCTTAATAAATGATGACCCCCATTGTGTGCAGGATTCTCTTGTTCAAAACAGAAACTACTTCTTCTACTATAACTCTACCCACATATGATATCCTAGAGCAAGACCAAAATTCCCAACAGGTAAGTGCTAGAACAGAGTACTAGTACAGGACTTCTTTGTGGCACAATTCCATAGGCAACCACCACACCATCATCTGTGTAGAAAGTGCCCTCTTGGGTTGTGCAGGCACTCTCTGTGCAGCTATGCATAACAGCCTTGCTCCTTTACCATGTTGACCCTCAGCCAAAGGGATTCATAGGCCTTGTCTAGAATGCCAGTTGTACTAAGTCCAAAACCATGTATATTCACCTTTGTGTTAGCTGTGACACAAAACACCTGTGTTCATAAAGTCTGTTGATGGATAAAGTAAAGGATGAATATCTGAATGGAGATATAAGAAACTGGGCAATTTTTTTCTCCTACAAAGGTTGGAGCAGAAGTTTAGTGGAACTTAAAAGCTAGATAATATTTATAATAGAAGTGGAATAAATACAAATTTAAATCAAGTTTCAAATAACATAGAAAGCCAGCATCTATGTAAAGGGCAAATAATAGGACAGGCAATGTCTGAAATAAAGGGGTTTAAACCTATAAAAGCAAAGATAAAAGGTGAAACTATTAAAAGCTAAGCTTTAGTTGAAAAGGCAATTGGGTTCGAATAAATTTAAAATGCTAACATTTGGGACTATATCCCTGATTACACAAACAATTGTTCAGGCAATTCAGTAGTAAATATCGGACAGCTTAGGTATTTAAATTTGACTTTTTCCTAACCTCTTTGACTTGTTCTTTCACAGTATGTGGTTTGGGGGATTTTAAAAAATTAAACAAAAAGAAAAAACTAATAGGCAGAACTGAATTCAAACTCATGAAAATTGAGTTTGATAAGTTTGGGTAAGTAGCCTTACTTCTCTGAGTTTTTATCTTATCCTTGAAATAAGAAGTAATTCAATCAGTATTTCTTCTAGTATATTCTGTAGAACCTCAGTCCAATATTAACATGACAAAAAAGTGTTTGATGGTCTAATAAGTTTAGAAAATGCTAGTTTAAATTATGTTAATTTACTACAACATTTCTTAGAGTTTTTAATACTGTGAAAAAATGGAATATACTATGCAGTATTTTAAAATTTATTAGACCACAGAACCCTTTTTGTGCTAAAGCATTTCATAAGATTATCGTACTGTGAAACTAGGTTTACTTTAGTGTCATTTTATTCCACTACTAAGTTTCCATGATTCTAAATAGAGTCTCATGAGAGGGAAACACAACAGCTACCAGTTCCCAAGCAGGAAGATGAAATAGGTACTTTCCCATTGATCCACACTAGAAACTTCTTTCAGTATCCTCAGCTCTACCAACGAGGTGGCCACAGCTGTTGACAAACTAGGAAGTTTGACTTAGAACTGCTCAAATTAAGAAAATGAGAATTCTTAGCTTGTTAGAACCTCAGAAATTATCTCCAGAAAATCATGAGGGATCTTCCTGGGAACATCTGAGGAGTTTTTGAGTAGAGCACCAATGTTAATATTCTTTCAAAAGTTTCTCAAAGTGTGTGTGTGCATGCACACATGCATATGTATATGCACACTCATATGTGTGTATTATAAGAGATATTAATAGGTTTAAATAGTGATTCCCAAATACATTTCAGAAACACTTGGATTAAACACAGTTAAACAAATTTCTTTATTGTTCCAAAGTTCACTGTAACTCTACAAGAGGAAGACATGTTATGTGGTCTTTATGTGACCATTGAACTCTATAATATCTTGTAGGACCAGTGTTCTACAGAACACACATTGGAAAGTGATGGCCCAAACAATAGAATTTAGGGTTTTTGTTAAGTGTAAGGCCTGAGAATGGAAGAGGAACATGTTTCTGAATCTTAGCTTAAACAAATTAAAGATCCTAGAATAATGTCTAGTATAAACCGAGGTTGGGACATTTAAAAGTAAATGTAAATTACCATGTATTACTGATGGGAGTATTCTATGAACGGCAATTTGGCAAGTTATGTTACATATATACATGTACTTTTATTAAATGTTTACATCTGATTATTCATCTCAACATTGTTTGAAATAACTAAAGATTAAAAACAAGTTAAGTGTCTATAAGATACTTACTGAACTATGGTACATATTTATAATGAATTCTATGCAGCTGATAAGATGAGCTAAAATACACATTAATACCGTGAAAGTGAACGCCTCAAAGACTAGACATGTCTTGCTAATTTTTTTAACTCAAGAATCTAGCACAGGTCCTGAAACATTATAGATGTTCCATTAATATTTGATGAATAAAAGAGTAAATAAAATGATTGAATGGATGATCCTTCTAAAATCATAGCCTTCCATGCCAATGAGCTTAATGTCCAAATTGTCTTTTCTTGGGACTTAAGTTATTGATCATTCAAAAATTTGTTGAGTACCTACTATGCAGCACACATTATGCTAGATATACAGAGATAAATTAGATAAACAGATCCTACCCTTCGGGAACTAAATTCTCTTATAAAAGAAGTTAAGATAATAGAAAATAAAACATGATGTAAATTGGGGGGAGGGGGAAGCCATTACTTGATCTGTTAAATCATTACCAAATTTCTAAATTACAAATACGCAAGGAAGGAATTAGGGAAGTTTCTAAAGAAGCACTACCTTCTTGAAAGACTTTTGTGTACTTCTAAGTGACTAACCATGGCCCTCACCACTCTGCACAGGAAGTAGTATTCAATTATCAGAATGCTACTCAGGAACCTAAAAGGGAAAAAGGAAGTCTAGCTTCCAGTAGTATCCTGTTGTGGTGTGGTTGCTTTTATATTAGCAAGATCATTTTCCTTATCTCCTGATCTTTTTACATTTTTTTCTTCCTTCATCCATCACCCCCTCCACAAAAACAAGCAACTAAACTGTTCTGTGCTTATTGTGTCAGGGTAAAATTTATACATTTTCCGAGCTCTAACCTCCAAAAACCTATTCTTTTAGGGAGCTGGAGAGGATTCTTTGCATGAAAAAAAAAAAGTTGGAAAAGTGGAATCTAAGGAGTATGGGGGTTTCAAATCATAAAAGATTTTTTCCAGAAGGAGAGAAGGTGATGAAATTTAATGTTGGTTCTTAGAAGCCAGGGCCCTAGCAGGGCTCAGGGAGCAGAGAGGGGAGGAAGCACAGTGAGTCCAGGCAGCCATCACCTTAGGAGCCTCAAAGAGATCTCCATGTCCCAGGAGAGCAGGAAAGAGTAAAATAGTGACTGTGCTCAAAAGTAGCAGAGAGCTACTAGGCTTAAAGGAACCAAGGAAAAAGGGAAATCTCAGACACCATATGGGGACACAAAAGTAGCAGAGAGCTACTAGGCTTAAAGGAGTCAAGAAAGGAAAAAGGGAAATCTCAGACACCATATGGGGACCAATATCGCAAGACCAGATTTAAAAAAAAAATAGATCTCTCACAGATAAACATGTTGAACCCTGCTATGCTGAGTACCATATAGTCATGTGCCCAAAAATCTTAGACTCTATCACAAGATGGGTGGAGCGGGGTGGGACCCTATGTTTTGCCAACCCAGCAAAAGGGAGGCTCAAAATGGAAATTAAGCTGTGTTACAAGGTGGGGAGGGATGGAGAAAGCTATGTTTTCTGCCCATCTGAACTGTGAACTGTCACAGAAGCTGACTACAGCTCACTCCACATGCCTTAGAATTCCTGCAATGATCATGCCTCACATGCACACAGAGACTTTAAAAGCTCTGGTTTCAAACTAGTCACAGAGATCCCTCTGCAAATGGTTTCAAACATCACCTGGGCCTCATTATTGTGGCCATGACAAAGCTGACTCCCACCAGATGGGTCTCCTCCTTCAGAACAGCTAAGATACAATGAGAAGAGACCTAAAGCCACTCACACTCCAAAAATGTGGTCATTTAGAGCTATATCATCTGTCACCTTTGGGTGGTAATTAGAAAAGGGAAGTCAATAACAATAGTGCATAACACTACTTTACCAAGATTTAAACAAGTTGCATTATTGTCAAACATCTATTGATGAGTCCAAATGTGCCACATGCTATTGAACACAGGGAAGGCTTTGATGGGAGGCTTTTCATTATTAATTTGATGAGGTGAGGTTTATGGACATCACAGCATACATTTTCATTTGTTACATGAAACCTTGCCTCCCAAAGCCATCAAAACTAATCAGCATCTTATGAGGTAACATCCAATATTGGGGAGGGTGTCTCAGAGGTCTGTATCTAGGACTTGCAATCCCATGAAAGGAAAAGAGCCAAGTCTTGTTGACTTTGCAAGTCTCTTTCTCAAGTGTAGGAAATAATTTATGGAAGAAAAAGAAAAGGAACCTGTGATCCTTGGTAAAAAGAATCTCTAAGCTGGGAATCAAGAAGTCTAGGTTTTGATTAAGCTCTGCTAATAACTAGTTCTGTGTCCTAGGTATAGGCCTAATATTACTGTGCCCATCTGGGCTGGAGTTTCTTTATCTATAAAATGAAAATCTCTTAAGGTGACTTTCAGGCCCAGTATCTTATGATTTTTCTATCTTAAGTTATCTCTTCTACTCTCATAGTTTAATATCATCTATATGCTGGCCCTTCCCATTTTTATCTCCATTCCCAACCTCCTTCCTGAACCCCAAGCTTATATATACAACTGCCTCCTTGACAAATCCACTTGGATGGTATCTCAAACTTTGCATACCCAAAACTGAGCTCTTGACTTCTCCCTAAAGCCTACTTCTCCCCACCTTGCCCCAACCCTACCCCAGTCTTTTCATCACAGCAAATGGCAACTGCATTCTGGAGCTTTCCTTTGAATCTTTCTCACATTCTAAATGTAATCCTTTAGCAAATTTTGCTGGTTCTGTTTTTGAAATATGTCCATAATTGGATGCCCTCCACCACAACATCCCAGTCCAACTGTCCATCTTTTCCAGCCTAACTGGTGCCTCCTCTTCCACTCATGCCCATCCCTGGGCTATTCTCCACACACCAGCAAGAATGGTCACTCCT
>NW_006442109.1:19463012-19473899 GCF_000325575.1 Pteropus alecto
CTTATAGTTTATTTCTCACTTCCTTAACATCTCCTTTTAAACTCACTTTATCAAAGAGGACTTTTCTAACCATCCCATTAAAAATAGTATTTGTATTAATTTTTTATGCTGTGTAACAAATTACCACCAACTTAGTGCTTTAAAACAAGATGCATTTATTTTCTTATAGTTTCTATGGGTCAGGAGTCCAGGCACAGTTTACTCTCTCAAAGCTGCAATCAAGGTTGGCTTGGCTATATTCTCACCAGAAGGCTTGGCTGGGAAAGAACCTACTTCCAAATGCATCCATGTTTTTGGTAGAATTCATTTTCTGTGGCTCTATGACTGAGATCCCTATTTTCTTACTATCTGAAAGCTGGAAGTTTGTCTCAGCTATGAGAGACTGCCCTCAGGTTCTTTGCCATGCTGTCCTTGCCACAGGCAGTTTACAACATAGCTACTTTCTTCTTCAAGGCCAGAAAGAGAATTTCTCTCTAACTCAGGGAGGGCCTACCTAGTTCATTTACTAAGGGCTTTTACCTGGTTAAGTCAGATCCATTCAGGAAAATCTCCTTTCTGATTAATTTAGAATCAACTGATTTAGGACCTTAGTTATATCTTCAAAATCTCTGCACCTTTGCCATATAACATAATCTAATTATAGAAGTGGTACTCCATCACATTCACAGGTCTCATTCACACTTAAGTTGGGAATCTTGGGAAACATCTTATAATTCGCCTAGCGCAGCACTCCGCCATAACCTTTACCCCATCTCTTTTCATGTACTTTGCATCTATGTGATTTGTTTGTTTTTTATTCATTTTTCCTGAGATTTCTGAGAGAAATGACTTTATATTGCTCACTATCATTTCTCTGGCAACTAAAACAGTATCTGGCATATAATCTGAACCCAATAAATATTTGTTGAATGAACAAATGAATGAATAAATTTAAACATAACTTTCTTGGACCTCTTCTCATCCCAGGAAGTCCAATATATTATCTTCCATGGTTATTATTCCTCTAACACTCTGGTCACAGGTGAGTCAGCTTTGGTGAATATTTATTGAGCATTTACTCTTTACCAGCCACTTGAACACACTGTAGTTAATCCTCGCGATAATCCTCTCTAAATCACACAATCTCTTTTGAGCCTGGCTGGTGGGAAATTGAATTTCAGGCATACTTTTGGGAATCCTATGTTCCTATAGCAGGTATTAAGTATTTACCTATTCTCTCCTTCTGTTCAGTAATAAAACTTCTGCTTTACCTGGGCACATGACCACTTTATTACAAACCCACTAACCCAGTTTCTCTTGGAGCTAGATGTGGCCAAAGCCAAGTTCAAGTCAATGGAGTGTGAGAAGTAATGAGCAAAATTTCATCTCTTTAAAGACAAGATGGCTTGCCCTGGACCTTTGTTTTGCTCTTTTGTTAGCACTAGAGCATAGATAACGAAGGTAAGCCAGTTTCAACACTCCAGGACAGGATCTTTAACCGGGGATTGACAGGTTTTCAAAGGGCCCATGGATAGAATTCAAAGGATCTAGAAATTTGAAAGGAAAGTTACATCTTTGTTTTCAATAACTTCTAGTTGAAATTTAGCATTTTATTTAATTATAAATGTAGACAACAAACCATAGTAGTAGTCACAGTATCTGTGACTTGTCACCATCAGAAACCATAGAAATTTTCATATCACATTACATTTATTCAGAATCATAAAATAACAATTTGTGCTCATCACTATTTTGAAACTAAAGCACTTATTGCACACACCACAGAATCTTGTTAATAATTAATAAAGAAGCATATGCATTAGTATATCATGAATTTATCTTTTTAATATTGTGATAATTATATCTTATTATAATTTACTCCCTTTATAATCCTCATGTGTATTTCTTATGCATTTAAAACCCTTTTTTTTTTTGAGGCAGAGTACATACATTTCACCAAATTTTCTGAAAGGGCCATGGCATAAGATTTTTAAATTCTCCTTTAGGAGATGGTGAGGTACCAAGATGGAAGGAATGTGCAACCCTAAACGTCCTTGTGGTCAGACCTGCTTACCAGACCTGGTGGCTAACTGACTTCCAGATTGTTTTGAGAGAGGGAAAAAACTTCTTGTTTGAACCTCATGTTTTGAGGCCTCTGTGTTACAGCAGCTGAGCCTATACCGTAGTTAATAGCTCCTCTCTAAAGCCAAGCCAGAGTCCTGGGGTGCTCTATGCTCTACAAACACTTAGGAAAGGACTCTCTGATCTTTAGACTGTCTTGTTACAACTAATGAGCTCACTGTCCAAGCCTGCATGGTTCCTAGAAGACAGCAATAGTGGGTGCTGGGACTTTTTAATGCCTGCTGGTCCTAGGGCAATAGCTCTTAAGTTTGGGCCCATCCATTGCCCCAACCTTACCCATCAGAAGTCTCAGTAACTCCACCGAAAGGGAGCACAATTGTGCTCCTGATTCCACAGACTCACCAAATCCCATACTCTTTCTTGTCTCAAAATGAATTCTCTAAAAAAAAAAAAACCCTTTCTTCTCTTTAGCTTGGCCCACTTCTACCTCCCAAATCGATCATTTATCTCTATCTTCTCTACCCTCTGAAATAATCCAAAATAATTCACCTCAATGAGCTTCGGTTTTTGCAAACAAAATTCTGATTGGGTGTTGCCTGGAAACTTCTCTTTTTGCCATATCCAGTCCCCTTTAAACTTTCCATAGGCAAGGAACACAAAAGTAAGACTGCCATCTTGTTATAGGAGGGAAAAAAAACTCCTTTACCAGGTAGAAAGAGGTTATTATCTCAATATGTTATGTTATGTTACGTTACATTGCGTTGTGTTACATTACGATATGTTATAGCTACTGCAACAATTCAAATATGAGGTCTTAAGAGCTGATTTTGAGAGGGGGTGAGAGTGGAAAGTGAAAGGATGGTGGAGATTGTAGAGAATTTATGGATATAGAATAAAAACAAATAGTGACTGGTTAGATATGGAAGGATCATGGAAAAAGAGAAACCAAAGTTGGCTGCAAGACTGAAATTTAGATGAGCAAAAGAAAGATAAATGAAAGAGAAATATTGGAAAGAAATTCATTTTGGAGAAGAAAACAGCTTTTAGATAAGTTGAGTTTGAAAATCCAAGTGGAAATTCCCCAGAGGTATGGAATGAAAGCTCTGAGATTGGTATCGTCATAGAGATGTTGAGAGAGGCCATGAGTCTCAAAGAACACATCAGAGGCAGAGAATTAAGGAAAAATGCAGAAGGCCACCTCTGATCTTTGAGGAACACTCGCGTTTGGTGAACAGAAGACACTATCAAAAGAGATAGAGAAGAAAGGACTAGAAAAGGAGGAATAAGGTTAAGATAGTGCAGTGTCACAGATAGCAGGGGCTTCGAGCAAAATGCATAGAGAATCTAAGAATAAGAATTTAGCAAAGCCCAGTGGATTTTGCAATGAAAAGATGGCCTATTAGTAGATAGCTTACTAATAATAGGTATTCATATAAATAGGACACCCTGAGGTATAGGTATTACCAGGCATAGAGGCTGTCAAGATTCTTTTCAGGGCTATGATGGAGCCACAATCTTTCATGAACACCTTTTTCACAATTTCTCACAAACTCACTACACAAAATATGTCTACTTGTTATTTACAATCGTAAAATGTCCCTGGTTTGAAAAATATCTACATCCCAAAGGCAAATAGGCTTGGGATTATTAAACGTATTCCACTGGCTCAGTATCGTGGAGAATACTTATTTTTATTTCACTTATCAGAAAACTACATGTATTACATATAGCAGCTCTTAATGTATAAAACATTTTCCCCCAAGCTGTTCAAATGAAGATATTTCCCTCCACTTTCAAGCTATCTTGAAGAAATAATGTAAGTCCTATTTTGGGCACTAGCTAGTGCTTACCTAAATCCTGCAAATGTTCACCCACAATGGAATCAATAGATGGAATATAGAATTCATCTCACAGATGAATGGCACCTAATGGACCTTAGTATTTAATTCTGAAACACAAACCCAAACTGAAAACCAAAAAAGAAATAAAGAGACGGGGGCTGAGAGAGGAAGGAAGGAAGGAAGGAAGGAAGGAAGGAAGGAAGGAAGGAAGGAGGGAGATCTCCACCTGCAAACTCGCTCCGCAGGCTGTGCTCAGCTTTGACGCCGGGCCTCCCACCTTGGTCGAGAGGAGATGCGGCCGAGACGTGTCTTGTCTGGCCAGCGAGATGTTCTTAAAGCGTTTAGAATCTGAACCCTCAGCCCCAGAAGGAAGGAAGGAAGGAAGGAAGGAAGGAAGGAAGGAAGGAAGGAAGGAAGGAAAAGGAAAGGAAAGAATGAGTTCAAGTCAGAAACTAACAGAAATGTACATATTTAGACAAAAAAAATTATGCAATTAACAATGCCCTCATAACCTCTGTGGTGAGAATGAATAAAACATTAACAGGAATTATACAGACTAAATATTGAGGTGCTGGATGTTTCCACTCACCACAAATAATGAAAGAAAGCTTTTACACTGATCAGTTATTTCCTTATTAAAAAAATCTGTGAAAGTCAGAAAGAACCATGATCAGAGAGAAAATAAAGAAGCCTTTTTTCTCTACTATTAGCCCTGAAAGAAAAGGAAAATGACAAATTCACATTATACTATATTTGCCTAACATCTGACAATTTAAAGCATTCTCATAGGTGCATGAATTTTTTAATTTCCCTCCAGATATCTGGCAGCATTAGGACACATGGTTGTGTTTGGACTCCATGTTCCATTTTCATTAAAATCAGTTGTGTTCCAGCCAGCTGTGGGGCCAGACCCTGAGCAGTATGGCACTGGGCAGATTCCAGTATGATACAAGTTTCAGGAAGCTGAAATGAGGGGATCTTGGTGATGTCCATAACCTCAGTGCCTATAGTAGATATTGCACTCTTATCCCATTCCCCATCGTAATTCTCCTCCAACCACTCAGTCACTGATCGACTTTGCTGTGATTGGAATTACCCAGTGCACACTTCCTCACCAATACTTGGCTCCTACCCATCCCTCCAGTCTCATCATAAAATGAGCCACCTTTCCCCCCATGGTAAATCCTCCTCCCACTCAACTTCTAATTTTCCTTTGTCCATTCCGAAGAGATGGTAGTCACGGGATCATCATTCCTTTTCAAACATCTCTACTGGCTCCTTACCTTCTGCAACAAATATCCATTGGTTTCTCCCACTTTGGTTTTGGGGAAGGAAATTTGCAGGGAGGCCTCGTTTATCAAAGCATATTTCCATAGACCTCCCTTTCTTCTCTGTCAACTTTTCTAATAAGTAATCTTCAGTGGGAAGTAAAATAATATGTACCAATTAATAGTTAGAAAGTGAAAAGGAAAAATCCCATTCATGAAGTCAAGAAAAATATTGAACATAAGGAAAAATTTAAGAAGAAAATGTGTCTATAGGAAGAACATCATAGTACTGACAGATATATTTTTTAAAAGTGATGTGTTCAGGTTGGGAAAACTGATTATCAAAAAAAGTCCCCAAGAAATAATGGAATATAAATTGGAGAAGTTGTCTTGGAGTACATTTTATTTACACTCATCAAGAACCTTAAAAAATTGACCGCATCTTTTTAACTCAGTAATACCATTTTTAGGAATTTATCTGATAGAAGTACAGATCAAAAATGTATGCACATTTTATATGTTAATATGTATGTTCATTTGAGTTTTATTTACCATAGTGAATATAACTGAACATACCCTAAAATTTCAATAAAAGGTAAATAATTAAGAAAATTTATGGCACATCTAACCAATAAAATGTTTACCGCTGTTAAAACTCAGGTCGACTAAGTACGCAGGGAATTGCTTCTTTTGTACTGTTAAGAAAAACATGGATATGAACTAGAATAAATTCAATTACATGAAATACTGTACAAGATATGAGAGGACCATAAGGCAACCATTTTAATAGGAATGGCCTCTGGGTAACAGATTTAGGATAACAAATTTTTTTCTGTTCCTTTATACTTTTCTATACAACTTGTCTGAAATTAATATGTTGTATAATAGACTTGTACACTTAAAACCTATATAACTTTATTAATCAATATTACCCCCAATAAATTCAATTTAAAAATAAAAATAAAAAATAAAAAGTTAAGAAGTCAGAAGAAAAATTAAAAGGAGGGCTCAAGAAGCTCCTAAAATAGCAGAACTTTGTGTTAGGTACGTGGTTTTCATATCAAATAAATCTAGTTTCAAGTCCTAGCTCTGCTCTTTGTAGTTTTATGACTTTGGATAAATATTTCACCCTCCAGATCTCAGTTTCACCCCACCCATGTAAAGTGAAGATAACAGTACTAACCCACAGGGTTATCAAAATGGTTAAATTTTATCATTCATACCCTGACTGCATATAGTAAGTCCTCAAATTAGGCTATGATTACTACTAATTGCTAAATCCCTTGCTGCAGGAACAGTGTCTTGCCTGCAAGGATTGGTCCCCTTTCCCCCCATGCCAAATCCTCATCATTTTTTCTTTCTGAAAAAAAAAAAAAAAACCTCTCATTAAGGGTAGAACAGTCCCAATAGTACCTTCACAGAAGAAAATATCACCACCATTTCACATGGCTGCATGGATCTGACCTTTCAAGAGAGAATGTACAGACAGAATCTATAGTTGGCCTGGACAGAAAACCAGATTGACTTTGGCTGAAACAGCCATGGGCCCGCACTCTCATTTCCCAAAGAGAAAAATTGGTTCTCACTTACCTGCTAGGAGGCACCCCACACACACCTCTTACTCTCTACCTGAAACCATCACCCTTTAGGGACCAGCTCCAGAACCACCTTCTCCCAGAGATCCTTCTAGGTCACCTGTTCACTGGAGTCCCACTTCCTTTCCCTCCTGTTGTAGGGTCTATGGCCCTACTTTCAGGCCCGGGCTCACTCTCTGCTCTTGCCTAATAATGAGCTATCCCTTATGGCCTTGTTATATCTCCCTAATGAATCACAAGAAGTGGTCTTCACTGTCCTGTTGTAACTGTGTGACCCAAAAACAGGTGTTTGGAAAGACTTTGAATAAATAAATTCCTTGCTTAGGCTGGGACTAATAAAACCTGTTTCATGGGTAACTTCTCTTTTCTTCAATTTCTTGGTTAAGAGAATACAGAAGTAAGTGACTTCTCCTTCATTTTTCATTCCGACAAAGAATCAGGATATTGGTGCAGGTATAATACTCTTGTTTTGGGGGATTTTGTTTTGTTTTGTTTTGTTTTGTTTTTGTTTTTGTTTTTGGTCACCTACAGCCCTGCAATAGCTGCCTTGAATCATAGCTGACTGTATAAATTTTTAGTTTTAAATCTGCTGTACATATAGTCTCATCTCTCAGAAACCAGATATTGATCCCTTTCTCACTTGGTCTACACAAACTGGATTGCCTGAATGCAGGAATTGTTTTTTAAGGAATACATTCAGTAAATTTAATGGAGTGGGTTTTGTTTTGTTTTTTTTCTTACACTATGCCAAATAGCAAGCTTGATTATCTTGCTTTTTATCTAGCTTTTCTGGTGACACAAAAATCCACAATGCAGAATGGTTGTAGAGTAGCCATTTTTCATTCCTCATTAAAAAATAAGTCATAGGTATAATTTTTCCAACTTCACCATAGCTGTAATTGTCCCCCAAGCAGGAGCTAGAATCAGGAGTTATGTATATCCAGAGAAGAATTAAAGAGGACATAGGCCAATCCAGTGCTGGTTCACATATTGGCAATAAAACATCACAGATGTTGTCTCCATGGTGAGCCAGAGAATCTGCAAATATTTACTGAGCATATCATGATGTGCCAGATGCAAGAACAAGACAGACATGACCTGTCCTCAGAGGCTTGCAGTCTAGTGAGAAAAACAGACTTTAAACTGGTCACTATGGCTGTGATGGTGTGAGCCTAGGAGAAATAAACACTTCTGTAGACACCTAGCCAGGCCTAACTTAGCCTGGAAAGTAGTCTTTAAGAACTTATCATTTAAACAGAACCCTGAAACATGAGTAGAAGTCAGCTAGGTTAATTGGGGCCAGAAGGTGGGTAGAGCTTCAGAGGCAGAAAGATCATTCCAGATATAAAAAGCAGCATGCATCTGGTGCTGGGATAAAAGAAAGCATGGCCTGTCTGAGAAATTGAGAGATATTCTCAATGGCCAAATGGTACAAAAACATGGGGGAACCCATGAGAGTCGAGACTGGAAAGATAATTAATTCAGGGCCTAAAGTACCAGGTAAAGACTCTGAACTTCTTTCTGCATGCAATGAAAAGGCATTTGTGAGTTTTACATTGGTTACTTTGGTTGCAATGAAGAGAACTGTTTGGAAAGGTAATGGTATAATCGGGGAGATGACTTAGGAGGCTATTATTGTAGCCCAAGCAAGAAAATTTAGTGGCCTTGGGGGCATAGTGACAGCACACATGGAGAAGAGAGGACAGATTTGAGAAAGAGTTCCAAAATAGAATTAATCTTCAGCATCACATTGCTGCCTCCTTTTATTGTGTCAGCCTCCCAACTCAACCCCACAACCTCCTGCATCCCATTATCCACTGATATCTTGAGAATATGAAAGAGAGGAGACTGGTGCCCTTCCTTTCATCTATGAAGCATTTTTAAGAATGTATCTATCGCATTTCTAATATCAATTGAAAAGAGGCCCTCTGCCACTAAACATGCATCTCACCATTCTATATCATATGAACCACTGGAGAGACCCTTGGTTTTTTTTAAAAGAAAATGACCAGTCCCAGCACAGCCACTAGCAACCAGAAGTAAGCCTGAAAATTGAGTCCCCTATCTCCTTCCAGTCCAGGGTTATGTCCACTTGACCTTCAAAATGAAGATGGTAGTCAGTGTCAGGCTCCTCTAGAGAAGAGGGGGACTAACTGCCCTTCCTCTCTTTTTCCATAAGGCTTCGACCACTTCAGGACTAAAATGGACATGGATGACAGATTCTTAAGAGGATTTTTAAAAGAAAACAAGTAATATGTTCCCTCCTTTATTGTGTATTTTCCCTAGAAACCCACTATGAAAGGCTTTTATTATCCAAGGTAGCTTTTTAGATGTTTCTCCAGCCCTAAGTGTATTTGCATTAAGACGTGTGTCTCCCAGAACCTTGCCCTCTCGCTATTAGGACATTCACAACCCCTCACAATCAAAACAGAACAAGAGAAGTCAAAGTAGATGAAAGAGACTAGATCCATTTGCTTCTAACCAGGCCCCTTAAGAGCCTCTTAGAGGATCCCAGGTTACAAATATGTTCATCTTTTCCATTCATAAATACCTTTTTGAAGGCAAAAATGGGTCTATAAAATGAGATAAGAATAAAGTCTGTTTTTCTCTTCTAGAATACTTTCTTCCAAATGTTTTTATTTGCTAGCCATGAGACTGGCTTTAAATGTGTATCAGTTGTTCTCAAAAATGTTTTAGACATAAACCTCTTTCTCCAGGATTATCAGTTTCTGTGGCCACCTACCTACTGAAAGGTGTGAACAGGGAGGGAACTTGCTGCTCTTGTTTTGAAGGACAGAGAGAGAAACCAGGGCTTGATCACGTGTCTACCAGCAGAACTACATGTACTTTAACAGAAACTTTGTATTGACTTGAAAACCTTTGCAGGGACAATGGCTGGTTTCCATGACAACAACATCTATGGCACCTAGCTTTCCCCCTTCACATTGGTGTCACAAGACAGAGGAAGGCCACATGTAATGGGTTCTGTTATGCATCAGTTACAGCCATGGAAATTCAAGAAAGACCCCAACCTACCCCATACCTTGAGAGTTTACGATGTTGCATGGCTAACATGATGTTGTGGCCAAAGCATCGGGGCATGTGAAAATACAGATCTTCTATAACCTTGGACATGATCCTTGAATATGACTGCATTTGTTTCTCACATCAGACTGCATTTTTCTGTAAGCCCTGGCACCTGAATGGAAAATATGTGAGAAGTGTTTCATTTCCCTTGATTTCTTTTCCTTTCTTTTCCTCAAAGGCCCTTTTTTTTTTAAATAATGGAGCAATGATGAAAAATACATTAAACATAAGAATGAGAATCCTAATCTGAACTATCCTTTCAGTCCTTCTAATTGAAATATTTACTGTATAAATTAGATGCTTCCTCATGAAAAACATCTTTATGAAAAATATAAAATAGAATCTGGGAAAATTATTCTCTCTGGAAGATTTGACTTTTGTCCTGGTCATACAGAAAGTGCTGCTCAGTGGTTAAAGTACAGACACTCTTGAGCCAGGCCAACCTGGCTCCATCCCTGCTCTGTCATTATAACTGTGAGGACTTTGAAAGTTGCTTAATATCTTAGTTCCAGTGGGAGTTTTTTTTTTCTATAAATTGGGAAAAATAACTACTTTACAGAATTTCTAGGTTTAAGATGATATGCAAAAGAGCTTAGCATTGAACCAGACAGATGTTATTATTCATATTCATATTAACCATTATTATATTTATTATATTTCAGTCCAGTACAAAAAGTCATTTTCATATTCTTTTAGGCTAAGATGAAATGTCAAGTTATAACTATCATATTCATAATCTGGTTTTAAAGGACCTAAATTTTTGTTATATCCTGTTAATAAGTGAATGAAATGTTTTTTAAATTCAATCTAAAAATATTATTTTAACCAGAGGGAAGGGGGAAAGGGGAGAGAGTAAAAGGAGTCAAATATTTGGTGATGGAAGGAAATTTAACTTTGGGTGGTGAACACACAATGCAATATACATAGACATATTACTGAATTACACACTTGAAACCTATTTGATTTTATTAACTAATGTCACCCCAATAATTTTAATTAGAATAAATAAATATACTGAAAAATTTTAATAAATAA
>NW_006442109.1:19473943-19474533 GCF_000325575.1 Pteropus alecto
CCAGGATAATTCCTCAAAATTACATTTTACTTAAATTATCCAAATAATGCCTTTCTTTAGTTGTCCAAATTCCATTGCAAGGGACTTTAGATATGTCAATGACATCTTAAACTGTTGCTTTGAGTTATTATTTTTTAAAATTGGTCTATTTGGACAAATTTTGGCAGAGCCATACTGAGACGTCTACTGGTCCTAAGGAAATTTTGGCTATCCAGCCCCCGAAGTCCCTTTAGACTTCCTTTGCAAATTTAAAAGTATTTTTAATGTCATAAAAGTAAAATAAGAATCTGATTCAAAAATTTCTTTCCTTAAAACTTATTATTGAAAGAAAATTCCACTGTCCCTCCCAAACACTGTGAACTGTCATGTGCTAAATGAGATTTTACTAAACTAAATCTGAATACAAACTAAACAGCCTTAACTATGACATGTTCCCTCTGGCTAGAGTGAACACTGAACAGCTGGGTAGTCAAACCAGATTTGTCACTAAATCTCAACCCTTGTTTAAAGCAGTACCTACCACCAAACCAGTTTGTTTATTTGTTTGGGATGATCTGGGCTTTAATTGGTTTGCTTTGACCACCAAACCT
>NW_006442109.1:19474587-19481340 GCF_000325575.1 Pteropus alecto
TCCTGCTGGATGTCTTATGCCTGTCAAGTTTCAGCTGATAGACAGCACGCAAGCTCCACGTCAGCTCTTCTTTTTGTTTGCCCTGGAATTGCCTGAGGTCCCTTCTGCCCTATGCCTGGAATACATTGTGTTCTGTCCTTGCTGGGTCACCACTTCTTTATCAGTCAAAATGAGGGAACTGAAAGAGTTTACTGAAGGGATTATTTACAAGGGTGTGGACAGCTTAAGAGAAACCATAAGGGGTTGGTAAAACACTCAATGGAGAGACCATTAATAGACCAAGGCCTGACAAAGCAAGGAGAGGAGCCATTTCCAGAACAGAATGTCTATTTGGAATGTCTCCCTGATAGTAGATATGGACTTAAATAATGGGGGCAAAGACAGCTGTCAGCTGATGGTCTTAACAAAGAGATAGCATAGTACTAATATCCCAACCTTTTCCTTTCTCCTTCAATTCTCTCCTCTCCTGCTAGTGTCCTCATTGGCCAAATCCAATGGAAGCCACACAGCAAGAGAACCAGAAGGATACAGTCCATGAAGGTCAGCCTTCTAAAGCAAAAGCCAGGGTAAAGAAGGTGAAGAGTTGATCCAGAAGGCCAAATGGAAAATATCCAGCACAAACTTTTTAGGATTCTCTCTGGCTGTCCACCTTCCCATGAGAACACCAATTGCAGGCAGTTTTTCAGAATCCAAATCAATTTTGAAAGCATTCATAAGGCAGATGTAATAGGGCACAGTCACCTTGCCCCCACATTCATGAAGATGACCTGCTGTAATTTAGTGCTTGAAACAAGGTACAGAGACCCTGGCTGTATCCCCAATATGTCTCACCCAATTATTCGAATAGGAGAGATAAAATTCAAGCAGGTGGAAGGACAATGATGAAAGTGAAAAATCACATAGGTAGATTGTATGTAATTTGCAAAGTCTCCAGGAAACCTGAGTAAATCTAAAAGTAGAGGACATCTGAGACTGGGACAGGCCACATAGGCAGGGCTCCAGGACAAAGACCTGGGTAGATGAACTGACTCAGTGAGCAATAATCAAGAGGTTTCAGGGGGAAAATTATCCTCAAACTGGATAATGCAGCATTTTTAATGCAAAATAGATCAAGTAATAGATATGATATAATCATGCTTTTTAAGTATGCCATGGAAAATAACATCTGCTATCAATTTTTAAGTGCCTACTATGTATCATTTGTTATGTTGGACACATAAAATAAATTATCTCATTTAGTCCTCACAAATCTCATACAAAATAATCCTAAATTTAGAGATGATTGTGCAAGATCAGAATGATTATGTGACACGGCCAAGGATATGGAGCTACTAAACGGTGGTGCTTGGATTATATCTCAGGTTTGTTCACTCCAAGCCCTGTGCCTTTTCTAATGTGTTTTCAACAATCTTAGTAAATTATTCTATATTACTTTCCTGTATTCTCTGTCTGGCAAACTTCTTACTTTTAAATTTAATATGGAAACAGATATCTTTTATAATAATGAATACAGTGATCATTAGTATCTAGTTCTTTAGATGTTCAAAAGAAACAAAAGAAATTATCATTTTACTATGTTTTGCTTGTATAATTATTCTCAAAGTTAATTATTTCTTTAATTAACCTACCTTCTCACTCTTTACATTAATTAGATATATTAACACATAAAAATGCATAAATACAAGAGAAATTATCTCTTCTAGTAATAAGAGCTTAAGCAACTTTCTGCAGAGATCTCTCTAATATCCACCTCCCTAAAAAGTGTGTAAAAACATTCACATCTTCCAAAAAATTCTGGGTCAATAGCCTAAAGCTTTATCCCACTTCATATGTAAGTTTAAAAAGTACTTAGGAAAGCAATATATATGCTGCTACATCTGGGGAAGACATATTGTGATCCAGAATGAATGCAGTGATTTAGGACAAAATGCAAAAACAGAAATAGAATAAAATCTTTGTATGTGAATCCCCCAAGGAATATTCAGGCCTGCTCTGAAGAGGACTGAGATCACTATGCATAAGCAAAAAGGTTTATAAAAGAGAACACAGACATCATTCCTATTAAGAGAGCCAAACTGTTGTGACCTTTTTTCTTTCCTTGGAATTAGGTTTTAACTAGTTTCAACTTAGCACTAATCCACTAGATATGTGTGAAATGATTGATAGATAGGACCAATCATCCCCTCAGTAGCCCCTTGCAAGCTGTTTAAATATAGCTTGAATTTTATTTGTGTGTGTCTAACTCCAAGCTCAGAACTCTCTCCATCCCACTCCTACCCCACCCCAAGAAGGGGTATCATTGTTTAACCCAGGGCCCTGGAAAGCATGAGGCCGAAATTAAATATTTACAACTCACAATCATCTCCTCCAATTTTAAAAACTGTATTTGTCCCTGAAAAGGTAGCCCCATAAGATGAGTGCCAAAGACAGACTGTTTGAAAAAAGAGAGAGTATATTTCATATAGACTCAACATGAGAGGCCGTATATAACTTAAATTCTTTTTCCTTCAATTAGAATATGGCTAAATCATCATCGCACTACCTCCATAGAGAATTAGAAGACTCTCCAGTCATGTGAATGTTTTTGGTCAGGCTAGACAACATTCATGGGAGAAAGTAGATCAAGTCTTTAAGCATATGAATTGTTCTTGATCAGCAGCTCACAAAACATGCATACCAGTCTCCTGCCAAAGCATGTAGCTGTGAACTTCCAGCCAGAAAACTTTTACAGGCTCAGCTAGGATACATTGTACTTACTTCCTTTTTAGTGTTCTGTCGCCTCCATTGAAATTTAAAGCCATCCCACTATAAATCTAGCTATTTATGATTGCTTCCTTGGGTTAAGGCATACAATCTAAAAGTTACCTTTTTTATCTTAGTCTCTCACAAAACTGCTTTCACTGAATTGTGCCTTTGTCTTTGGCTTTGGCTTAAATAAAAACACTATAGGTGAGGATGTGGAGAAAAGGAAACCTTTGTGCACTGTGGGTGGGAATGTAAACTGGTACAGCCATTGTGGAAAATAGTATGGAGGTGCCTCGAAAAATTGAAAATAGAATTACCATATGATCCAGCAATTCCACTTCTGGATATTTATCCAAAGAAAATAAAAATGCTAACTCAGAAAAATACATGCACCCCATGTTCACTGCATCATTATTTACAATAGCCAAGATATTCAAATAACCTAAGTGTTCATTGATGGATGAACAGATAAAGAAACTGTGATTTATATATACAGACACACACACATATATACATTCACACACATATACATACACACATACATGCATACATATATACATACATATAATAGAATATTACTCATAAAAAAGAATAAACATGCCATTTGCAACAACATGGATGGACCTTATGGGCATTATGCTAAGTGAAATAAGTCAGATGGAGAAAGACAAATACTGTATGATATCATATGTGGAATCTTAATTTAAAAAAAAAAGCTCAGAAAGAGAACAGATTAGTGGTTGCCAGAAGTGGAGGGTGGGGTGGGTAAAAGGGTAAAGGGAGTCAAATTTCCAGTTTTAAAATAAATAAGTCATGGGGATATAATGGGTGACTATGGTTAGTAATACTGTATTACATATTTGAAAGTTGCTAAGAGAGTAGATCTTAAAAGTTCTTGTCACAAGGAAAAAAATGTTTTGTAACTATGTATGGTGATGGATGTAAACTAGACTTATTGTGGTGATCATCTTGCAATATATACAAATATCAATCACTATATTATAGATCTGAGACTAATAAAATGTTGTATGTGGATTATATCTCATTTTTAAAGACATACTATAAAAAGCAAATTTATGAAATCTATTATTTTTCTAGAAAGTTACTGAGAATATTATCTATTTAAACATTCTGTGACTCTTATATGTAGACAAAAATGAAAAGTAAGAAAAGCTTTGTTTCCCTGAGAAACAAATATGTTCCACTCTCAATACTTTTCTCTCTATGAGCAATGTGAGCATGTCACTGATGAGGTATCTCTTTACCTTTGCCAGGAAGCTTAGCATCAACTTCAGTGAGCAAGCATAATATTTACATCAGATTCTAAGATCTGCATGTTCGTGCCCAGTTGTCACTTACTCTTTATTTTCTATTATATTTATGTATGGGTAATTTTAATTTTAATTAAATTTTATTGTATGTATTTTTATAAGCCATACCAAATCTCTGAAAAGTAAAGTAAAAGGTAAGAAAGTCAAGACCAAATGGAAAATTAATCAATATTTATCAGACAAAATACTGAAAAGGCAAGTGTTATGAGCTTAAAACCAACAGAAAATTTGTCATTCTGGTTCTCCAAAGCTTGTCCACATAACCCTAAAAGTGAGACCACCTGATACCAAAAATCAGACTCCTCAGCTCCTCCTGTAACTTAATCTTTGTTGTTGCAAAGTCATAGGCTAAGCTTCACTGGCAGACACCTTCATTCAGCGACATTTACTGAGCACATAGTATTTGCATCTAGAAGCACCACAATGAATAAAAAGGCAGACTTTAGAACCTAGACTCTGGAGTCAGACTTCCTGAACAGAAATCCTGGATCCACCACTAACAAGCTCTGTGACCTTGTGCAACTTATTCAACATCTCTGTGCTCATTTTCCTCAACTGTATAATGGGCTTAATAATATTATTTATATCATAGCATTATTGTGAGAGTTGAGTGAATTAATACTGTAGAACAATGCCTGGCAGTAGCAGGTACTTTGTTAGCTGCTATTATAATTAAGAACAAAAAAGAAGACACAGTACTTAGCCTAAGATTCTCAGTGTCTAGCAGGGAGAAAGACTCATAAACAGATCTTTTTAAGAGTAATAAGTACTACACAAAGACAAGTACAAACTGTCAAGTGTGCAAAGGATAATATCATTGTTACTATATTTGAGAACTAACTCATTCCAAAAACATACACTGCCCTTTTATTTACATTCCTGACATTTTCTATATGTATTGTGCATTCAAGAAAACTCTCTACCTTGAATTCCAACCTACAAACATGAAGAAGTTAATTATTTCATTGACATTTAATTTAATTGCCCATATGTAATAGTAACGATTATAGTATTTTGTCCCTGACATTTATGTTGCCTGAACACTATAAGGCTTAAATTGACCCACAAGCTGTAACTGTCTCCAACTGTTGTCTGTCTTCAATTTTCCTGAGTTGAGATCAAAATTTCAGCGCCACAGAACTGGGGAGAAGATAATAAATTAGCAAGTTATACACACACACATATGTACACACAAAGGAAGTCTCTGAGCGCTATAACTGAATCCATCCCTGCCCAGTCAATCTGCTATTATTTTTATCATTTCAATCAATTGTGCAGCAATCAACTAGACTGATCATGTAGCAATCCAACGTGGTCATCAAGACAGCTGTGATAAACAGATCGTCTGGGGAACATTCAGTTACTTTGTTCATCTAGAGATGGCAAGAGTGTCCCATGTCAAAAAATTTGGCAATCCTGAGATGAACCTAATTTTTTTAAACTATCATTGCTTTTTCAGGTCATTCACATAATTGAGATCTGATTATCAGGTTCACTTAAAACATCACTTTTTATAACAAGCACACAGGATGCGCAATCAAAACTTGCTGCATCTATAGAGACCCTCCTGTTAATTAATGCAGTTGGAAAGAGGTACCACTGAGATGACAAAGCTTTTTGGCTCCTGTATAAAGGGCCGAATTCTTATGGTGCCTTATTTTCCAATTTATAATGCCAAAGTCTATGCAACGGCGACGTCTAGTTAGCTATGTCTTCATGTCCTGCAGGGCAGTGGGTACAGCTGGACAGAAGCAGGCTACTGGCTCAGTTTGATTGTGTGGCCCGGCATGAAGAGCCTCCTGGGACCAGCAGTGTTCTGCAAATTAAAGTCGGCCTGGCCTGAAGGTCAGCAGCCATCCCCCAGCAGTCACTAGCCGTCCCAGCCCACTGCCCTTGAGAAATTGGTGTGCTGCAAAACATATTTGCTCAGATACAGAGAGAAAGCGATTCTTCACCTAATTACATCCATTTGTCTCTGAACAGATAGATCAGGTCTTTTTGCGGGGGGAACAAAGTAAGAAGGAAAGGGATATTTAAGTTTATGTTTGTCAAATCTCTCCAAAATTTTTGTCAAAAAGCTGTGTATAGCTAAAATTAGGTAATGAATGTTTAAGCTTTGTAAATTATACATACTATATAAATTATGAAAAGGGACAATGAGAGAAGGATGTAAAGAAGAGGGCAAGAGTATGCACCCCACTGTAGGACTCTCTTACAGAAATGGCCACAGTGAATCCCCATCTACAAATAGCTCTCAACTACAAATGCCTTCTCACTAACCTGCCAAAATAACAGTCATTCTCTATCATTCAAGGGCCTTTCTGAGTCCTGCTATCCAATCTTTCTCAGCTCTTTGCAATGTCTTTACCTGTTTGCAAAAAGAGCTGAGTTTTAGCCAGGCATCTCACATATAAGCTACTTTGCTAACTTAGGGTTAACTCAGTGGACAGAGAAGCCTAGGGTAATGTTCTGGAAGTACTCATGCAGCAGCTTGGGAACCACACAGCACTGGTTCACCTGCCCACTGGAGGCAGGATCAACTGACTTCAAATCTATTTAGGCAAAATGGCAAAGTAGGTAACATTTTCTTTGGCCAAAAAGGCTTCCAGAGCCTTTATCCACTATCTTCTTTCTCAGCTGGTGTTCAAAATGAGTTCCCTCATTCTTTGTCTATTCT
>NW_006442109.1:19481421-19502223 GCF_000325575.1 Pteropus alecto
CCCTACCTCCATCCTCACTCTCCTCACTCTCCCAGTTTTATCCTCTTAGACCATTCATTCTTACTAAAATACATAGAAGTTCTCTCTTGAGTTCAGTTATATTTTAATTAGGGTCAACATCAAAGAGATAAAACTCTAGGTAGAATTTCAGGCCTTACTGGGGGAAGGATATAGGGTCATGAACGCCTTTCTGACATACCTAAACATCCTGCCCTGCTGGAGGTCACCACTTTTTCTGTCCTATACTGTGCCCCTAGAATCATCCCTCATGGCTGAAGCTTTTTCGGCAAAGCCACGCAAAGAGCTTACTTAGAAATTATTTTGAGTATAACATTTGGTCCAAAAGCCCTGTGAACATATCGCCCTAGAGAAATAAGGCAGGTAAAAGTCCTAGGAGTAAGGGCAAACTTTCAGCCTCAACTCCACCAAATTCATCGGGAAAATAAGGATGTACATTACCTCTCGTTACAACACAGTGCCTTGCAGAAGGCCATGGAAGCCTGTCTCAGAAAAGCTTTGAAACCCTCAGATTAAAAGGATTGTACAGTTTAAGAACAAAGGGATACAAAGCCCTACTGTACAGTTTAAAACATTATTACTGTCTTGACTTCTGGTCTTTAAGAGAGAGCCACAGCTTTTCTAGTTATTTTATCTTAATTTGCAAGCAGTCCTGGCTGAATTGTTCATTTATTTCCAAGATCATGCCATTAGTTACAAGGTTAAGATTCAAATGTTCAAGGGAACAGAAAAAGAAGCAAGCTGATGAGCAGAAAAATGGACCCCTTGATCTTTAGTAAGTATTTTGTTTGCAAAGCACACATTATATTCTAGCTAATGGTGAAACAAACAGATGTGAAGAGTGGTCTCTTCACGTTCAGTATCACAGCATCCTAAGGTTTGGGGTATGTCCAACTCACCTACCCTGGCTTAACTGAGCAATTTTGAGGTTCTGTTCTGGAAGCATCATCCCTGTTAGACTGACCATGTAGAATGTCCTATTATTAGTGAGTTCACTCCAAATAAACTCC
The DNA here is from genome assembly GCF_000325575.1 of Pteropus alecto. Lineage (NCBI taxonomy): Eukaryota > Metazoa > Chordata > Mammalia > Chiroptera > Pteropodidae > Pteropus > Pteropus alecto. Next base: position 19,482,450 of record NW_006442109.1, read on the forward strand.
AAAAATGGAGGTTTATCTTGGAGATTCATGAATTTGGCCTTAAGAAAAAAACTTGATTCAAACTAAAGTTATGTTCAGGTCAGAAAACTTTGTGCTAAGAAAGGAAAAGAGAAGGTAAGAATTAAAAAGGACAAACAATGTGAAAGTGTGTCATGTACATCAACATTTAATATACTTAGTTGAAACCATATTAACCAATCTTCTCCACCATGGTCTATTGTTGGATCCATCCCTAGCTAAATCCAAAATTGTGTTCAGTTTTTAAAACGAAATAGGAAAGAAAAGAACAAGGCTGATTGTTTTATTCTGTCATTAGCCGTGGTAAAGGGATGGTTTTTCAGCTTCTAGATAGCTACGGGCATTTCATAATAGAATCTGGCGCCTTTCACCCCTAAATCACTGATTTGAATCCAACCCAGGTCACTATTGACAGAATGTTATTACCTCTAGGTGCTGTCTGGTGGCCCATGTGGAATGACTTGATGGTGTCTGTCCTGTTCCATGTAGACAGTTACCCACATCACCTCATTGTCAGTTTCAAACAAGAAGCCAAGGAGTTAATAGATGTGGAGCCCGAGCCCCCTTGTACTGCCAGGTGGTGCCCTCCAGGTCGGAGTGGACGGCCTGACTGTGATGTGTGAAGCCAGGCCCCGATCTCCCTCATCGCTTTCCGGGACATCAATCCATCTCGTTGTTCCACAATCACCTTTGCTAGGGACAAAGAATAAAAAGCATAGCTGGGGCTTGAGCCAGAATTTATTTCCATTTTTCCCGGCAGAGGAGGCTCCCAGTGATGAATGCTACTTGTACATATCAGCTTTCAGTTCACTATCCCAATTAGAAAAACAGGAATTTGTGACATCGAGGCAAAGCCATATAAATATTCAGTTTGCAATTTAAATGTTATTGGATTATATTTCCTACTTGCTTTGATGTAATAGATTTTGCTGCAGAATAAATTATCTGAATTCAACCAGAGCCAGATACAGTACTGGAATTTCCTTTCAAGAGGACAAAGACACGCATGTTTGAGAAAGAACAGTTATGTATACTCCATGCTTTATGACTGTATGTATGAAACTTTAGAAATCATGTCATTCATGAGATCCCGTCATTTTTTTTCAATGAGAAAACTGACACCCACATACGCAAAGTGTCTTGTTCAAGGTCACACTGTGAGAAAATAACACGAGTAAGATTGATGAGGAAGTCCCAGACCTGTACTGCAGTGTTCTTTCACAGAGGCATTTCATTTCGTTTCATTTAGCAGATATTTATTGAGCACTTCCTGTGAGCCAGCCACGTTGCTACATCCTGTGATGGTGGTGGTGGTAGCGGTGGTAATGGAAGTGAGGGAGTGGGTACAAAAAAAGAGAGAGAGAAACTCTCCCAGAATAGCATGTAGCACAGAGCCTGTCAATAAACAAGAATGGTTATTACCTATTAGGTTTTGCCAGAGATATCCTGAGATAAAGATTTTAGTGAACGCAGTTTATTTTGGAGGTGATGCCGGGAAGCAGTGGTAGGGATCTGGGAAGTGAGAGAGAGAAGGGAAAGAATGGCATACAGAGTACAATAGTGAGCGGGTTTTTGCTGAGGGCTCCTGGGACTCAGTCCCACTGAGAATTTGTAGAAGATGGTGAGAACAAGCCTCAGTGTTGTCCTCCTAAGAAGTAAGGAAGCTGAGGTACCTAACCGCCAACTCCCATCCATCACTAGTTGAGGGCCACACAAGCAGGGCATTCACTCCCCAATGCCTCTAGCCTGCTTGTGAAGCAACCAAACACACACTGCAGCCACGGATGGTCCTCTGATAGAAGATCATCGGTGTTAATAGCAAGCAACCATCAGCCTTTCCAGAAACTGTGAGTGCTGCAGGGGTGTGAGTAGGGAAGTGACAGCTTCTGCTATAAGGGTTTATGATCTTGTTAAGAATATATCAAACGTTTAGGAGACAGCCAATAATATAGAACAAAGAGAGTGGGCTTACAGAAGAAATACAACATGGGAAGTGACTACTGTACATGCTCAGTACAGGATCAGGTACCAGGAAGGCGCTGCTCCCTATGGCACAAGGGGCCAAGCTCTCAGCACCTTCTATTCCCCTGCTTCCCAGACACAGCCAGCAACTCAATATGCTCCTCCCCCCACTCCCACCCCCCCACTCCACTACCTCCCTAGTCAGAATGCTCCAGAATTCTTCTTTCAAAAGCCTTTGCCTGGCCCTTAACACTCCTCTTTCAATTCCTCCAAAGCAGCTCCCTCCATCTTACAGTTTCACTCCTAGAGCCTCCAACACTGGAGTTTCTCTCTCATATTTTATCCTCCAAATATCTTTCTACTTCCCCATCTCCTCTCCAACATCCACAGCAGTAAAATGGAATTCGTTTCTGAATAACAACAGACAGCAGTTACTCAGGAGATTTAGTGAATAAATGAATCACCACATTACTAGTCCAGCTGCTAGAAGTGCTCATGGGAGAACAGGCCAGACACTGAACTGAGAATTTCATAGCAACTTTCAGTCCAATTCTTGAAGAAAATTAGACCCCACAGCCCTCAGGAATCAGCTGAGTTCTAATGATGTTTGCCTTTAAAACTAGAGAAAAGCCCCTTGGAATTCTCATGCCCAAGCACTGTGCAATCCCCAGAACCTTCCCTTAGCTCCAATTTCCCTCAAAGAAACTATCTCAGTAATGTACACAGTGTAGGAAGATTGCTTAAGTGCACAATTGTACAGACATTGAAATAAGATGCAGGGAGGGAAATCTGTCTCAGAAAATGTCAGAGGAAATAAAGAATCATCTTCCATTTCCCTCTTGGGCAGCCTATAAATATTTTGGAGGGGAAAGGTCATGCAGAAATAGTTATAAGAGTTTTTTTATTATTATCATCTTTTCTTTTGAGGGACCTAATAGTTAAGAAGTGCCTATTGTATGCAAGGAGCTGTGCTGGGTGCTTTATACGGTGCCTCGTTTAAGCTTAATAAAAACTTATGGGTAATAAGTGGCAATATATTCAAAATGCTAACAACATTAATATATTATCTTATATATTAATATATTATCTTTGTTCTATATATTGTGCTCAATCCTCACAGTACCTTATAAGATAGATACAATTTTTATCCTCCTTTTACTCATGCATGAATTGAGGCTTTGAAATCTTCTATAATCACACAGCTCACTTGAAACTGCTGGATCTGAAATCCACACACCACTTGTCTGAGTGTTTAAGCCATTCTATTTGTTATACCACACTGTCATGGGGGCAGCCCAGTGGGCTTTTGCCCAGGACCTTCTGGATATGGTAGCTCCAACGTCATGAGGTAAGGGGGCATACCGTTACCTTCAAAAATGTCAGCTTCAAAAAATTTGGGACACATATCCCAAACACGTTGCTCCTATGTTAATCCATGAATTTTCAAGGCTTTGAGACTGTACACACAGGAGGGTCACTTCTGGTCTTCATTGTCACTTTTGCAATCCCACTAGAATCAGTAAGACAAAATAATTTCCTCCACTTCTACAAACCACAACTTCCTGCTGGAGGCAGGCTGAGGTCTGTAAAATCAGGGGTGTGGCCTTGTGCATAGCCCCAAACACTGGGCTCAACTCAGCAGAAACAGGAATGAGAGCAGTACAAGAAGGCCCAGGATGCAGCACGTCCATCTTAAGAGAGACATACCTATCTGAGGGACAGATGGCTAAGGGTATTTTATGTTGACCCCTGAGAGAGCACTGACTCATTGGTATAGCCCACAAATACCAGAAGGTAAGAAGGTAGCAAACAACTTAAGAAAGAATGATCCAAAAGGGCATTGTTGAATCAACAGTTCAAAAACAAAGCTTCCAGTTCCTTTCTAGTCTCATGGCCTCGACCATGGTGGCCATCACCAGCCCACAACCCGAGTCATTTGAACCGTTCTCTGGTTTATTATTTAATGCAGACTCCAAGTTAGAATCTGGCTGGAGTCACAAAAGCGTCACGAAATGATTTAGAACTTGCATTTCCTGGGAACACAAAATAGTCAAGAGTAAGTGTTCCCCAGGCAACCAATGAAAGCCACCTTAGCCCATCTTATACTGTGCTTCTATTTAGGATGACAACCTGCCTTCCTCTGACTCCTCCCCTAGAGCAGAGATGCACTGAACAGATGCAGAGACAGGGAAACGGGATGAGACTTGGGCTCTGTGGTTAGGATACCACCCCAAGGAGATCTGATCCTGGACTGAGGGTTCACCAGCAAGTCTATCAGTGGCACCTCCTGGAGAGCAAATGCCAGAAGCAGAGTGGGACGTGGGGAGCAAGTGCCCCTGACACATGGTAAGGAGGTACCTGAGGAGCCATAGAAAGAGTTATTAACTGGGAAAAACATGATGATAGCTGAGTGACTCCAACTCTCATCCACGAAATGTGGGTAATGACTAATAGCTCATCCATGGGCTGCTGTAAAGATTTAATGAGAAAACAGAGCTGAAAGTCTCATGGCGTATGGCACTTGGTATACACCAAATACATGTTTGTTAAGAGCATATTTGCATTGTAAAAGAAAAAATTTGTATTATAATCATAATACTTTAGGTTTCTTATTTCATAAAGCAGTTTTAAATAACTGAATTCTGGTCTTTGCAATGGTGTTAATGTGGGCATTAACATGGGTCCAATTTTGCAAATGAAGAAACAGAGGCTCAAGACAATCCAATGGCTTGCCCACGGTCACACACAGGGAAAGTGGTAGAATGAGGCCTTGGGTCCAGCGACCTCTGACTCTACAGAGGTCGTAGACTTCTCGGCTCATTCTTCTTAAGGTCTGAAAACAATGACACATACCCTCTCAGGTCAAAGTGAGGACCGGGTAGGGAGTCACTAACCTCGTGACCTCCATAGATTTGCCTTGTAGAAAAAAACAGAAGTATGAACAGTGATGAAGTGGAACAAACACATCTGCTAGAACCTGGCCTCTAACTTCTAGTTTTCATCTACCCCAATTCCCTGCATAAGGGTGACGATAACTGGCGCCAAACTCCCCTCACTGGCCTCCTGTTTGTTCCTGGGGGCAACCCAGCTCGTTATCTGAGCGCGCGTACCCCTTCCTTCCAATGCTCAGTAAGCTAAAGCTTCCAAAAAGGGGCCGTTGGCTAAGCCAGTCCCTCCTCATTTTCTGGAAGTCACCAAAGCCTGCCAAGTTTCTCCAAAAGCAAATTCCCACCTTTATTTTTTCCAGTGTTTTCTTGGTCATGTTAGAGGGTAGACATGGTTGGGGGTCAGGGATGAGCAGGGCCGACGGTCATTACTTCAGTCCACACTATACAGCTCAGCCACCACCTCCAGTCAGGCACACACACTATAAAGCTGAGACTCTTTTTTATGTTCTTTTCCCATCAGCCACTTATTTACACAAAAGGGAAGCAGGAATATCTTTTGTCCGTTTGCTTTATGAAACCACAATATAGTAAGTCCACTCAGAACAAAGATGTTCTCTGTCCCCTTCACCTGGCACATGGCCCTGATAAGAAAAAGTGCATTTAATGGTGGGATAGGAAGAAACAGAACTGAAAGGTGGAGCCCCCCACGAGTGCCGTGCCACTTCCCTTTTCAGCTCCTTACCACAGCTATACTGTAATGATTGACAACATATACAAAGGGGAAAAAATTATTTCTGGAGCTAAACATTAAAATAAAGGCAGCCAGAGCCAGTTAATTCTTCGAATGAGACAAACATAAATGGCGCATGGATGTGCAATAAGGTGTAAAAGAGGAAGTGAGATGCATTAGAACCAAGAGTGCATAATGTATTATCAACAGCTCTGTGGCTTTGATGGGCAAAGGCTTTTATACAGACGCTGTATTGATAGGTATTTCAACCAGCAGTAAAAAACCGTTCTTGACATTCATCTATAGGGAAAAATATCCATGTACTCTTGGCTGTAGTACCAATTAGTCTGTGAAAGCAGTGGGGAGGTGGGGGACAGAATATAAATGCAGGATGCATCCGCACTTGATTACTCTAATGAAATGTCCATTGATTCCTATAGATTAATGTGAGAAGAACAGCAGCTGCAGAGTGGCTAACACCTCTAGGTCAGCAGCTGTGTGTGTGCGGGGAGGGGGGTGCATGTGTGTGAACACCCCCACTAGTGTCATGCCATGGAGAAGAGAGAAGAGGGAGAGTGCGTGAGAGAGGGGTGTGTGTGGGTGGGTGTGTGTGTGTGTGTGTGTGTTTGTGTGTGTGTGTGTGTGTCAGGATAAGACTAATTGTGCTGGACAGAATCAAGGAAAGGAAGGATCTGGCTCTTTTAGAGAGGTAAGACTAATTGTGCTGGACGGAATCAAGGAAAGGAAGGATCTGGCTCTTTTAGAGATCGAGGTGTGGCTGTGTGTGCCTGTGGACAATAGGAATTCAACTCAGCCACTTGCCAGGACTTGGACTAAGCGCTCCATTTCCCTTTTCTCTTCTCTCTCCACATCCACATTTGACTTTGCTATAGGGGGACAGAGAGCTCACAGATCACCTAGTTTGGTTCAATTAATTTCACACTGCCTTTAACCACCCAAAGCAAATGTGGAGTTCACAGATGGCTCTCTGCCTAATCATTGGTGCCCACCCTCCTCGCCTTCCCAACTCAAAGCTGACATTGGTTTGTCCAAGCCAGTATTGTGCCTCGGGTAAATGTGCCAAACTAAGTGACACACTTCCAAGCTTAAAAGACCCAGCTCACTCTTGTGTAATTACTGGGGAAGTATTCTATCCCTTCTGGAGCTGGCATCAATTTAATTCTCCATCTTAAGGGAAAGAATATTTAAGGGATACTCCCTTTATTGCCAAGTAAACAGCTCTCCATGGCTACAAGGGCCTCCCTGAGAAAATGTTATCTACACAGTCCTATAACAGAAGATCTGAGGTCTGCTCAGGATTTTATCTAGTCTCTCCTAGTAGTATGCACATAACTCATTTACACAAAAATGTCAATTAGCTAGTATATTTTTGCTCTACCTGGTTCACAATAATTTCTGCCTATTGAAAAGGAAGTCAGAAAAATCTGAGAACCAGGAGTACTCTGTGTATGTAAGCATCCAATGGCTACAGAGAGACTCTGAAGAAAGCCCCAGAAAAAAGAACTCAGAGGTTCCTAGGAATACTCTCAGGGCCATCTGCAGAAAAGCAAAGATAGGAAAGCCAGTGAGAAGAGTAGGCTCTGGAAATCTTTTCACACCCAGAGAGGAGCTTCTGCTCCAGCAGGAGAATTCAACACCCAACAAACATGAATCCCACTTAAGTCCAATAAGAAAGAAAATGTCAGCCTCAGTGTTCAAAGCCATGTCCTCCTTATTTGCTCAGAGGAACCTCAGGGCTAATCACTCTGAGTTCTGTTTCTCTAAATCACTGGTTGTTAAAGATCAGCAGAAAAGGAAACTTTCACTGAAGAGTCAAGAAAATGGATGACAGAGACAGAATACGTTAGTAATGCTGCTAGTTAGGTATTTAGCATGGAGAAAGAACTCTGAACACTTTGCCACAAAGTGTTTATTCATTAATACTTTCGGCATCCATATTATTTTCTCAGCTCATTATCATTAACTTGGTTTTAAATGTAGTTAGAGACAGAACCCTAAACTAGAATTTTATGGAGAGAGAGAGAGAGAGAGAGAGAGAGAGAGAGAGAGAGAGAGAGAGAGAAATGCCTAATTTTAAATATAAATAGGCCATATTCTCCTGATTGCTTTCCAGTCAAGGCTTTCCAGTTTTCCAAGTCGCCAATAGCAGCACCATATAAGTCTGTGTTTTAGAGAGTATAGGGCCCAATGCTCTTTTTTTTATTGAGAAGCTGCAGAACTCTAACTGGTGGTTCAATAAATTGTATTACATCCTCCTCACACTGAATGCCCTACACGCTTTGGCTTTCCATGTGTAATTGCAAGCTGTTATTAGCCCTGAGCTGTGTCCGTTACTGGCCACACTCTTGCTGAGCGGTCAATTTTTTCCCCTGCCATTTCCTTTGCTCACACCATGCTGACCACGTTGGCCAGAGGCGGCCCGAGGTTTATAGTGCAGCATTGATTTTTCTTTTCTCTCAATACTGACAGAATCATAGATCCAAGGCAAATAAAGAAATGCATTCTGGGGTGATGAAATGTCTTTCATTCAGGCTGGATTGAATCAAAGCCCATCATAGAAATGTAGGTGCTCTGAAATGCTAGGGAAGCTCATGCCTCAAATTGTGGAAAATAAATTTTGTTTTCTCCACTTTCCTTTGGATTTGTAAGTCACTAGGGACTCAGACAGTCCAGCCAGTGACCAACGTAGGTAACAGGACCATAGTAAACAAAGACTGACTGTTAACCACCTTTGTTAATTGGGGCATTGCTTGTAACTCTGTTTGAAGGATAGTCATTTATTAGCTTAAGTAACACCCAGAGTCTCCCAAAGAACTGTTCTACTGTAAAAATATTGACTGAGTCTCAGCCTTTGCTAAGAAATGCAAGACAGCACTTTACACAGACTTGTGAAATTAAAGCACATTGCCTATTACCGACGGATAGAGGTGACTGACAGCAATAAACTGAGGAAATCTTAACTCAAACAAATAACTCAATTTGACACTTAGTGAAGTGTAAATATGACCTTCACTAATTAATTTGGTGATATTCATACCTTGTTTATAGACATTAATCCAAGTTTGATCTTTAGCACACAAGAGTACATATTCACAGAGACAGTATTCAATGGAAAAACTCCTGGAGTAGGAAGTCAAAAGACCTGGATTTTCATCCTCACTCTTCCTTTAACAACAAACCATTAGCCCTGAACGCATTACTAACATCTCCCTTGGTCTTGTTTTCTCATCTGCAAAATGGAGATATCTACCATGGGTGGTTTTGATGGTTCAGTGGGATAATGTATGAGAAGTGACTGGCACAGAACCTGGCACATGTTGTTCATTGTGCAGCATGAGTGGTTGAGCGCCTATCTACTATTTGGAGACACTGAGGTAGGCACTAATGATACACCAGCAATCAGAGAGCTAGTTCCTGCCTTCATGGAAACTATGTCACAAGTATAAGTGCTCAGGATGACTGCTACATTTGTGATTATTACAATTAGTTACAGTAGTGTGTCTTAGAAAAGGAAGGGTTTGGCTGCATGAATTTATGTCCTTCCTAGATCTCTCAGACTCTTTAATCCATGATCAATAATAACTATCTATGGGTATATGTTCGTATATCTGATTATATGTATAATTAGTATGCAGTAGAGGTTTGCACTTAAGCCGATCTGTCTGCCAAATGGTTCATTTTCTATGTTCAAGTTTGGGACCATCCAAACTCGTGTATATTTATTTGTTTTCAACTCGGCCTAATTCTGATATATAATTTGAAATAGTGTATCACTTAAAATGCAAATTGAAGCCCCCTGGAATGCACGAAAAAATAACACTTTGTTCTTTGTCTGGCACACCAAATCTAGGTGCCCAAAATCTGAAAATATTGCAAGTACAGCCAATAAGTTTGATTTATTATAGGTACATGGAGATAACAAGTAGTACAAGGACATCTTTGACTCCTGTTGATCTTAAAGACTAGACACCTCTCTACCTCTAGGACGTTTAAGTTTCTGAAGAGGAGAAATCTTCTATTGTTTTTCATTTATCCCAAGTACATAATAGGTGCTTAATAAATGACAGTCAACCAATCAATTATCACCGTAATTCAGGCAGTTAGCTCTGCCCCAGGCCCTTCCATAAGCAAACCACAAAAGCATGTTTTCCTTGTGAGTGGTTACAGCTAAGAACTAGGTGGTCATGACATATTTTGGTTTACAGTGCTCAAGGATATTTTAATTTGAAATTCAAAGTCTCTTAACCTAGAGCACAAGAAAAAAATCTCTATAGTTCCTTGAGCTTTGGAAGACATGCATGCAGAAACCCCTGGGAGAAGGATAACTCCACAAATCAGAAATGCCTAGTATCTTCTCCCTGTACCAACTGGTAGTGGAGAAGGAAGCAAGGCTTTTCATCTTGGCTTCTCAATGATCCTATCTTTCAAATTGTCCTCTAGGAAGGATGGTCTCTCCATTTTGTTTGATTTTATTTGTAAATCTCGAGAGAATATCTCTTTCAATGTTTATTGACACTTACATTGGTTTTGAATGGCCCTTACCATTTTTCTGCATTTGGGCAGCAACAACTCACCCTTTTGAACATCTGTTTGACTTTTGGCATGTGACATAATTACAATGGCTGACCCAGAATTATAAGCTTAAACAGTAATACTTATAAAATGCTAATACGTATAAAATGCACTCCTGCTGTTTTTCAGAAAAGGATTTAGTCAATTTGTAAAAGCCATTATGCATGTGAGGAACATATGTCATTTAGATTGTTCTTAATTCCAGGGTCTACTATTCTTAGGTAATTTATGCAAAGTGGGTATTATTATTAATTGAGGCAGGAAACATTCTACTCAGTTCTACCTTTGGTCCTGAGGAATGTGCATTCAACGAGCATTTTCTAAACATCCAGGACATATCAGGGACAGGGTCTCCACCTTCCTGGAGACCTCTGGGTACAAATGCAAGTAAATGGACAAGATTCAGCCAAGAGGCTGTAACAGAGACATATCTGGTACTGCAGGGAGTAGAGGATGGCGTGCATCTGGGGTAAGAGGCGTGGGCCAGAAAATGCTTCCCAGGCTTTTCTGAGCTGAATTTTGAAGGAAGCATAAGACTAGGACAAAGGAAGTTGAAGCCAAGAAAACAGACTATGCAAATGCCTCTGAGAGTCGAGGAAATTTGTTCTTAAATTTCCAGAGGGGTATTCTCTTGTGTTCACTCCCTAGATTCCCCCCTGAACTATTCAGAGGAACATCCAAAAATGTTACAGTGCTGGGAGAGGGAACTTTCCATCCCCTGGAAGAGGTGGGGTGGGAGGTGAGGAAAAGCCACACACCTTGTGATTTCTCCCTGGCTCAGTGCATTATAGGTATATGAGTGGTTCCCTCCAATGCTTGCAAATGGGGAGATCAAGTACCCACAAGTCTGAATTTCAGGGTTCTAAATCCCTCACTCAGCATACTCTTGGCATTTTGACCATGGCCTAATGGAGTATCTGGAAGGTCCAGGCCCATCAGTGACTATTCATGGTGACATAGGCTTGAGGCTGGCAAGGCAGTGTCTGCCTCAGTGGCAAGAGTTAAGAATGTGGTGGGAGATGACACAGAAGGAGATAAAGTCCACTTTAGTGAAGAGAGAAAGGCAGAGCTAGAGTCAATCTGAGGCCAGGAAGACAAAGAAAATTCACCCTGAAAATTCACCCACTCTGCTCCCAGGAGATGGTCTGACAGTGCACGTTTATCATTCACCTTAATTCAAATCAATTCTGATTTGCAGGAACATCGGCTGTTTGAAGAGATAGGTGATTTCGCCAATACATTCTTGCTTATCTTTATCACTAACTAAATTAGTAAATTTAACAACAACAAAAAAACTTCATGAATTGGTGAGGAAAAATATTTGGATGGAATCATGTAGATCAAAAAGAGTTGTTTGAAATGTTCGGTGTGTGTGTGTATGTGTGTGTGTGTGCACGAGCGCACGTGCGTGTGTAGCCGCCCACACAGATATGACATTTTCTGACTTTACAGGAAATTTCAAGTCACCTAAAGAATGAATCACGCTAGACATATTAGGTGCCAAAATGTGATATGATGTGATACATTAAAAGTGATTAAAGGATTATTATCAATATTACTACAAGTTAAATATTTTTTATAAGATAGATGTAAATTTTTTAATTATTTGGTATTATTCTTATACTGGTTACTTTTAGAAACTTTCAGAGGTGATAACTGCCCAGATGCTACCAAGTGTCCAGAAAGAAACACACCCAGGTTTGGGTGGATTTTATACGAATGTTAACAGGTCTGATCCTTTCCCTAGGATCTGTGGAGGTTAAGAGAAGACCATCTGGTGCTTTTCTCTGGAATCAAGAATTCCACATACAGGTGAAACCAGGCCTTGAGGGACAGAACAGTATGGAAATGATGTGTTCACCACTATACCCCAACACCTAGAACTGTGCCTGGCATATCAGAACTACTTAGTAAACATCTGTTGAATGAATAAGTGAGTCAATTAGTGAATGAATGAACAAAAGCCTTATTCCTGATAAACTTATACATCACCCACATAGCTCGCTGGACAGCACTCTCCAGACCCACGTGATGTTTCCTCTGCCTAGAACACTTTTTTTCCAAATTTGAGCCTGGCTAGCTCCTCATCATTTAGGTTTCTGCCAATTATCATCGCCTAAGAGTGGCTCTCCCTGACCACAGTATTAGGGGGGAAATAATATCATCACACTAGCAGTTGCCAGCTATTTCTTTCTCCTGTATTATCTTCTTCAGAGTAATTATTATTCTCATAAAATACATTAGTATAATGTATTAAGTTTTCTATGGCTTCTGGAACAAATTACAACATTCTTAGTGGCTTAAAACAACACAAATTTATTACCTTATAGTTCTATAGTTCAGAAGTCTGACATGAGTCTCACTGGATAAAATCAATTTCTTAGCAGGGCTACGTTCCTTTCTAGGGACTCTAAGGGAGAAGCCAGTTCCTCACCTTTTTCAACTTCTAGAGCCCACCCACATTCATGACAACATGGCCCCTTCCTTCCAACTTCAAAGCCAGCAAAACTGCACCTCTCTGACCATTCTTCTGTACTCACATCTCTCTCTGACCACAGCCACTCTTCACTTTTAAGAACCTCTGTGATTACACTGGGCCCATCCAAATAACCTACCATACTCTTCCATCTCAACATCCTTAACTTAATCACATTTGTAAAATCTCTTTTGCTATGTAAGACAAATATTCACGGGTTCCAGGAATTAGGATGTGTACATCCTGGAGGTGAGGGTGGGAGGCATTATTCTGCCTACTATATATGACACTAATTTATTTTTTCTTGTTTATTGTCTAATTCCCACAGGCTATAAGCTCTATGACAGCCAGGACTTTGTCTCATTTGCTACTATATCTGCAGTATCTAGAACAGTACCCCACACGTGTTGGGCACTTATTATATACCTGTTGAATAAACAAATAAGTGAATGTTCCCTGTGTATGGAATAAGTTGTTTGGCCTGATCTTTTGCTACCCCACAGTTTTCATCCCACTGTAAAGTATTTATGATTCACCTAAGTCATCCTCCATATACCTGTAATAATGCCATAATTAGAATTCTCCAAGAGCTAAAAAGAGGCCAACAGCATTTTTACTAATGTTTAATGTCTCACATATTTTTCTTCACCCTCAATGAAAGGACAGTTGCAGAATTTATTGGAATCAAGCTTTACTAGTATCCCCCTACCTTTAGCAAGGTCTTGCTACATGGGGCAAGACCATCTTAAGCAAGATTGCCTGTACATTGTGAAAGATGAAAAGATTTATATCTATCACCCTTTCTTTCCAACTGAGGACTTTAGGTGAAGGGGTTCAAAGGAAGACAGGTTAGTAAACTGCAGTGTTTCCAGCTCACCAAAAGCAGTGTGGTATCAAAAGGATATCAGAGTCAAAGAGACCTTGGTCTGAGTCCTGGGTCCACCATATTCTAATTGTGTACTCCTGGGCAATCTCCTTAATTATTAGCCTCAGCATTCTCATCCACAAAAATGGTGGAAACAGTACCTCTCAGAGGGCTGTCATCAGGGACTAAAAGAGAAGATATATGTCAAACGCGTGTGCGGCACACATAGGGACTCAGTGAGTATCAGGTCCTTTTCCCTCTCCTCACTCATCTCATGTCCTGAAAGGTGGAGGATGGGAGAAGGGAAGCTGAGAACAAGCAGAAAAGGGAACAAAGACAGTTGGGTAGAACTTAGAAATAAGAGCCTCCTAGCAACAAATGTCATTGTTTCAGATGGAAAGAAAAAAAAAATCACTTGATATCATCCAAGAAAAACATGTGAGGTTTTTTCTCCATGTGGGTGGGGGGAGGATAACTTCAGCCTGGCATTCAAGTCTTCCATCAGCTAACCTTCCCTAATTCCACTGAAAATGATGTGCTTACATTCCCTCTGCAAGGAGAATTCAGGGCAATTGTCCGTCAGGACAAATGAAACACTATGATTCAATGTTTGTTGAAAGATTCATTGAATGAGACTGCATGTGGATGTTTATTTCAGTTTGTACAACTAGAAAATAAATATTTGGCAATAGAGGGTTGAAGTATGTGTCCTCCAAGCACTTTTAAAAAGAGAAATTAATTCATTTTTAAAAGAAAATCAGATGAACTATTATTTTGGTGTTACTCCTTCCCTACCCTTTAGAATACCTTATTTACTCCTTTTTATTCTAACTATCCATCATTCAGGACCCAGCTCAAATTCTTCTATTAAGCCTTTCCTGATCATCCCCAGCCTTAGATGATCTTTTCAATCTCCTATTCTTTAGCATTTATCTCTACTACTGATTCCCAAACCTGGTTAATGATCAGAATCCCCTGGTTAAGGACAGGCAAGATTATGCTACAGTAACAAACACTCCAACATCTCAATGGTTTAACATAACAAAGGTCCATTTATTTATTGCTGATGCAATGCTCACTGCAGATCTGGTCAACTTTCTAGTGCATTTTGTTCCATATAGTAACTCAGAGATCCAGGCTAATGAAGACTCCACTATCCTGCACCTGAACAGTCTGGACTATATGGCCTCCTTAATTGGCACAGCACTGGAAGAAAATGCTGGAGATTCTAATGCTAACAATTGAATGCTTTAACCCAGAAGTGATGTATTTAACTTCCACCCTCAACCCACTGACCAGAATTAGTCACATAGTACACCCAACTGGAAGGGGCTGGAGAAGTGTAATCTTCCCAAGTGGCAAGAAGGAGAAGAAAAAAGATATAAATTAGTCTCTTCCATACCCAAAGTCCTTTTTAAAAATATATAGTCCCAGTAATATATCACAGACCTAACAAATCCAAACTTCCAGGAGTAGTTTCCAAAAATCTTACTTCGAGAGCCGACTTTGAAAATCTTTCATTCATAGCACTCATTCTGACTTACCATTTATTTCACAGTGTTTTATCTTTTCATGTTCATATGTGCAAGGTCCTTGAAGACAAGTACTATATCTTCATTTAATTCAGGAAATGTTTATTAGTCATGATGAAAGAACCTAAACATTCACCCAGCATTTAAAAAACATGAGTACCTAACATGTTTGGGCCACTGGGTAAATCAATAGCAAAAAATATTTTTATTTTCAATTGACATATAATTACATACCATACAACTCGTTTTTAAAGTGTACAATTCAATGTATATTTAGTATATTCACAAGGTTATGCAATCATCTACCACTAGGTCCAGAACAGTTCACCATCTCAAAAAGAAACTCCATACCTGTTAGCAGTCATTCCCAATTCCTCACTCCCACCCCTAGCCTGTGCCAATCACTAATCTATCTACTTTCTGTGTCTGGATTTGCCTATTCTGGATATCTCATGTAAATGGAATTATACAATATGTGGTCTTTTGTGCCTGTATTCTTTCACTTTGAATAATGTTTAAAAGGTTAATCCATGTTGAAGCATGTATCAGTAACTCATTCCTTTTTATTGCTAAGTATTTTTCCATTATGTAGATATACCACATTTCATTTATCCATTTACCCATTGATGGTCATTTGGGTTGTTTCCACTTTTAGGCTATTATGTACAATGCTCTGATAAACATACATGTACCAGTTTTATGTGAACATGTTTTCAATTCTCTTGGCCATATTCCTAGTGGTAGAATTGCTAGGTCATATGGCAACTCTGTGTTTCACAGAACTTTGTTAAGTTTATTTATGCATAAAATGTGGTGAGTAGTCCCCTGATCTGTGAATTCGAGGAGGATGTTATGAGGATCAAACATAAAGGTATTTTGTAAACACATAAGTACTAATAAACTCTAGGTGTTATCAAAGTACTTCAAAAGCACAACAATCACTTACACATAGTAGATGCTCTATAAAGATGTATGTGCTGACTGATTTGTGTAATTAATAAACAAGGAGGAAAAAATAGATCATTAAGTGGTATTAAATCCTGAGTATTGTTTCAAACAAGCAGAAGCAAGTTATTCAGTGAATACCATGAGTCTGCATTTGATTTGCTTTCCTGAAGCAGAACAATGAATGTGATCTTGAAATAAAATAAAATTGACCTGATGTCTTTAAAGGGTTTCCATACTGGCAATCTATCTCTTTAGACCACCTCAGGTGTGAACTGCTTGTGAATACAACAGTGGTGTCCATGAGGGACAAGTAATATTTGGGGAAACTGTTCCACCTCAGCTCCTTTGAAGAAGAGCTCTGCCAAGTCTCATTTTTTTTTTTCTGGAGTTAAATGTGGAATCACACCCCTCCCCAACAACTCTAAGGAGGAAGCAGCATTTTTTCAATAAGCTGCAAATTGGCATCCATTCATAGCAGACATGTCACTACCATTTCAGGAGTGTGTTCATTCAGGTGTTCTGCCGGAATTGAGACTTTTAGGCACTAATAATAATTAACTACTTTCTTAGCAATGAAAAAAGTCTTAAATGCCTATTTACTTAATGGTCCCCTAGGGTGTCTTTGTTTTGAATGGGATAAAAAAAAAAAAAAATCTTAGCTGCAAAATAAGCAGGTGATTCTAATCAATAAAGCCAGAGGACTATATTGATTACAAGAACTCCATTCTTTAGTTATTAACCCTGTGAATTCTCTACTAAAGCTGGATAGAACTGTTTCTACACATTAGAACATAGAAAGGCTCATTGAGAAATTGGGATTTCATTTCATGTTCATGCTTTCCACCTAGCCTACAGGATCCACTTTAGGAAGTCCATTCTGCTGGCCATACATGTGGGCAGATGACTCTCGTGATCCTCCCTCAGTAGGATGAGTGCTTGGAGGTATATGGGTTTTTTTTTCCATTAGTAGTGATAAATTTGAAGACAAAGAATGAACCTAACCTAGGAATTTCTTTTGCAGGAGCAGGAAGTTTCCTCTCCTCTGTGGTGATTGCCAACATTTCTGCATTTCAAAGAGAGCGTAAGGATGAAACATAGCATTGATTTTATTAGTGAGAAACATCAGCGAATGTAATCCATGGAATGTACAACAGGCTGCTAAATCAGGCTGAATCCCCTAATCTGACTTGAGATGCAAAGTTCAGTTTCATTGGTATACATTATAATTGAATTGTACATAGTTTCCAATCATTGCTATTTTCTGAAGTCCTATAGCACCTCATAACAAGGGGTGACACAATGTAGACATGCCCCACCAAGAACCAGGGGTTGTGGGTTCAAGTCTTGACTCTCCTACTAAACCAGTCAAGTTATTTCATCCTTCAGGACCTATTAATTCAGCTATGAAATTATGAATTTGAACCAGATCTCTTCTTCTCAAGTTTTAATGAGAATATTAATCACCTGGGAATCTGGTTAAAATGCAGATTCTGATTCGGTCAGCCTAATGTAGGGTTTGAGATTCTACCAAGGTAAATCTAAAGCTGCTGGCCCATGGACATACTTTGAGGAGCAGGGATGAGATGACATCTGAGTCTACCTCAGTCTAACACTATAGCTCTAAAATCTGTGTATGTCTGATGACATCAATACATTTCTACCTTGTGCTATGGCTATTTATGTAAATCCCTAATTAAACTTCAAACTCTGTGATGGCAAAATAATTGCTTCTTGAACTCTGTATTTTCTCTGTATCCTGTACGCTACATGATGTTTGGCATAGATGTTCAATAAATATTTGCTAATGAGCAAATACATAAAGAGATCTGGTATCTTTGCTTATTCTTTTTAAGAACATTCTGTTTAGATTCAGAGAACTGGAAGGATAATATGCGACAATCCAACCTAACACTCCCATTTTATCCAGAAGTCTAAGACCCAAATGACTCAGGATCATATAGCTAGCTAATCCATAAAATATGAAAAAAAATAATGTAACTCCAATTGAACTAAAATATGTAAAACTATTTTGCTTCTAACCAAAAGAAGGTGACAGAGAGGTTTAGGGAAGAAATTGAGATCAAGAAATGAGGTTGTTAGGGACCTATTTATATTCTCAGTTTCCTCCTGTTTTAGAAGACAGAGAGTTTGAGGGAGAAGCCCAGGGAATATCTAGGATGACAAATTGGCAGTACAGTAAATAACCTTCTAATATGACTAAATTGCCAGACTGGTACCATGTAGCCTCAGCAGACTGACAATCTTCCCATCCTTCAATCCTTTGTTTACTCCCTTTCATCTCAGGTAGCTGGACATGGTACTCATTTAATTTTTGATAAGGAATTTGCTAAGGTTTCATAATACTGGGTACAAAAATTACTACTGCAGTGAAAATTATAATAATTACATTGTTACTCATGCAATGAAATGTACAGAAGCACAGAGTGTATAAAAGGCAACTTATATTAAGACTAAAGCTTTAAATAAGAGCAAATCATAGTTAGCTTGGTCTGCCCACAGAGGGGAGTCCTGGAAGAATTTTAAGCATGGGAGCATCATGCTTAGATCTGAGCTCACAGAAGAGAACTCCAGCAGAAAGGACAGCATGGAAATAAGGCAGGAGGCTCTGAGCTCAAATGAGAGCCTGTATAGAAACTCTACTGAGAGATACAAGAACCTGAGCTTAGCTAATGCTGGTTTGGATAGAAAGACAAAAATTGTTTCTGTCTTTGATTTCAGTCTATCCCCTATGAAAGTATAGCAACATATTGGGGAGGGGAGGGGCATAAAAATCCAGACCAATAATAAAATACAAATAAGAGTAGGAAAAGACCAAGGATGGGGAATGGATACCAACAGCCAAGCCATAAGTATCTACATAGTTGTTATACGTTGACTATCAAATTTGGCTTTTTTTTTTTTGAGCATCCTGAAACCCAAAGGGAAAATAGACACAAGTAGCTCTTATTGTCCAAATATACTAAAAATACGAAGTACCTAAAAACATCTATTTAGAAGAAACAAAGCCTTTTAAAGCACTCAGCAAGAAGGAAAAAAATGTTTTTTCATAGATTTCATTTGGCAGGCACTGCAAGATCTAGTCACAACATTCTCAGTAGCATAGCATCCTTAGGGTAAGTGTAGGAGTAACTTTAATCGGGGCATTTCTAGTAGAGGGTCTCTATGAAATAAATGCATAATAAGCACAAGAGACGGTGTCAAGGCAATGGTACATCAACAGTTATAAAGTCAGGATCCAACTGACTCACCTCAGAGATCCTAAGTGGTTGCTACTTCTTGATTATAGCATCCACTCAAATTTCTGACTGTAAATCTTAGTCATTTTTTGTTGCTTTTGTTGTTCTCTAATTGCTGGGCAATGGGCCATTAAGAAAGCCCCAGTTGCTATAACCAGTTTTGCTCTCATGATTGGTCCATTTCTTGGGGTTGTCAAAATGTATCTGTTGTAGCTTTAAATAGGGATTGACCTGGCTTAAAGCAACACAGGAGTACTGCTTTACCAGCTCTTTTTCAAGGTATCTGTGGCCTTTTCTGTATTTAGGAAAGCAGATGTGATGCCCAGGTCCCTTCGTGTCAAGGCTTTCTTAGCTTTGTTTTCTTTGGAGTCTTTAAAAAAGTTAACTTTTCAATCTCCAGTGGGGATATTAATTTATCACACATTCTTATAATCATTTTCTACTTATTCAAAGTAGGGGGAGGAGGAGGAAAAGGATGAAGGGAAAGTGGAAATGGAAAAAGGGA
>NW_006442109.1:19502242-19527527 GCF_000325575.1 Pteropus alecto
AAGGAAGAAAAGGAGAGGTGAAAGAAAAGAAGGAGAGGAAGAAGAAGATAGACTAGAAGGATCAGAAGGAGATAAATGTCCCCAAAATATTTCAAAGGCAACCTCCCCAAGAAAAAATCAGGTCACCTGACAGCCATAAATGTAACACTGCTGATTTCTCCATAAATTCACTAGTTTCAGCCTACAGACGTAGTTACCCACATGACCATTTTTTCTCTCATCCTGACTCATCTTCTGCCACCACAAGGCTCGATGTGAAAATACTGCCTGGGCCTGAAAAACCTAGTCATCCATCCATGAATGTTGGCATCTTGTAAACACCATCAAAGAGCAAACCAATTCACAAAGCTGGTATCTCAGACCTCCTAATCAACCTTACCCACCAGCCCAAACAAATTCATACTGACCTTTTAAAATACTTCCTTTGAATTCCTGTGTGCCACTGAGAATGCCTTCTTTCCCTTACATGGCTCCCTATGGTGTATCTGAGTTCATTTATCCAGGTAGTCGCAGGTATTAAACAAAAAGGAAAGATTATCTCTGATGCAGCCATAAGAAAGTAAGCTTAGGGAGGACAAGAATTTCTTCTGTCATGCTAACTGTTCAGCCCTTAATTCCTAGACCAATGTCTGGTACTCTGTTAGCCTTCGCTAAATATATATTGAATGAATGAACAAGTTTGGGCAATGAGAACACCATGCCTGACTTTAAAGGGTGCTGCTCCTATGAAAACACACATACATGTTTACAGACATGTTTCTAGAACCACAGAATGTTAGAACTGGAAAAGAACTTAGAGGTCTTCTAGTCTAGCTTGGAGCTTAGAAAACGCCTGTACTCAAAAGAATAAAATAAATGAACAAACAAAACAAAAACAGGCTCAGATACAAAAAACAAACTGGTGATTGCCAGATGGAAGGGGATTGGGGGTTCAGCGAAAAAGGTAAAGAGATTAAGAAGTACAAATTGGTAGTTACAAAATAGTCACAGGAATGTGAAGTACAGCATAGGGAGTATAGTCGATAATAGTGTAATAACCATGTATAGTGCCAGGTAGGTGCTAGACTAATCATAAATTATATAAATGTCTAGCCATTATACTGTACACCTGCAACTAATATTAACTGTCAACTCTAATTGAAAAATAAAAATTTCAAAAAAAGAAAATGCTGATAATGATAATAGAAGTGATAGTGATCATAATCATAATAAATATTTGCTAAGTACAGCAAAGTTAAGTGACTTCCTTGAAGTCATACAGTGAAACTGCAGCAAAGTCAAAGCCCACCTCGACTTCCCAACTCCCAAGCTGCTGTCCTCTCCACTGCCCCACACAACCTCCAGGCAACTAACAAGTCCATGTTCAGTGTCCTAGCTTGACCAGGAGGCTCGCAAAGCTGACTGATCTCAAAAGGAATGGGCTGAAAAGCCGAATTTGATTTCAGACCCTCTCATTCTCTGAAGAAGAGAGCTAGGAAAATCCATGGGAAAAGGGATGGCAATGAAAAAAGATTGTCCTTAAGGAATAAGAGCACCATTATCCCACCCTGCACCCTGAAATTTCTAGAATAATCACCTTCATGCTTTACATTTTTACAGTACTTTTACAGACATTTTTTCATTAAATGTTACTAACATCTTGCTGGCCAAATCTAGTCCACAGACAGGCTTTGTGTTTGCCAACAAGTAGATACACTTATCCCTATTAGGGACTTTCATGCATTCCTGAAAAACTGACTACAAAGTGAAAACCCATTAAGTAAAAAATTTCCATTCATTAGAATGGGGACAATTGTGATGTGTGACATCCCAAATCAAGATACCCAAACTATATTTTCAGGTTAAAAAAAAAAGTATAGCAATCGAACAATGAAAACAAGTATATAGGTAATAAACAACAATTTGAAAGTAAATAAATACAGTTTGCACACAAAATATAATGTGAATGTGATGAAGGTTTATTGTACACATTTTTTCCCTTCTTTCTGCATTATTTTCTTCATCAATTTTTCAACCTTTTGGTGGCTCATGGTCATTTTGCACTCAAATTGCACTTGTAAATAAAATTATAACACAGAGAAACACCCTCCGGGCAAAATAAAAGCTAAATGAGAAAGCACTTCGAAATGCGGAAATAGCACACACATGCAATTGCTGGAGAGTCATGAGAAGGTGCTACCACTTTATCCCTGGCACTTGGCATTCACACACAAAGCAAAACATTTGGGGTTCATCCAAACATGGTGTGCAATTCAAATTCACTCCATCAGATACTCCTTGACTAGAAACTGCTGTGTCAAATACATTGGTAAGTGAATTTCACCTAAAACTATATGTAAAAATATCACCCCTTAATGCATTTATGTAGTATGTATATGCGTGAAAAAGTCATTATATACACACCAAAAAAAAGGCAAGAGGCCAAAAGGTGGTAGCAATTGCTGTATATCTGAATCTTAAAATTAGAATTAGTTGACACATTTAAAAATAAAGACTTTCACACAGAAATGCAGATTCCTGGCTTCTTTTGAGAAAGTGGATGATCTTAGCACACCATCTCTATATTCATGCACAGCTACAATCAGCTAGAGTAGTAGCTGCCCATTAAGAGGGCCACACACAGTCCAGTACAATACAGTCTCCACCTGATCCACTTCACTCATTTCTATTTCTTGCCCTGTCCCTGTAGATATCTTCAGTCTGGGGAATCCTATTTCATTTGATCATTTATTATAATACTCCTGCATGTACAGACCACCTTCCCATGTAACCTGCTTTCCACAGAAAGACTTGAGCTCCAATAACAGTGAGCTCCTCCAGAACAGATGTCTTGCAGGGCACTATGCCTAAGGAAAAGAAATGTGGACAGTTTCAGGACAGCTGTGATGACAGGCTACTGCCTGGGCCAGGTGACCGTGGATGATTCGGAGTCTATAAGCTCTAAGTGCCCCTGCTCCTGTCATCATTGCCTACCTTGTACTGTGAATATTCTGGTACAAGAAAGCCTTTTCTCCCCTCTTAAACTCTAGGTTTCTTTACATCTAACCCCGCCCCCCACATACACACACAGCTCCTTATAGGGCAGTATTGTAGGTTCGAGATGGGAATAGGGTAACCCTATCATTAATCCCTCTTCCCTCAGTGTTCCCTCCAGGAGAAGCTGTAACACGGGAACAGTAGCTAAATGGGAAACAGAGTACTCTAAAGTTAAGGTAAACTGTGCTGAGAATCTACTTAAATTACTGCCTATCAATTAGAAATAGAACTGGAGAGAGGCAGAGCCTATCAATCAATAAGTGCTTCCCATGTGAGAACAGGTGAAATTTAGGTTTCTGCCTCTAGAGCACTCCTCTTCCTCAGGGAAAACTTGGCGCAACAGAAACCCTATACTCTGATCAATTGCCTTATTATCTCTTTCTCCCTGGAGCAGAATCTAGGAAGTAGATAACAGAAGTGTGGGAGTATAGGCACCCAAGAGACTTGAGTACTATTTTTTAAGCAGCCCAGGCATCATTATTCCCATCATGCTGAGAAACTGAGGCTCCAAAATGGTATGTGATATGTTCAAGCTTAAAAATGTAGAACTGAACTAAACTCTAGATATTCTTATTCAAATTCTCTATCCAGGGCATGACATTACTAAGGGGTACCACTGCTACAAGATCTGTCCAAGAGATCTCACCAAAAGTACCAGGAGATTTTTGCAGAGTGCCAGGAAGCTGATATCATTTCTTTATCAGCCTCTCTGACCCCTGCACTTCTCAGGTGTGTAATGTTCATTGTTCTTGAAGGACAACCATTTGCCATCACCAAAAACGGTTCTCAACTTCAACTGCACATTGGATTCACCTAGGGAGATGTAGGGCCTACTGATGTTGTGGTCCCACCCCTAGAGATTCTGATTTGCAGAATCTGAGGAGCAGCTAGGCATCAAGAGTTTTCGAAGCTCCCCCAGGTAATTCTAATGTGAAGCCAGCACTGAGAACCGCAACCGCAAACTCCCTCTTAGACTGAGCCTGGGCCTTTTGCTAGGAAAATCCTGACTTTGCTGAGAGTGGGGAGAGCTAATGCCCCTTTCCAATCACCCACGAGGGCCACACAGGGAACATGAAGCTGAATCCTGGATGTTAAAGCTTCACTTGCCAAATGCAAGGACTCTGTTAGTAATAATAGAAATCGTTACTATTTAGGGAGTATTTCCTTTGTGCCAAGCACTGTGATAAACGCTTTGCAAACATTACTTCATTTAAACCTCAGCTCCACCCTGTGAGGCATGCACTATTATTTTTCCCTATTTCCCAGATGAAGGCTAAGAGTTTACATAATTAGCCAAGTTCGTGTAGCTCCAAGAGGCAGAACTAGATTCCACCATGGCCTGACCCTAAAGCCTGAGCTTTTAAACGGTTATGCCATACTATCCAACCTAGACCTTGCCAGCAGCCTACATATGGCTTTATCTCTGTAAAATGGATAATTTCAATACCACCAGTAAAAATAGAGTTATGTTGACTAGTGGTTAAGAGCAAGAGTTCTGGAGCCAGACAGTGAGGGTTCCAATCCCAGCTCCATCACTCGTGACCTGGGTGACTTTGAGCAAGGCACCTGACCTTCATCAATCTCAATTTACTTTCTCCTGAAGGTTGCCTAGACCATAGAGTTGTTGTGAGGAGTAAATGACATTAGCAGATTGAAAGTACGAAGCACAGTGTGTGACTCACAGTGTTTAATAAATAGCATATTTAACTTTACTTATCATAATAATAAGCATTATTACTGTGCAACAACTAAGAAGACAGGGCCATGGTCCTTAGACCTTTGTGTAGATGACTGTATGCTTAGTATCTTCTTCTGTTTGTGACACTTAACAACCCATTCAGTTCCTTAATGTATCTGAAACATGCTATTAAATATAAGCCTCCAATTCAATGTGTTTATACAGAATTAGGACAAGTATCAAGGGAAAAAAGCTATAAGATAGATCCAAAGGATTCTCTTCTCTTATATCTCTGTACTCTACCATCAAATTTGCACATGTCCTACAGCATCAGAAAGCATCAAACCAACAAAGCTAATTCTTATTCTCTTGCTAAAGCAGAGTTGAGATCCTGGAGTAAACTTACTTCGGAGGAATTTATAATCCAGATGAGAGAGTTATCTCAGATACACAAACCACCAAATAAGACTCGATAAAAAGTTTCAATACCCATGAGAATAAATGAAGATGGTTTTAACAACTCTGTAATAAGGGTTGGTGAAATGTAGGTAATGGGTTGTTTGAAATTCCAAGGATCAAGGCAATCTTTCTAGAAGACAAACAGTATTTAGCACATTGTATGGGCAAGTAGGCAGGTCATAGTATTTTATTATCATAGTAATTATAATTCAGAACAACTTACTTATAGTTTAAACCTCTGAATGATCATTTCAAGAGCTTTTCTTCAAAGGCTTTCTTATTATAATGTACCCTCTGAATATAATTTCAACTCTAAAAAGAAAGTTGGGAATGATAAGATGTTCTGAATATTAAAAACATTCAAAAGCCTATATATTCTGCCTGGAGTTTTCTGACCTGACAGGTCCAAATTTACTGCTGAAGCAGGCTTTGTTCCCTATGGTCTGTCAGTTGTACTCCCAGTTTGCTGCTTAATCAATACACACATGCACACAGATATGCATGAGTGTTAGGATACTTTGCATTTTAGGGGAAAAAAAAGACAAGAGGTCTTAGAAATGTGCTTGATCCAAATATAGGAGCCCACAGAAAAGCACAGAAAGTTTCAAAGGAACCCACAGTAGGAGAAGAGTCCAGAATAACTTTATTGGTGGTCTGGAAGAGCTGGACTAATACACCTCAAAGAGCCATTAAAGGAGGAAGGGGAAAGAGGTGATAAAGATGCATCTTAGTCCCAAATGCACTCATCACAGAAAGCCTGCATTTTCCATATGGACAATACCCAACTGCCATTCATTTTTAAATGGTGATAAGAGCTACTGAAGTAGACAGGACCCTTATCTGGAACACCACCAACAAAAACTCTTAACCAGAGGTGGGCAAGGTCTTCTGACCACACATTTATCTTCAGCTAAATGCATATGCTCAGGAAACAACTCTATCCAAGTGTTATCTTCAAAAAAGAAATATACATATTCTGATCTTATGCTAAATATGTGGCACAAGATGTTCATCTATATGCAAAGCCCACATGCAAAATACAACCCTTTTCCAGAGAAGCAGGCCTTTTCGAAAATCTGGGTAGAACCTATCGAAGCCATGAAGAAATATTTTATTCGCAATGCAAATAAAAACAACAAGGTAATATTATTTTGATGTACTTTTGCTACAATGAAAAATCAACAAATTCTTTTAATGAAGTGAAGTGTAAAGTATTCAACAGTTGATTTTTTTTTCAAAGATAAGGAAAGAATTTTATTTTATTTTATTTATTTTTTAATTAAGTTTATTGGGGTAACATTGGTTAATACAATTATATAATTTTCAGTGTACATTATCATTTGACATCTGTATATTCTATTGTGTTTTTACCACCCAAAGTCCAGTTTCCTTCAGCTACCATATATTTGATCCCCTTTACCTACTTCACCCTCCCCCTAAACCCTATATTTGACCCCCTTTAACTGTCTCCCACCCTCCAGCTCCCCCACCCCACTAGAAACCATTAGTCTGTAGTCCTCTGGTAACCACTAGTCTATATTCCATGAGTCTCTGTTTGTTTGTCCTACTCATTTGTTGCTTTTAGATTTATATCCCACATATAAGTGATATCATGTGATTTTCAACTTTTTCTGTCTGGCTTATTTCGCTTAGCATGATTATCTCGAGATCCGTCCATGTTGCCGCAAATGGCAGTATTTCATCTCTTCTTATGGCTGAGTAATATTCCATTGTATATATGTACTACAATTTCTTTAGCCAACCATCTGTCATAGGACACTTTGGTTGCTTCCATGTCCTGGCCGCTGTGAATAATGCTGCTATGAATATTGGTGTGCAGATATCTTTTTGGATATGGGTTTTCAAGTCTTTGGGGTAAATACCCAGTAGAGGGATTGCGGAATCATATGGCAGATCAATTCTTAGTTTTCTGAGGAACCTCCATACTGTTTTCCAGAGTGGCTGTACCAATTTGCAGTCCCACCAGCAGTGTGTAAGGGTTCATTTTTCTCCGCATCCTCTCCAACATTTGTTATTACTTGTCCTATTGATTATAGCCATTCTAACAGGTGTGAGATGGAATCTCATTGTGGTTTTGATTTGCATTTCCCTAATAGCTAGTGATGTTGAGCATCTTTTCATATATTTGTTGGCCATCTGCATGTCCTCTAGGGAGAAGTGTCTGTTCAAGTCCTCTGCCCATTTTTTGATTGGATCATTTGGTTTTTTGTTGTTATTGAGGTGTATGAGTTCTTTGTATATTTTGGATATTGGGCCCTTATCGGAGGTGTTGCCTGCAAATATATTTTCCCATTTGGATGGTTCTCCCTTCACCTTGTTGACGATTTCTTATGCTGAGCAGAAGCTTTTTAGTTTGATGTAGTCCCATTCATTTATTTTAGCTTTTACTTCCCTTGCTTTTGAAGTTAAATTCATAAAATCCTCTTTAAGTCCAAATAGCTGATTTTTAATTAAATAAACAAGATTTTTACGAAGTGAAATTTTTGCCTTTGCAGTCACTTTCCTCTTTTTTAGGCATTCGAGATTGTCAAGGAAGAGGCATTTTTTTTCTCCTCTGTCCCTTCTCTTCCAACGTAGAACTCCAGAAGTTTATCCAAAGCCACGAGTCAAAGAATTATACATGGCCTGACTTAAGGCCCTAAGATTCTTGAGGACAGCACCCACAGCCAATGACAGTATCAAAGAAGTCCATATTAGAATATGTCTTAGTCATATTAACAAATGAAACAAAATATAACAAAATATCATAGGCTAGGTGGCTTATAAACAACAGAAATTTATTTCTCCCAGCTCGGTGGGCTGAGAAGTCCAAGACTGAAATGCCAGCTGACTCAGTATCTGGTGAGAGCCTTCCTGCTTCACAGACAGTTGTCTTTTTGCTGTGCTTTTACATAGAGGAAGAGGTGAGGGAGTTCTCTGGGGTCTCTTTTATAAGAACACTCATCTCATTCATGAGGATTATGCCTCATGAAGTAATCATCTCCCAAATGTCCCACCTCCAAATACCATCATACTGGGGATTGATTTCAACATATGAATTTGGAGAGACATAAAAATTGAGTCTGTAAGAGAAGAAAATAAAAAAACTAGAATCAGAATGTCTGAGTTCTGATCCCCGATGCTTCCTGACCTTAAGCAAGTCATCTCTTCCCATAAAATCAATAAGTTGGACTGAGGCCTCCCAGGACTTTATGAAGTAGGACAACAATAGGCACTACCACAAATGCTGAAGTGGGAGAAAGGAAAATAGAGTCAGCAGCAGGTTTGTAAAGGGTAAGGAAAGCATATGTGGTTGTGACTAATTCTGATTTGCGAAAAGCAAGGGCCTCAGAAGATCTGAACTTCAATGGCAGGGTGTCCAAGGTCATCGAAAAAATGGGCAGCATGTTCTATTACGGACGGTCTCTTTAAATGTTTCCAAGAGATTAGGACTACTTCACTGAAAGTACCTGAAGGTTATATTTGGAACTAGTCTTTATTTCAGGATCCTGAGTCTATTCTAAGTCTTGATTAGATTATTGATTTTTTTCACTCTTGACAGAGCCCTAGTTCCTGTTCAGAACCCCACCTCAAACTCAAAGATACAACCTCAGAAGCTGAGCTAAAAATGAGAACAAGACCATTCCTTAAAAGCCAGCCTGACCACTATACCAAAGATCAACACAACAGCTCTAGAACTTCCAAATCTTATTGACATCCAGCCCAGAACAGAAGATGTGTTCAGCCCTCTAACAGGAACACCAAAGGGTCTCAGCAGACCCTTGGATCCTGGCTGTTTTTTTATATTTATTTTGACAAACATCAAGTGCCCACTATGTATAAGACACTATGAGGACGAAAAACATTAAGAATCTGTCCCTTTTTTCAAGGAGTTTACAATCTACTGGGAAAGAGAATTGAAGCTGAAATATCTTGTAATTGAAGCACAAAATGCTATGATACCATAAGAATTGTGGTCTCAGGTAGAAGGATTGGAAGGACCCTCAACAGAAGCTGCTTTTTCACTAGTCTAAGTGAGCATCTCTATGCTCCCCTCCCATTCACCTACCTTGAGCTCTATCGACCTTATCCATGGGACCAGATACTGCTTGACCTTAAACAATCCTTAAACATAGCAGGCAACACGTGTCTTGGCAACTGCCCAAGACAATTTTGAGGATTCTGACCAACTGGGCAACCGTGTCACATTGTCAAATTGCCTGTATTCCTTGGGAAGAGGGGTGGTCCTAGCATCTCTCAGATAACCAACTTGGAATACCAGAAAAAGCTTTCCAGAAGAGGTGGATTTTGAGCTAACTCTTTAAAAAATAAATACAATTTTAATGACTGTATAACTGATGGAGGCCAGAGGAAAAGGAGAAAAAAGGGGCATCCCAGGAAAAAAGAGATGGTAAGAATAAAGGTACAAAGGTGAACACATGTATTCTCTCAGGTATACAAAGGTACACAGGTAAACTCAATACCAGTGGGGAATACAAAGGTTGGTACAGCAAGTTTCAGGAGGCTTGTGAGCCTCTTAGTCAAAGTCAGATATTCATATAGAGTAGGTATACAAACACACATATTATGGGTAAAGAAAACAAAAACTCGTAAATTGATTTAATTACCTCAGAAGTTGAGATATATCACACAAATTCTATGGTCTTAAAAACTCATAGTTTGTTAAAATAAATTTGGACGATAGAACTTTTGACTACTTATGTATATAGTAAAAAAAAACTATTGATTAAACAATTTTGGATTAATATCTTCCTGTTATCACATGAAAACCAAATTTAACTGATGAGTGGCAGCATGAGCCCAACAGAGCACTAGAAACTAGATTTGTGTAAACCTCAAGAACGGACCCTTGTTAGGTTTTATAAATGGAAGCAAAAGGGAGAATAAAAATGCCAGCACCTACTTCCCACCGATCCTAATGAGGTTAGGGAAGCTTCACCATGTCTGAGGCCCCAAATCCCAGCTCAGTTTGTCTGGGGATGGATGGAGAGGTTGGGTACACTGCAGCTCCCCACCCCTCAAAGGCTTCCTCAAAGTTTTAGTGCCATTTATTCAAGCATCTGGCCTGGCAGCTATGGAAGCCACCAGCTAAAAAGTGGGTCGTTATCTACTAGAATCAAGCAGAGAATGAGAAAGGAAGAGAGAATTTGGGCAATTCCTTCTCTTTTGTAGCTCTTTTAGGTATGAATGGCAGCGAGGTGAAATAACTTTCTCTTTACAAACCTGCTTTCCATCCTGCTTTTATTTGTTTTCATTCCCTCCAAACTTTCCCTGGGGCTTCAATTATTCTCTATCAACCACCCAGGTTGGTGTGCATTGCATAAGGAAAATTGTCGGGAGTGGCATTTGCTACTTGACATTTTCTACCAGAATGATTTTTTAAAAGCACAAAAAAACATATACAATAAAAAAAAAGGCAAATTGTTCATCTTCTGCAGATGCTGCTGGTGTATGAAGACTAAGACTAATCTGACATTCGACTTCACTTTCAGTGACCTCCACAGCTAAAATTAACTGTGCAGAGGGCTTAACCCACCAATAATTCTGCAACAGTCCACTCAATGCTACTTATCCACATTCAGAGGGGAACCCAGGCCAAACACCAGGCAGAGAGCATGCCAGCAGCATTAGAATTCGAACTTTCTAATGCCAAACTCTAGGCAACAGATGTACCCTTCTATTGATATTAAACTTAGGCTCTATTGAATTATTTTGCATTCCCTGAATCCATACAAAGTCATTGAATTAATTAAATAAATACTTATTACATACTACTGTGTGTCAAGCACTGTTCTAGGTGCTTGGGATATGGCAGTTCACAAGAGAGACAAAACCCTGTTCTTATAAAACTTTAGTGGAGAAGGCTACACAATAAAGAAGAGAAGGGAGGAAGGGAAGGAAGGAGGGAGGGAAGATGGTGTTAAATTAAGAAAAATGAAATAATAAGATAGTAACAGGGTGATGGGAATGAGGAGGAGCTGTTTTAAATAAGATCATCAAAGAAGACTCTGACAAGGAAATATTTAAGCCAAGCCCTGAATGAAGTGAAGGACCAAGCCATGCAGATACGTGGGGGAATAGCACAGCACAAAGAAGAATTGTCAGTGCAATGGCCGTAAGGGGTTGTTTAGGGTGTGCAATAAACAGCAAGGGGCCATTGTGCTGAAACAGCAAGCAAGGGAGGAGCGATAAGAGACAAAGTTAGCATAGTAAGATGTGAGGGAGGGTTGCCCCTACCTCATATAGGGCCTTGTGGACCACTGTCAAACCCCATCTTTTATAATGAGGAGGCCATTACAGGGTTTTGAGCAGAGATGTAGTATCATGGGACTTGTTTTGGAAGGATCATTCTGGCTGCTGTGTAGAAAGCAGCATGTAAGGGGGACAACCAGCCTCAGCAGTAATTTCCCAATCTCCCAGTGGAGCAGACACAAACTATGGAGCCTCTTGCCTCCCTCAGCTCTCACCCCATTGGCATTGCTCTTTTTATTCCACGAAGTAATTCTAAAATATTTACTACATAGCTTTAGAGCAGCATTTGTTCTCTTAATGTACTTCTCTCTCAAAGTTATTATTTGGAGATGAGTGAGAAAAGCCACAATGAAGATCCTTAGGTGAAGCCAGTTTGCCAACAGACAATTCCCAGCACCTTCCTATCTTTCTTCAGTTACCTAGGTGATAAATGGCCCCACCTTTTTGGATATAGCCTACATTATACTAGGTACTACTCTGTGCAAGTGTAAGGCATGGACCCCACAGCAAGTAAATTTCTTGAAAGTAGAACGTAAGAAAGAACCCTTAAATCGGAAAAGTTATTTCTGGTCCTAACTCTGCCACCAGCTCACTCTGTGTCTGCGGGAAAGTCTGAGTGTCCTAATGTGAAAATGAGGAGATCAGGGCCATCCATCTGTTTATTCATTCTACTCACATTTAATGAGCATGTTTCATGGTCCAGGCCCCTGTCCAAAGTGCTGAAAAAATACATAAGATTTTGTCCCTACTGTCAAGGAGCTTGCAATAAATTGGAAGAGATAGCTCTGATAATTTCATATAATATGATGTGATTATTACAATAGGAGAGATGAAAACATAAACTTGGAGAGTGCAAAAGTAGAAGCCACGCCTAAGTACCTTTGTAGCTCTAGCACTCTATGACTTCTGAATTTACTCTGGAGAACCCATCACTCAATGGCCTTAGGAAAGCATGTCCCTAGATAGTAATATTCTGACTCTGGCTCACTAAAGTCAGTTCTTCAATAAAATACTTTCTTCCCTCTTAACAGTCAATAAGAAAGTCGTCAAAAAAAAATCCAGCCTTACTGCTAAATACAGAAAAACTAGCATTTATCCCAATTAAAAATACACAACTGAAAAATTATCATCTGCAAATTGGTAAGGTGCCTCAAAGTGGCTACCCTAGGGGCTTGAGTGTGGGTCCTCCAGTTGGGATTCTATAAAGTCTTGTTACATACACTATACTCATAATGCCTAGGCTACAACTTCCAGCTGCCATTTCTTTAAATTGGAATGATAACCAAAAGGTACTTACAAAGCATCAGATTTATAGATTTTTCTAATTTATTCCAATTATTTGCAGTCACCTCAGCCACACCTTATACAATAGCAAAAATTTTAGAGATTTGATTTGATCAACCTTTTCCAAACATACTCAGATTAGTTTTAGTAGAAACAATCCTCTTCCATTTTTATATTCACACTTCATCAGTTATGTAAGATTTATGTAATATCTAGTTAAATTATGTAATTACAATACTAAATAGAGTGGCTTAAACAAGTTTGGGACAAACACAACTGATAAGCATTAATTAACCTGGTCCTGAGTGCCAGACTACTGGCTACAGAAGTTCAATGTGACTTGGGCTCAGTCAGTATATTCTCCAGAGGAATTAGAGAGTGGAGGTTGGATAAGAGAGATCCTAAAGTATATGCAAGTGCATGTACGCACATATTAGAAATCAAAATAATGCCTCCTGCTTGAGTGCTTCACTCCTTATCCCTTCAACTCAGAAAGAATGCTTTCTCATTCCCTTCTTGGCTGAACTTCACGCATACAGAAGAAAAGGTCATAGGAGATTCCAGGGTCCCCTTGCTATATCTCCTAACTATTTGGCTAATTAAAATAGTGAAGTAAGAAATGCAATGAGAATAGATGATTGAAGGAGTAGTGGTAGGGCCAGCTTTTAGCTCAGTGGAATGGGGCAGCCCACAATGCTCCCCTACCTCAAAACATCACCTCCTCAAGTACTGGAATCATTTACATTCAAGTTTACTGACTGAAGCTTAGTGTAAGACAAAGAGAGGGCTAATTTGCTCTACGTAATAAAGAAACCAAGGTTTTCTTTTCTAATTTCTTGGTGTAACCTAAAAGATAGGAAAGCTGAGGGCCCCGGACCTGGAAAAGAGAAGAGAGAGGATAAGTGGCCTGAAACTAAAAGTTATCTAGCAGCAATCAGAGAATGAAAGAAAAGATGACCAAAGAGAGGTTCCCAGTTAAAAAAAAAAAAAAAAAGACATGAAAACTTCAGGTCACTTATACTGACCAAACTTATTTAATGTATTTACTTGTCTGTGCAGTGATGTACCATTCCTCAGACTCCCTAAAGCCTTATTTCAAAGACTGTAATTTACGATACCTTTTGTTGGTGATACTTTGTGCACAGGGCTTCCAATCCCTGGTTAGAGTAATGTGAGCTTAACAGAAAACAGAAGCTTCAGGATGCAAAAAAACTGGATGGGAAAGGAGTCGATCGAAGGCAAGAATCTGAAGCAAAAGGAGACAGAAATCCCTCAGGACAGCCATATGAACACGGGGCATTGTTCCAGACACCATAAGCAGACTGTGGCATCAAGAAGCTTACAGTCTTATCAAGGAAATTATGTGTCCACATGAAATTTTAACATAAGAAGAGAAGACATTATGTACTAATGTTAATGGCAAGTCATTTGTGTGGCGAAAGTTACACATGAAGCAAATGGCAGTATTGACTAAAAAGTATATAAATGGTTAGGAGAGAGAAGATATGCTTTAATCTCATGATATCCTTATAAGAAATTATTGTTACCCCTAAAAGAAAACAAAAGCACTAAAAAAGCAGTATACTTCCTCAGACACAGCCCCCATCATTGTGATCTCTCTACTAGTGGCATGATATGTGTGGATAATTTCTACTGTCACAAATTTGGACACATGTTTATATTGATTTTTTTTCTTCTAAAAGTTTAGTTTGCCAATATTTGAAATGGACTTAAATAATGACACTGAACTTTTCTGTCAATGGGCAGTGTTCCAACATATATGGATGGAGAACATGCAATTCCCTGGGCCTAAGAGGTACATGGTCATTACTTATATTCCTCAAATCCTGTGATGCATGTCCTGACAGGAAGCATAGCTTCCTTTGTCACTGTCCACTCTCTCTGCAGTGGCCCACGGTGGCCCTTTCCATGGTGCTATGGCTGCAGCGCCCAGTAGAGCAGAGATACATATAAAGTATATGTATGTGGAACCCGCCTGGACCCAAGTCAATCCAGCTTAGTGAGTCCCAGAAAGACACCTGAAAATATCTGTGAAATTGTATAGTTCCAAAGCTTCACAAACTTCTAAAAAGGTAACATTTAAACATTTTATTCTGCATAAGTATATTTACAAAGAATAAAATAAGAGAGTCAAAGGAAGTTTCCGGTATGGGTCCTTGGGTAAATCTGCCCACTCCATCGTTGTCACACACTTCCAGTAATTATTACTTATTGCAGAAAAGGAAAATGGTTTTCTCAAACCATTTTTCCCCCACCCATCTGCTGTCAGAAAGGTCATTATGATGGAAGACGTGTCTGCAGAATTGCACAAGAAAAAAAAAACAAAAAACTAGGCACCACTACCAAAAGGCAATTGTGCATCCACAAAACAATACATGAGATCCCCTTTCTCCATCCCAGTAGTATGCCTTAGGTTATTATACACCACTGTACGAAGGAATGAGAGAAACTATACAGATACATGCTATGTCCTTCATGTACATCCACACATTTGGTTTTAAATGCAAAGGTCTCAAAGTCGTGTTTTTGCCCATATTTCCCTTCACCCTTCATAGACCTGGTTTTGAACTTTACCTTCAATATGCTGTGTTTATCATTCTTAAAAGGTAGGTGATATGGAGCTGGCAATAACTCTAAGTCATTTGGAGCATACATTATAAGTTATAGAGAAAATAGAGGTCTTAGTTTATTATGCTGAAGCTGTAAAGCCACGAATACAAAATATGGCTAGCAGTCACCTTGCTTTATTCTTCTTTTAACAATTTACTAACAGTCTGTAAATAAAAAAAGCGAACTTTGATTTTTCCATCAGAGCTCTCTGAAATGGATACTAGAGTGCATTTAACATTGTGACCAGAAATATTGAAATTTGACAGCTGAGAGGTTAAAGGTCTCAAATTTATACATCGAGGTGTTTGTTCCTGTCATCATCCCAGCAGCTTGCTCAGAATAACCCCTTTTGCTTACTGAACCTTTGAGAAACAGAGAACATTAAGTAATACATCTTGGCAGATGTCCTGGGATTCTACTCCCACCAAGAAGCAAGCCTTCCTAAACTCATGAAAATAATTCTGGGCATCCAGAATATAAAAGGACATTCGCGCAAACTTGGTATTTAACTATATTGTGAAAAAAAAAAAAACTTCTATTGTTTGAGTCCTAACTCTAAATGTTTGCCTAAAATTCTAGACTTTGTGCTTGGTTTTCTACATACATCTCATCTGACAGTTCCTTTCAACAAAATTATATTTGCTGATAACATAGAAAATAACCATGTGAACTCTTCCTGAAAAGGCAGGAATACTGTCTCACTCAAGCAAAATTTATCTTCAGTACAAACACTCCCTTCCATTTCACTTCCCATTTCAGTGCCTACCTCACTTTTTAGGTAACATCCCGTCATCCATCCCTACTCCGCAGGTACCCAGACTGCCCTGTCCTCTCCCCTGCCCAAACTAGCCAGCTGATCAGAATCCACACTGCTGATATTGAGAACTTAATCCACCTCAAAATCTGGACTCTTCAAATGAATTCCAGTAGTCAATTTGCAAAATCTATAGCAGTAATGTGTTCAAATAGGACAGCAGTAAATTCTAAGAGTTAATAGGAACAAGGAGACAATTCTCATACCTTACAATGTAAGTATTTAACTGACCTTATTCTTAATTAATTTAATGTAAGTATTTAACTGACCTTATTCTTAATTAATTTAATCACTTAATCTTCATAACAATCTCACTAGATTTATGCCATTTTATCCTCTCTCTCCATATTTATTTTATAGAAAACAAACAAAAAAAAGTGGCAACTTTTTTTTAAGCTGCCTTAAGATAAAGATTCTGGATAGTCTGCTAGGCTCTCCCACCAGAGAGGGATATAACTGACTCTCAGTGGAAAATGCAGTTACTCAGTGTGTTTAATCTTCAAGATAATTTACAAATCATTGAAACTTAGATTGGTAAAGCCTGGAACACCAGGATCCTGTGACCAAACCATTTTCAATGGAATATACTCATTAACAAGTTAATGTGGTAGGGATATTTGTTATCTAATAATATCTTAAACCAGAGGAATTAATAAGCCAAAGACTAAACATTAGACATCATCTTTCTGCCAAAAAAAAAAAAAAAAAAAGGAGAGATATTTTTGTATCTTTTCACATTTTGCTAGACCAAGTAACCATTTATTTCCCCATCTATGTTTAAGGCCTTACCTGGCTGACAAAACAAGCAGGCCAGGCTCAACACTGCTGTACCTGCTTCCAGGTTTTTCAGAAGGACATAAAACCCATAATTAAACAGAAACTGAAAAATAATTATTTGTTTTTCATGCATAGATGAAACTTGGGAATTGCCCCATTAATGCTGTACTGACAAGAAAAAACTTGAAATACTCCTTTCAAACTTGAGCCTGCAGTGGAATGATCTGGGGTGGGGGGATGTTAAAATACAGATTGCTGGGCCCAGAATCAGAGTTTCTGATTCTGCATGTCTAACAAGTTCCCAAGTTATGCTGATGCTGCTGGTCCAGGGACCACACTTTGAGAACAAATGCTTCTTGCCAGGGCAGAGAAAGAATGTGCTAGGTTTCCCTAGGTATTTTGAGATGAATGAGGGAACTAATAGAGACTTATTTCTAGCAGAAATTCCCAGAATTGCTCTCAACATCGAATATGTACTGAGCCCTTATAATGTGTCAAACACTATGCTAGGCATCGAGGGAAACATAGTGAGGAATACAGACATCAGTGCATTCTGCTCAGGGAGGTGAGCAGTTGAGGCTGGAGCTTAGCTCTGCAAGATGAGTGGAAGTCAGTTTAGCCAAGTGGCCTTGAGAAGAGCTTCCCACCAGGAAAGGGTGACTGACACTGCAGAGTCAGACTGGGCAAGCATCACCAGGGAGGCTGAGCTAGAGGCCCCCAGGGATGTGGATAGTCAGATCAACATCCAGACAAGGAAACAACTGAACTGCTCAGAAACATAGCCTCCACTGAGATACTCAAAGCTGGGTAGAGGGGGCAAGGCACACAGGCACGCACACACATACACACACCTCAGAATTTGTACAAAACAGAGGAGGTAGATAGAAATGATCCCTTTGGGTAAGCCCAGACCAAAAGTGGTCAGTTTATTTCCCTCCAAAGAAATTGATATTGATATGATCTCCTCTAAATCTAAGCAGAAGCATAGAGTGAAAAGGGAAAAAACACTACAAATAGGTATTTTATGTGTCTGCCATGAAACACCTACATAAAAGAGAAAAGGGAAGAAAATCTATTTTACACCTCAAATCTAAAGATTTTACATTCCCTTCAAGTTTTCATATTAGGGCCTGGACTTGGTGTTTTATATGTTATACGAGTAGCCCACTCTTTATAGCTCTCTGATAGAATAAATGTGAGGAGAAAAAACAGACCAGATGAGTCACCATATTGCCCCTTCCTCATAATTTGTGAAAATTATCTTCTCTAAGACTCGCAAAGCCTCAAACTTGGCATGATTTACAAGGAAGGCTTTAGAAGCCAAAGCTTTTGTAGACGGTTCAGCTGTGGCATATGGGCTCAAGTTCTTTAAGTTCATCTATGGGTACCAGATTTATCACCCCTCATGATCAGAAAAACATAGCTATGCTACATGAAGTTTCGAATGATCCGGGTTCACTCTTTTGCCCCCATTATGTCCTCTAAAGTTTAAATAAATTTGCACAAACCGTTTCATCAGACATAAAACCCAGTTCCTAGTTCCCATCTAAGAACGACAAGCTAATAAGCTAACTGATGTCTTAACATCAGTTGTTTCTGATTCCTGGAATGAAAGTCCAACTGCTAGATCCCAGTATCCCTTCCCAAAAAGGCACATTCTCTGTTGATGCTCACATATCATGGCTTCTTTGGGTAACACATTTTCCCTCAAGCCTTATAACTTGTTATTATGGCACCTATAGCACTATTTAAGCAAATGGAAGCAAACCTCTCACTAATGAATATTAAATTTCTTGGGTCAATGAGGTCTTCCTGCTTCCCTGACAGATAAAAAAGAAAAAAATGTGATTTTTTTCCCCTTGGCTACCTAATGAATCTCTAACTGCTGATTTGTTTCTGTTTTCAGTCTGGCATAAACAAAAAGGCCTGCAGCCCCCTTCCATGGTCGCCTGAGCTTACCAACCACCGTGCAAAGGTAGCAATTTTTCATTATTGATAAAATGTAATGTCATAATGTCATGGCCTTTCAGGTCATCATCTTGGTAAGTCAGCAATGACATTATCATGTTTTATAATGATAACAAATGACCATAATGTTTGCATGTAATTTTCATTGGCTCCCTCGGAATTCTAATTCAACCCTGTCAACAGATGAAGTCAACAGCAACTTTAGATGTCTGCTTTCTTAGATCTGCTCAAGGCTAATAGTAAAATCTGCATGAATCAAAGCTTATTAAAGGTACAAGGGCCATTTTTCCCTTTGACTAAATGTTTTACTTTTAGAAAGAAGAATTTTTGCAGCATGTATTTGTACTTTTAGAAAGAAGAATTTTTGCAGCTGAATTTGGGCATATAAATGCATTAAATACAGCTACTTGATATTCATTCATGAACTCTCACTAACCCCTTTCTGTCCTGTTCATGCCTGCACTTCTCTAATCTGTCTACTGATTTTTGAGTGCTATGTTCTGCCTATTTCACAGTAATCATAGAACACTAATTGGTCTAATTGATAAGAATCATTCATGGGGCACTTATTTCCATAGATTAGCCTTCTGACACCCTCTCTTTCCTGAGAAAGTGGAAATATTTCATTGGCTAAGCCCAGAACTAAAACTAGCATTCTTTTTTTTCTTGGGTGTCTTTTAGCATTCCACAATCTTATTTAAATTATATTATCTTTTTTTGAGGATAGAAATTAGCATGGTTGGGGTGTTTTTCACCCCAAGGAGTTTAAAACCTTTTTATTAATTTTTATTTTTTCAATTATAGTTGACATACAATATATTAGTTTCAAGTGTACGACACAGTGATTAGACATTTATATAACTTAAGAAGTGTTCGCTCCAATAAATCCAGTACTCATCCGATACTATACATAGTTATTACAATACTACTGACTATATTCCCCACACTATGCTCTACATCCCTATGACTATTTTGTAACTACCAATTTGTACCTCTTAATCCTCTTCCCTTTCACTTATCCTCACAACTCCCAATCTGACAATCATCAAAATGCTTTCTGTATCTATGAGTTTGTTTCCGTTGTTTGTTTGTTTATCCTGTTCTCTAGATTCTACAAAAGACTTTTGTCTTTCTCTGACTTGCTCCACTCAGCACAATACCCTCCAGGTCTATCCATGTTATTGCAAATGGCAAGATTTCATTCTTTTTTTATGGTTCAGTAATATCCCATTGTATATATATATACCACCTCTTCTTTATCCATTCATCCATTGATGGAAACCCAGGATGCCTCCATATCTTGGCTACTGTAAATAATGCTGCAATGAACATATGGATTCACATGTCCCTTCAAAGTAGTATTTTAAGTTTCTTCATTTAAATACCCAGAAGTGGGATTACTGAGTTTTTCTTTGTCTCATGTTATAGCCTTTGTTATAAAGTCTATTTTGTCAGGTATAAGTATTGCTACCCCAGCTTTTTTTGTTTCTTTCCATTTTCGTGAAACATCTTCTTTCATACTTTTACTTTTAGTCTGTGTGTATCTTTCAATCTGAAGTGAGTCTCTTGTAGGTAGTATATGTAAGGGTTTTGTTTTCTTATCCATTCGGCCACCCTATCATTTGATTGGAGCATTTCATCTATTTGCATTTAAAGTGATTGTTGCTAGATATGTAGTTGTTGTCATTTTATTACTCATATTTTTTAACTTTTTTTCTTTTTTCTTCTTCTTAAAGAAGTCCCTCTAACATTTCCTGTAATACTGGCTTGATGATAACAAACTTCTTTAGTTTTTTCTTGTCTGGAAAGCTCTTTATCTGTCCTTCAATTCTAAAAGAAAGCTTTGCTGGGTAGAGTAATATTGGTTGTAGGTCCTCATTTTTCATCACATTGAATATTTCCTGCCAATCCCTTCTGGCCTACAAAGTTCT
This sequence comes from Pteropus alecto, assembly GCF_000325575.1. Taxonomy (NCBI): domain Eukaryota; kingdom Metazoa; phylum Chordata; class Mammalia; order Chiroptera; family Pteropodidae; genus Pteropus; species Pteropus alecto. The sequence goes on from NW_006442109.1 coordinate 19,523,094, forward strand.
GTTGAGGAAGCATCTGAACATCTTATGAGAGCTCCTTTGTAGGTAACTGCTTTTCTCTCGCTGCTTTTAAGATCCTCTCTGATCTTCAACCTTTGGCATTTTAATGATGATGAGTCTTGTGTGGGACTCTGTGCTTTCTGGGCTTGTCTATTTCCTTCACCAGATTAGGAAATTTTTCAATCATTATTTCTTGAAATAGGTTTTCAATTTCTTCTTCTCTCTCTTCTCCTGGTATCCATATGATGCAAATGTTTGTATGCTAATGTCCCTGAGGCCCCTTAAACTATCATTTTTTTTCTTGTTGCTGTTCTAAATGGGTGTTTTCTGTTACCTTATCTTCTAAATTATTCATTCAGTAACCTATTTCATCCAATCAACTCTTAATTCCTCCAAAGACATTCTTCATTTCAGTTATTGTATTCTTCATTTCTGACTGGTTCTGCTTTTTGTTATCTATCTCCACTTTTATGTTTTCTATCTCTTTGTTAAAGTTCTTACTGAGTTCATCTACTCTTCTCCTTAGGTCACTGAGCATCCTTACAACAAATGTTTTGAATTCTACATCTGGTAGATTGTTTGTCTCCATTTTATTTAGTTCTTTTTCTGGAGCTTTGTTCTGTTATTTCATTTGGGACATGTTTCTTTGTCTCCCCATTTTGGCTGCCTCCCTGTGTTTCTTTCTATGTATTAGGTAAGGCTCTTATGTCTCCCAGTCTTAGTAGAATGGCCTTATATAGTAGGTATGCTATAGGTTCCATTGGCACAGACTTCTCTGGTCACCTGAGCCAGGTGCTCCAGGTGTGTCCCTTGTATAAATTGTGTGTGCCCTCCTGTTGTAGTTGAGCCTTGGTTGCTGTTTGCTCATCAATAGGAGGGATTGACCCACTGGCTGATTGGTTGTGATGACTGGCCGTGACCAGTGGAGCAGCTTTTATGCAGAGATTGACCCTTTAGCGGGGATTGACCCTTTAGCAGGGCTCTGGTACCTGCCTAGTCTGCCCTTTGGGTGTGTCATCATCAGATGTAAACCCAGGTGTTGCTCCAGCTCAGACCAAAGCCGGCCACCAGGCATGCAGGACAGGGCCTCCTGGGAGGTGCCCTGCTGCAGACCAAGTTCAGCTGCAGCCTGTGCCACCTGGCATGAGCCACAACCGACGCCCCCCTGCCACTAGTGCCAGGCTTGGGACCACTCAGAAAGAGATATGGGGCATGCTTAGGCCAGATGCTGCTTGTTTAGGTTTTGTTAACCTTTGACAGATTTTAGGAAAGTCCTAAAATCATGGCAGCATGAGCCAAGACATGCCATTTGTATTGAAAATCCCCTGGAAGCAGCTTGGGTGGGCCCGCATGTTGAGAGGAGCAGGGTCTCAGGGAATCACCAGGGCAGGTGACCAGTGTTAGCTACGTGGTGGAGACTCAGACATGGCCGCTGCCTGGGTCTGTAAGCTAGGCCAGGGAGGGCTCAACAAAGGAACAATGTTTTCTTCCAGCACTTCTGTATGGAAGGAAGCTACCTCTAAAACCCTTGCCTTGAAGCCTGACAAGTCAGTTCCTCCCCATATGTCCCTGGAGGCTTTTGAGCTGCTGCCCCAAAGCTGGAGCTCAGAGCAAGTGAATCCATCACCAAGTAAGTCTACACAGAGCCCTTTAAGAGGAAAGTCTGCAACTCCTTCAGTCTTCTGTCTCATTCTGCCACAATCTCCACTGACTTTCACAGCCAGAAGTTGTGGGGACTTCTCTTCTCGGCACTGAAACCCTGGGCTGGGAAGCCCAGTATGGGGCCAGAACCTCTCATTTTTCTGGGGGGACCTTCACAGCCAAAATATTTCTTCCATTTTCAACCACCACATGTAGGTGTGGGACCAACCCTTTCCATGTCTCTGCCCCTCCTACAAGTCTCAACGTGGTCTCTTCTGTGTGTCCTTAGTTGGACTTCTGTTCAGCTAGACTTCAGGTGACTCTCAATGATGACTATTCTGTAGTTTAGTTGTGATTTTGATGTGGTTGTGAGAGGAGACAAGCACAGTATTTGCCTACTCAACCATTTTGACTTGAAGCCTTTTTTTTATTCATTGACAACAGAGTAACAAACAAGTTGGGCTAGAACAGATTCACCGTTCAATTCTAAATACACTAAATCCAAAGTTCAATTAGGAGATCTCGAGAAATATTTAACAACTCATTTGGCACTTCATGAAGAAGGACGGAAAGGAAGAGAGGAGGGAAATTATCATTCACTGAACTCTATGCTAGAATATGCTTACATGTATCATCTCATCTTATAGTCACACAAATCCCAAAAGATAAGAACCATTCTCTGCTTTAACAGAAGAGGAAACTGAGGTTCAGAGAGATTACGCTGCTAATGATTCACTGAGACTTAGTAGTTTAGTTGTGATTTTGATGTGAACCCACATATGTTCCATTGCACAAAACTACCAAAGCAGATATTCCACTACAGAAGAATAAATCTTCCAGCCAGCCCCAAATAAAATCATCATATATTCAGAGAACCAAGGGATATGAGTAGATTTCTAACGCAGAAACTCTTTATCTTGCCATTAATATACCTATTTAGACTGTTATTGGTATCACATTCTCAGAGCAGGCACATCTTAAATGAGTTAATAGCTTCGTTGCATCTGTGTGATTCCTCATCGATGTCCTTTTCCACATTATTCAGTAGATTTCAGTATTGTCATTGAAAATGGGGCCAAATTAGGTAGTTTCATCAGATTTGTAGATCAGTAGCCCTTTAGCTGACACAATAAAACCATGTAAAAGAGCATATAATGGTATTAGTATGAGAGCCTCCCAAGCCTGCTCTAGTCAATCAGAGGAGGCACTCATTACCTCTTCCACTTAAAATAATGAACACTTCTAAAGACTTTAGAACTCACGAAGCACTGTCCATTTTATTGTATTTATCTTCTCAACACCCTCATGTTCAGGCAAGAAAACAGATTACTTAATTTGTCCAAGTTCATAGAGACACCAAGTGGCAAACATAAGATCCAAACAAAGATCTTCTGGCTCATTTGTCCATGCTCTTTCCACTCTACCAAGAACTTTAGTGTATTTGGGACAAGTGATTTCTAAAAGCAATGCACCAATATTCAGGCAAAGATTAACCCTCCCTCTGAGGGACAGGCCAGGCAAATGTCGGGACTTCATAGCAATTGAAGACTTTTGAAAATGGAATGCTGCTATGAGGGAGTGTAGAGGAAAGACTTTCACAGAATGACATTTAACAAGCTATTCTATCCGATATATTATAACGTACATGTTGGAGAAGACGGAAGGCTTCACTTTGTTTCTCTTCATTTGTTCAATAGATTCTGGGGGTTCCGCTTCACTCATTCATTTGTTCACTCATTCAATATACTGTATGCAGATAGATGGCTGTTAAATAACTAATGTCATGATAAATCATCTCACTACCATTGGTATAAGTGAAGACCAGTTGTGAGGACGGAGTGTTACAAGAGGATTTGACCAATCCTAAGGAGTTCAGGAAGACTTCCTTAGGGATGAGAAATTTAAACTGACATTAAAAGCATGAGTTAGTAGGAATCACAAGGCAAAACATTAGGGAACTAAGGGAATTTTCCATTCTTGCTTGCATCCTGTAGGCACCTTCCTGTTTGGTTTCCCTTGCTTTATTAGCCAAATGCCATGGCCACCATAATGGTTACTAACTGAACCTTAATTCAGCACCTACATGATCTAAGTCATTAACAGTTTGGAGACCTACATGTGTGTAACTTTGACAGGTCAGTGGTAGCCTGACTGACATATCTGATGATTTTCTGCCAAGTCATATTTTAAATCATAGCCAATTTGGCAGTTGCTATACTGTCTATCCCTCTTTCTCTTTTCTCTCTCTTTGTACAACTCCTCACACTGAGCCAGGCACACCCCTCTGCACACTAAGCCACACAAAACTCCACATCCAGAAAAAGAGGCCTCTTGTTCTTGAACTTCAAGCCTCCAGAACTGTGAGAAAATAAATTTCTGTTGTTTAATTAAGTCACTCAGTCTTTGTGTTAGGGCAGCCAGAGCCAGCTAATACAGATGTAAGAATAGAAATCTGCAGGATTGCATGTGCAGAAATCTTATGCACATGCATAAATGTTAATAGAGCTATATATAAGTATTGCAAAGCCAGTCACTGCACAATTGGTACCTAAGAAGAAGAAAGGACAGTGACTTAGAAAAACATCATTGTGGGGATTGTCCAGATAGGCAGGCTAACTCGTATCATTGTAGGTAAATGACAGCAATTTCAGATGTCTGTTCTAAAATTGAGTTTTTAGGTTACCTTCACCATATTTTGCCATTATGTGTTCCAAGTGGGGAATATGGACCCTCCCCCGAAAGAATTTTTGAATGGTTTGTATCAGAAAGAGCTGGCGGCCACCTAGTTACCAGGAG
>NW_006442109.1:19527550-19529712 GCF_000325575.1 Pteropus alecto
CAAGAGTCATTGTTTTCCAATACGAGCTGATCTGAAGAGGAGGGAAACTTTAAAGCAAAGTAAAAATTTTGATAAGGCTTTTTGGATTTGGTAAAACAAATCTCATGGAATTCTATATCCTTATTGTCCATACAGGTATCAAATGTAACCATTTTCCCTATCAAGTTGTAAGCACATTAGAGGGAAAGGATCCAAACTTTCAAGTTGGTCTACAGTTCTAGAAAGAAAATTGGAACCTTTCCTTGGGTTAACTTGGAAGCAGACAAAATGCATTACTCAGGATTAAGTGGCCATCTTACAAGATTTCCGACACTGAGCAACCTGAAAGAAAAAGGTATTATATCAGTTATACCCAGTGTGTAAGAGACCACCCTACAACCCAATGACAGTCAACTATAAATATTTATTTCTCACTGATGAGTCAGTAGGTCAGCTGCAGTTTGGCTGATCTAAGCTAGACTCTACTGCAGTTTGGGTTCACATCTGCTCCATCTGCCCCTCATCCTTCTTGGACCAGTAGCTACACAGACATATTATCCTCACCACAAAAGTCAGAAGCACAAGAAAGCGAGCATAACTCCAAAAGGACATCTTAAGCCTTTCCTTTGAGACTTGGTCAAAGCAAATAGCATAACTCGGCCCAAAATCAAAATGCAAGGAAATACACGCTACCCACTATGAGACCAAAATAAGTTATATGGTCAAGCCCCATATCAATGGGGTGGAAAAGTATACCCCTCCCATGGGGGGTGGGAGAGGAAAAGGAGAGTGAATATTTGCTTAATTATAACTTAATTAACCACAGGAATGTTATCCTTATTTTACAGATAAGAAAACTAAGGTCACTTGCCCAAAGTGCAGAGCTAGGGTTTAAATCCAAGCCTGTATTTTTCCATCTTTCATAGTCTTTTCACTCAGTTGCCACCCTCCAGATAATAGAAGGAAAATATAAGGAAACACTGTCATATATAGTGGGTCTTCAAAACTATGTATTCACCCATTATTCTTACTCTGCATAACAAAGACCCTAAAATAAATTAACAAAATGAAGGTGATGAGGAAGATAAAAGGAAGGGAAAGCTATGAATACTCAGCATGTAATATCTTTTCTTTTTCTCACTCTGTCACTGTAGCATGACTCCGCCCCTGAGATCCTCCCACCTGTACAGGCATCTGCCCACCCCCTCCTCTGGGCCACCAAAATTCTGAGTTCTTTCATTCTCCTACATTTCCCCCAATGATCTGAACATGTTTTGTCTCACCTTCTCAGGAAAAGTAATCCTTTTGTTAGCTTTTGATACACTAAGTCTATTGTTCCAATGTACACTGTACATTGTACATTGTACTCACAGTACAATGTAGAGTTGTCCAGAGTTATTCTTAAAGGAATTCCCCTAGAAACAAGGACATGCCCCATAGGAATCAATCTCTAATGGTTAGAGATTAGAGCTTGTAAACCAAGATATATACCTGAGACACCATAACTCATAGTTCCTTTGGTGAAAAGCAGCTCGTTTGCATGCCATAGGAGAGAATTTCTTTCTGTCATGGAAACAAGGTCACCCAAATAAATAGTTGGGTCATTGATCTCTGTAATGCGACTATGGAGAGACATCTAAAGTGGTCTGCCCTCAAAATGTAATACCATTAGAAGGTTTCTGAGCATAGACATGTCCAGAAATGTGGTTGGGGGACTATCAGTGGATGTATATTTTATCCTTGTTCTTCCTAGCTCTCATTTACCATAGATAATTGGGAATTGACTAAATCATATAGACAGTAAATAGGATGGCAATTTATTTCTAATAAAATCAAATTAACTGGTTATATTCCTTTCTTTCTCCCATCCATTTCTTTACAGTGTTAAGATAAAATACGACTTACATAGATATGTAAATATACCACTTAAACAGCCAGAAGCATAAAACTAAATAATAACGCAAGAAGACAATATGGGTAAATATGGTTACTTACCTAATCTATGTAAGAGAAGGAATATTTAATCATAAATAGGAATGAAGGAAGGAGAGGAGGAAAGAAAAATCAAAGGAAAAGATATTTTATTTTATAAAACTATATTATTTGCATCAGTTATGAAAAGTTTAATGATTCCTATATATAAAGAGTTCCTGCAAATCAATAAGAAAAATATAAACATCTGT
>NW_006442109.1:19529725-19586462 GCF_000325575.1 Pteropus alecto
AAATTATGAACAGCTAATGACCAAAAAATAAAATAAAATCATGAATAAACATATGAAAAAAAGTCTAACCTCACCAATAATCAATAAACTACTTATAAAAGATAGACAACTTTTTTCTGCCTATTACATTTGCAAAGTTTTTTTAATCATTATACTCAATGTTGATGAGGATGCAGAAAATAAATATATTTATATAATGCTTCTGGTAAACTGGTGTCACTAAGGAAATAATCAGAGATTTACATAAATATTTATTTATAGTGATGTTTGTACTCTACATTGTTTTTTACACTGGAAACACCCTAATTGCTTAATAATAAAGAAAGGCTAAGTAAATGGTGACAGTCATACAGAAAATGCTATGCAGCCACTGAAATTATTCAATTGTGGCAGATTGTACTTCCCAGAAATGACTGTAACAATATTTCTAACCACATGTGCTCTTCCAGAGCCTTGTCATTTCCCACTGTGGTAGGCTACATCATGGTCTCCCAAAGATGTCCATGCCCTAATCCCTAGTACTTTTGAATGTGTTACCTTACATGGTAAAAGAAACTTTGCAGATGTGTTTAAGCTAAAGATCCTGAGATGGGGAGATTATCCTAGACTATACAAGTGAGCCCAGTATAATTACAAGGGTCCTTACAAGAGGGAGGCAGAAGGATCAGAGTCGGAAGAAGAAAATGGGATGACAAGAGCAGAGGGTCACAATCAGGGAGAGATCTGAAGATGGTAGGTTGCTGTTCTTAAAGATGAAGAAAGGGGCCATAAACCAAGGAATGAAGGCAACCTCTTAAAGCTGGAAAAGTCAAGGAAATGGATTCTCCCCTAGAGACTTCTAAGAGTGCAGCCCTGCCAACGCCTTGATTTTGGCCCAATGAAACCCATTTCAGACTCCAGACCTCCAAAACTGTAAGAAAATAAATCCGTGTTGTTTTGAATTTGTGACATCAGTTTTAAGAAACACCAACTATTAAGTAGGTCCATGTGTCAAGAAGAGAGTTTTTGTGGGCTTTGGGCAGGCTTTTGTGACTGCCTTGGTGAACAGCATTTGGCAAAAAGAAGGCTGTGTGACTTCCAAGACAAGGTCATAAAAGGTAAGTTGGCTTCAGCCTGGCCTTTCTGTATGAGCATGCACTGCGGGTTCCTTAGCTGCTGTAAGGAGCATGGCTGCCCTGAAGACACCATGCCAGGGAGACCACACTAGAGACTAAATAAATGTCCAAGAAACCCAGTTGTTTCAGCCTCCAGCTCTTTGAGTTTTTCCAGCCCACACACCAGATGTGTGAGTAAGCAAAACACACAAAACAATTAACCCAAGCCACCACCTGAAGACGACTTCATGAAAGATCCTGAGCAAGAACTACTTAGCCGAGCCTAGTCAATTCGAGAACCATGAAGAATAAAATTATTCTGTTGTTTTATGTCATTAGGTTGTGGGATAGCTTATTATGCATCAATAAGTAACAAATTCATTAATGATAAATAAAAATATTCAGAATATAATATTAAGTGAAAAAGTAGTCTATTGGCTAAATGTGTATGTGAATGTGTGTGTGTGTGTTTACACATAGATTTGGAGTCACCAAAATATGGTGCATAAATGGTTATCTCTGTGTGCTGGGTGAGGAAATTAATATCTTTTTTATATTCTTCGATATTTTCAAAGTCTACACATTAAATATGCATTACTTTTATAACCAGGGGAAAATATTTTTAAGCTCTTTAGATACTATTACTTCTAAATATATTGTGATTGCTGAAAACATATGAGTGTATCCTGTGTGAACACACACACACAGGCATCTTCAGTATGTGCATACTGAAGATCAAGAGAACAGGAGAAGGGATCACTTGGTTAATCTGAGTGAGAACATGAACCTGTAAGTCCTACTTTTATTCCTTTCTTTCTTATAGTAAAGATGGCAGCAACTATGTTATAATACCTGATCCTTTTAGCTACTCTCAATTCATCTGCAATTGACTGGCGCAACTAAGTTTGGATTCATTTCTGTGACAGATAAAAGATTATCCATAGCTTCTCCCAGAAAGAGGAAAGTAAGCCATCCCTTTGAAAATCACTCTTTTCTCTGGGCATAGTGCCTAAAATTCACCATGGTTTTGCTGTTCTCCACCAGTAGTTCTGAAAGAAGGGCACCTGGAGAAGAGTTAGGGGTAAAATGAGAGACTGGAAAGGAGGGAAAGATCCTGGGTCCCAGGACTCCATTGTAGCCCATTTAATTCTCGTAATAACACTAGGGGTTAAATTAACAATCACCATTTTACAGATGAGAACATTTAAGCTCAGAGAGATTAAGTGATTCACCCAAGTCAAAGAGCTAATAAATGACAGAGCTGACTTCTAATACGGTTTCTTATTATGGTAAGACTGTGCTTATCATTCCTTTGCCTTGGTTTCCTATTTCCTAACTTGAGCATTGTAGTGTGAAATATATTTTTGAATACTCATTTCATATCATATTACATGGAGCAATGCCTACTACTGGAGAACACCCTGTTATCAGTGTCAGCTGCCATTCTAACTGTATAAATCAAAGTCGCACCAGAAAGCACGAGCAGGCACTAGAGACCCGCAACTATCTTCCTTACAGAAATCCTGCACTTCCTATCTCCCCATTTTAGGATGGGGTGGCAACCAACAGTGGTGGTTTTTCCATGAAAACTAAAGCCAAATCTGGAGCCCACAAAGTAGCAACCTAGTATCCCACCTCAGACACATTTTCTTTGCTTTTTCAAGTTGCACAATAGCTCTCACACAGTCCAAGAGCTATCATTAAAAGTCAGCAGCTCTCCGAATGTGTCGAACCTGGTGGCACTGACAAGTGAGGATGGGAAGCAGGGGGCCTCCTCCCACACAAACTGGTTACTTCTATAAAATAAATGAGGATGAAAATGGTGCTGGGGTGGGATCTGCCTTCTGAATGCACTGAAAATTGAGGCTCCTGTCTTTTGGCATTTCCTAAAAGGCCTCCTGAGCTTTCCTGGGCAAGCCTTGAGATTGAGGGTACTTTTAGCTGTTTAAACCTTCCTCTTCTAACAGGGGTCAAAGGGCTGGAAAGATCTTCTCAAAAGGATAGAGAAAGAATCATTAAAAGGGAGGGGAAGGAAAATGACAGAAGGTCAATCTTTTTTTCCTAATGGGTGTGTCCCTGAGGGTCAAGCTCAGTGCTGCACAGAGGCACCTAGCTTCTAGAAGTCTGCAGCAATTCGATTCACACTTCCCTGAGCAGGAGACCCAGAGGAAACTCAAAGGAGCAGCCTGGGGAGGGTGTGGAGATGAAAACAGACACAATAGAGATCTGATTGTAATAAGTAAATTTCATTGATTACATTCACTTAAAACAAAGATAGTATTTCAATAAGCCAGGGAGAACAAATGCTTGAAATCTTTATGCGTTTTGAGTCTGGCATAAAGCTTATTTCCTTCAAATATAAATTTACACTAAAAATACTGCGTATTGCATCACACACAGCTTTCTCGAAGGACTGATTTGGAATTAAAATTCACCTTTACATGCAACACAAGCACACAAATGGTGAAGGTTTTCACTGATTTTTAGTCAACAAGCAATAAACTGCATTTGCACCCACATACCTATTTCTAACACCTCATCTGGTAACATTTCCACGTTTCAAGGTAAGAAATCAATAGCAATAATCCATGAGGGACTCATAGGGTGTATATGTTTTTTATGACGCTGCCATTTAAAGAAAAAAAATTTCTCCATCTACTTAGAGCAAAAGAATCTTCTTTTTGTGTGTTCACGTGGAAATCTCGATTATTAATAGGGATAGAGGGGTTAGGAGGGAAAGGGAGACGAGTCAATTAAAACAAATGTGAGAAAATCTAAACATGTTTTTGACAAATCCAAGTTCTATTTCAACCATCAATTGAATAATGATAATCAGTGCATGAGCTGAAAAATCCTCAATCAACCTGCAAAATCGAAAATTACATTAAGGAAAGGAAGACAAAAATGCATGCTGATATAACTTCTCAGAGAGAAAAGCCATCCTGTTTTCAACTTGTAGGGCAGAGAGGAGATACCATGCCTGAACCCTGAAATTTAGAACTACGAGTTTGCTGGTTTTCTGTGTGAGAAGGAAATATGATTCTTTGTTACTGCTCTTATTTATTGCAGACCTTGTCTGGAATCTGGTATTGAAGCCGTGCTTGATGAGTTGCCGCCTTGAACTTTCCCACTGATCAATGCCGGTGCTGCTGCTGCATGAAAGAATAGCTTTCCCGAGGAGCCACTGTCACATGGGAAACCTAGCAAGCTTTTCAAAAAAATGGGCCAGAGTCTTGTACGCTTAAGCTTCAGAACATCCCCCCTCCCACCACCAAAAAAATGGCAAATTGTTACTGACCATTTGAAAATTGGAATGTTACAGCAGCAAGAGGTAAGGTCAAAAGCAGAAATCTTCCTTTCTGTAAAATGATCAGACACTACGGGATGAAAACATGCAGGAAAAAAGGAAGGCTAATATGAAGCGAGTGGATAGGAATCATATTTCTTCTCAGTGGGGTGACAAATAAAAAGTTGCCTTTATTTTTCTGTGCAAATAAACTTTACTTTAGGAATTGTGGCAGCAGGTTGGTCTCCCATAAAATAGATTTTATCTGCTGTAGTAACAACCTAAAGCAAGGAGAGGTTAGAGGCAGGGTAATTGCCATCTTTTCCATTATTTTTGTCAATATTTTTATTATTTTGTAGTAAGATTGCAGGAGAAGTCTAGACAAATACTATTAAGATTGAGGGCCAAGAGAAATTTTAACCCACTTCTTTAGCAGTTCGTGTGGAATGCGTGTTTCACTGGGTAGGCCAGGACGGAATCTTCAAACACATACAGATCCGTCTCTGTGTAAAAATTCCAGCCTGTCCACAAGTTCTACATTTTAGGGGATTCCCTGAATGGGATACCCATGATAAAAGCATCTACTGAGAAGAAAGAAACTTTTGATAAAGAAGTACAACAAGCCATCACTAGCCGTTAAAGGCCAATCCCTTCTGGAGAGTCCCAACCAACAACCAAAGCCATGAGAAATCGGGATGAATCATGAACCTCCAACTAGTTTAAGAAATGAAATAAGAACAGGATCTGAGCTTCAGTAAGTTTAACCAAGCTACCTTTGCCCACTGTCCATCTTCCTGGGCTTTTCATGAGCAATAAGTATTTTAAATAATTACTAATCCAATTGCTAGTCACTTAACATGCTTCTTTTAATCTCTTCTTCTTCCTCTAAACACTCCTAACACTTTCTATGGTCATGCTTTATGTGCATGCCATACCTTCCACTCTAGACCTTCAGCTGCTTTTCTAGGTCTTTCCTTCCTTGTACCCTCTGTGGCTTCTGGCTCTGTGCTTCACATATAGTAGACACCCAGTGTTTGTTGAATGACTAGCTGATGTAATGAAGATATGAGGGCTTTTATTCCTAAGAGTCACAGCAGAAAATCGATTCCAGCTCCTGTTCCTATTCTAGTCTACCTGTTCCATCTCTGGGCCTCGAGACCAACTGACAGTCACACTCTGGCACCTAGCACCTAGCAGGAAGGCGCTTTGAGATTCTCTCCCAGTTCACTAAAATCATCCAGGAGTTTCTTGCTCCTCTACCTTCCCTGGATCTTCCTCAAGCCCTGTATTCCTGACTCTGACTTTGGAATAATATTGCCAGAGTGGCTCCAGTCCCTAGCCCCAAAACCGAATGGACTGTTCAATGTTGTAGCTCCAGGCTTACCCTAAGCAGTTTTGTACTTATCTTCCAGCTCTCTCCACATCTGGGTGCTACCCGTCCCCTCCCTGGAATTACATTCTCCTCAGATCTAATTCAGACAGCAGCTGCTCCCTTGACTGATGCTTCTCAGGTTAGATTTGGTCCTCCACAGCAAGAGTGCCTGCCATGAGCAGACCTCCAGCTTATACTCACAGTCACAATTCTAATTGGCAATCCCACTCCCTGGGCACACCAGCCACCCTGGACACTGTGAGTATCAACCAGTCAGAGAGAACTGCTACACCCTAGTTTTCACTTCAAGGATGGGAAGGCAGATTCTCTGGCTCTTTGAAGAAGAGGAGCTGCCCCTAGATGCTTTGGGAGCAGAGGTAGGGAAACTTGTAACATAGGAAAACTGGGGTCTTGTTTTTCTGGCAAAAACACCATAGTCAGCATTTGGTGGAAATGGTCAGACTTGGCACCAGCCTTGCCCACAAGGTGCCCAGTACCAAAGAGAATGCGTTCACGGTACAATCCTTGATTTGAATGGGTAACTCTGATGTGTGGGTTCTTCTTTTATTTATAAAATTCCATCAGGAATATTTCCACATTTTATACAAAGTTCTACAGGATGGGTAGGACAGCTCTAGTTGTGGTCTTTTGTTACCCCTTAGAATGTGAGATACTTCTCACAGAGTGCCATGCATTAAACACACACACACACACACACACACAAATGCTAGCATACATGCATGCTTAGACTGAGACCATCTTCTATGTGCAGAGAGCAGAATATCTGGACAAATACTATTAAATGAATGAACTTATTTAGTGAGTTCTCAGATTCAGACTGAAGCAGTTAGCCCATTTCATGCTAAACCATTGTAACCTCAGAGAAAGTAATCAAGGACTGCTTCTCCCTCTATACCATTTGGTAACGTCTGGAGACGTTGTTGGCTGTCACAACCAGGGGAGATGCTACTGGCATCTAGTGGGTGGAAGCCAGAGATGCTGCTAAATATCCTACATGCATAAGACAACCCCTCCTCCCCAACAACAAAAAATCATCCTGCCCAAAATGGCAATAGTGCCAAAGCTGAGAAGCTGTGCTCTATACCCTGCATTCAGCCACCTCTAAGGGACCTTAAAGTTCCCCACTGATGTACAAAAAGAAGGTGCCAGGTCACCTTTAGGAAATATCCTGAAATCTGTGATAGTGTCTTTTTACTTTCAGATTCTGCTCCCCTTGTCCTCTGCCCCATCTCTATGGACATGAAAAGTGGCACACTTCAGCCCCTTGCATTTCTAAGAAAGTAGCCAGAGGACTAAGCACAAAGTCTTCAATGCCTGATAGGTAGAAGGAAAGGAGAATCTCAGAAAAGGACACTGAGAATGAAGAGCGGCGCCCAGAGTCTCTCTAAAGAGAGAAATATGCTCCCTCACAGTCCCAGACCCTACCTGGCCCTAGAGAAAATACATTCTGGTTTATTTCTAAACTTTGGCAAAACAAAGTCCTCATAAAGAGTAGGAGACACTGTCATTTAGGCCCTGCCTTTATCAACCCAGACAAGCAGATCCATCAGTGAAGACACAGAGACTCTTCATCCCTCTTCCCTCATGACCTTAGCTCACTGCTCTGGAAAGAGATCACTCAGGCTTGGTGATGCCTATAGCCTCGTATCTTCTTAGCCACTCTCTACAAACCCAGCTTCTAGGAGCAATGAATCTATGAAACCAGCCTAGAGGGAGAACAAGTAAATAGGCAAATGGTGTCCTGGACAAGAGGGACAGCAACACAAAAAAAAGTGGCAAAATATTTACCCTGCTTTTTCATCTCCACTCTAAGAGAATAGTGCACTCTCACATAGTCTACACCAACTCAAAAACTGACCCACTATCAATCATCTACAGGTTAGTATAAATAAATTTCCAGGCCCATCTGGAACTGCTGTCAGCCAATCCCAGAAGCTTCTTCAGGCTTATGGTATGTGACATTAAAAGTAGCTAACATTTATTGGACATGTCCCAGATACTAGGTTCTTGGTACTTCATAACTCTTCTCTCAGTCAAATCTCTTGATTACCTTAAGAAGAAAAATTACTATTCTTATAATCCCTATTCTACAAATGGGGAAACTGAAGCACAAAAGATCAAGTAACTTTTCCAGTTAGTAAGTAGTTTAGACAACATTACAATCCAGGCAATCTGGCTCCAAAGTCTGAATTCTTAACTACTCTGCCATTTGGCTTTAAGCTGTTTATTACCCAGAAGTACTGAGGCAAGGCTACTCTAACCAGGGATCATGTAGCAGAGCGGATACATGTAGGCTCTAAGCTTTCTTTTTTTATGTGTAAAATGGGAATAATAGAAGTGCCCACCTCATAAAATTGTGAGGAATAGATTGAACAATTTGTGAAACACCCAGTGCACCTGGCACATAGTAAACTCTCCAAAATGTTAGCCATTAGTATGATGATTATTATTATCACATAGCTAGTGAGTAGCGGAGTCAGGAAGCAAATTCAGTTTTCTCCAGGTTTAAAGTCTACACTGAAGAACTGTCAAAGGAAAAAAATATTTCAAAAATTAGTTTAACTGCTTAGAAGTTAGACTAAGTTTCCCAATTAAAGATAAATGCTCAATGCACAAATTGTTTAACACATCACAAAAATTGGTGGTCTTACTTTTTTTAATACTAAATTGTTCCTGTTGGCTTCTTTGGCTTATAGAGTGTAGCTCAGATAGGAAGATGTTCCGCACTTTAAAAATTCGAGGGATGATAATGACTCCATAAGTCTGGGCTAAATTTAAAATTGATGCTGGAGGCTTATGGTCTGAACATTATGTGAGTTTGGTACTGAGCCAAAGAATCATTAAACCATGAAGCTTAACCAAAGGGACTTCCAGAGGTCACACAGCCATCCCTCTGTATCCAGAGAGACAGAAGCCCACTTTACTTCACTTAGCACTCGGCATCTTCTGAATAAAGAAAGCATTACACTACAGCTAAATATCTTCTTTAGCACATGTTGAAAAGATAAATAGAAATTGTGCTCCTTAAGAAACTATTTATATATATATATATATATTAAGCTTTTTCACACTTGATTCTTATATTTCAATACAGTTATTATATTTTTCTGGTCATTCTTTCATTATGATTTTCCAGATCCATGAAGCAATTAAACTCATTATAGGTTTAGTATAGTACCATCTCAGTGAGAAGTCACAGTATTTGGCACATAGCACATGATCACAAAATAAATGATAAAGGCCATGATACCTGGAAGCCCATTCAAGGTCAACCTTTGAGGATAATTTAAGTTAATAAGGAACACTCACATCAAGTCGATTATGGATCAACTTTTTTTTTTTTTTTGGAGCAAGAAAGGCCACAGCTTCACTTTATTTGTATTTCCTTCCACACAAAACCATCAAAACAGGAACAGAAGATGGGCAGGGAAAGCTTATAAGCAGTTATCATGATCCAAACTTTTTTAGTTACATTCAGCAGCCTGTCCCTAAGAAGCTTATCCCCCATTGAATCTCCATTTCATACCTTTTGCAAGGCCATCATGTTGCATAACTTCAGGGGTACCATAACCATCATGGTCTACACAGTTAGACCACGAAGTTGTTCAACCCACTTGGACATGTTCAATGTGCGGCCTATACAACTGTACACAATAGCTTCTTACAGTTCAGGAAACATTTTAGCAAAAGAAGTCAAATGTTTTGTGCTAAGGGCCCAGTTGCATTTTCCTGAACCATTTGAGCAGAAAAAAGAAAAGAAGTTATTTTAGGTAAAATTCCCAATAGAAATGAAAAAATGAAATGTAAGTCTTCCTCCCTGCCAAGAATTTCTACAAATCTCAAAGAGGTGATGTAGTGGAAACCATGAATCGGGAGCCCTACTAGTTTGAGCTCCAAGATCTAGTCATGGTTCTAGCTAGGGACCGCTCCCCTGAGACCTTAGTCCTAGCAGCAGCAAGTCTGATCCTGAAAAATATACAATGATACCAGCAACACTTTTGTTAAATCACATTATGTCTGGGGCATAATGATTTCCCAGTCAATTAGATGTCAGTCTATTCTAAATGTCTGATTTAGGCATAATGTTCTAACTATAAAATTAGATAACAGCAAGGTTTTGATCTTTTAGAAGTGTCATATTTTAATACATATGGTGGCCACCTGTTGCGACCTAAGTTGGGGTTTTTACTTAAAAGTGATATTATCTCCAAATGTTTCACTGAACTTCCAAAGCCATGTTAGCATCACTTAATTGTGAGGTTTGAACATCCTTGAGAGGCTATTTAGTTCAGTAACTTGACTTCACTCAGGTAAATATCCTAAATAGATGAGATCTCATTGCTTCTCCATGAGGAGTGATTACTCTAGAAGCGAAAACATTGAGTATAATCACACTACTTCCAGGAGTCTGACTGGAAAAGGAGCCAAGGAGAGATAAAACATAGAAGGGAACAGAAGATCCAATCGGGCTTTTGTTTTGAAGGTGGGATAAATTTGAACATGTCTGAATTTGCAAGAGAAGAGACAAAAGATGTGGGGAAATTGTAAGCATAGGAAGGAGAGAATAATCACTACAGTACATCCTCAAGATGGCAGGGGATAGAACCCAAGAAACTGTAGAGGGATTAGCTTCCATGGAAGGAAAAACACTTTCACTGAGGACAGTGTGTTGTGTGCAGGGTGAAGCTGAAGGAGTTCCAAAAAGCTGGTCTCCATTACCTTTGACCACAGTATTATCTCAGGTCAAGCTACCATAAAGCAGAGAAAATTCTTGGGTTTAACTTACCTCCAGATACCATTTTGATCTTTGTACCATACCTCACTTTAACCAGTAGAGCATGATCCCTTTTTCAACAATCATGTATCAGTATTCATTTGCAAATATTTTTACTTAATTGCCCATGACATATCAAAAAATTTTCTGTCCTCTGTTTCTTAGATTTTCTTAGGAGAAATTTTACATCCATGAATTGCTACATTTTCCAAACAGATGTGAATTCTTTTGCTTAAGAAGAAAGATTGCAATGAGCAAAACAATAACCACATCTCTGTGGTTTCTAAAACCCTTGAACCAGAACAAAATCAGAACTTCAGAACAGTCTCTGTCACTACCTTGAGATTCTTACCTTGAAATTTACTATTCACTTATTTCTTGTCAAGTCTGTTTTTTTATCTTGATTCCTTGCCAGATATGTCAGTTGTAAATTCAACTCTACAAGCATTACTCAAGCATAAATGTGTACAAAAATCTGTGTGAGTTAATGGTGAGAGGTAGTGAATAAAATTCATCCCAAGACTTCAAGTTATTTACAAAACAAAAGGCCAATACACACACACACACACACACACACACACACACATACACACACACACTATAATGTAATGTAGTAAGTGCTACACAAAGAGTATGAACCAAGGGCTTGGGGAATCAAGGGGAGAACAACTAAGTCTGCCAGTCTGCCCAAAGGAGATTGTGAAAAACACACAGGAGGGATTTTTCCTGGGCCTTGAAATATAAATAGGAGTCTAAAATATCAACTTTCATGCAGCCATCATAACGCTGTCACCTTCATCAGTAACTCCTCTTCCCCTGTGTAAAGGGGAGCTCTCCCCACTTTGCCCCTGCCCCAAATCTGTCCTCATGGAATTTGAAATAAAGCTAACTAATATGTTAAAGGTTCAGGTGTAAAAGGTGGAAAGCATACATGAACTGATGGAGAATTCAGCATAAAGAGAACTGCCATCCAAATCCCTCATTGAACAGAGATATAAGAATACTAAACAACATTGTATAAAATTGAAATCAGAAATATACAAAAAAGAGAATACATCATGGCCAAATGGGATTTATCTCAGAAATGCAAGACTGATTCAACATTTGAAAATCAGTTGATGTAGTGTATCATATCAACAGATTAAAGAAGAAACCTACATGGTCATCTCAACAGTTGCACACACAAAACAAACAGCCTTTGACAAAATACAATATACTTTCCTGATTGAAAAAAAATACACCCAGAAAACTAGAAATATAAGAGAACATGCACAACCTGACAGAGAGCACCTACCAAAAAACTACAGCTAACATCATAACTTAATGATGAATGCCTAAATGCTTTTCCCTTAAGACTGAGAATAAAGCCAGATTTTATTCAACAATTTACACTTATATTCAACATCATACTGGAGGTTCTAGCCACTGCAATAAAACAGTAAAAAAAAAATTAAAACATAAATATTATAAAAACAAAAAATAAAACTCCTCATAGGTCACATGATTGTCGTACGTGACATGATTGTCTATGTAGAAAAATGACCAAGATTCTGCCCAAAAAGCTACTACAGCTCTACTATATATCAAATAGAATTGCCAAAATCTGGAACATTGACAACACTAAATGCTCAAGAACAAGTGGAGCAACAGCAACTTTCATTCATTTCTGTGGGAATGCAAAACGGCACAGCCACTTTGGAAGACAGTTTGTCAGTTTCTTACAAAATTAGACATACTCTTGTCATATAATCTAGCAATATGCTCCTTGGTTTTTACTCAAAGGAGTTGAAAGTTATGCTCAGACAAAACCTGCACGTGAATGTTTATAACAGCTCTATTCATAATGACCAAAACTTGGAAGCAACCAAGATGTCCTTCAGTAGGTGAATGGATAAATAAAATGTGGTATATCCAGATAATGAACATTTAAAAAAAAAAGTTATCAAGCCATTAAAAGACATCAAAGAAATATAAATGCATGTTAGTTACCAAGTGAAAAAAGCCAATTTGAGAAGGCTGCCTACTGTGTGATTCCAACTACATGACATTCTGAAAAAGGCAAAACTATGGAGATAGAAAAAAAGATCAATGGTTGTCCTCAGGGAGAAAGAAGGATGAATTGTCAGAGCACGGAGGACTTATAGGACAGTGAAACTACTTTGTATGATACTATAACGATGGCTACATGAGATTATACATTTGTCCAAACCCATAGAATGTGCAACACCAAGAGTGAACCCTAATGTAAACTATGGTCTTTGGGTGATGATGATGTGTCAAAATAGGTTCCTCATCTGCAAGAACTATACCGCTGTGGTGGGGAATGTTGATGATGGAAGTTGCTATGCATGTATGTAGTCAGGGGTTATACGAGAAATCTCTATATCTACCCTAAGTTTTTCTGTGAACCTAAAATTGCTCTAAAAAGTAAAGTCTAATTTTTTAAAAAGTAACTAGAACTAATAAGTGAGTTGGGCAAGATAAATATACAAAAAATCAGTTGTATTTCTATATAATAGCAGTGAGCCACTGGAAATTTAAATTTAAAACATATCATTTAAAATGCCACCAAAAAAACACAAAATACTTAATTATAAATCTAATGAAATTTGTCTAAATCAGGACACTGAAAACTACTGAACATTGATTTAAAAAAAAAAAAAAGAAAAGATAAAAAAAAGAAAACCAAATAAGTGGGGCAATATACTGTGTGGATTGAAAACTTCAATATTGTTAATATGTTAATTCTGCTCCAACTGATCTGTAGATTTAACATAAGTCCAATTAAAATCCTAGTAGGGTATTTTGCAAAAACTGACAAGCTGATTCTAAAATTTAAATAGAAAATCAAAGAAAATAGAATGGACAAAATAATTTCGAAAAAAAATTTATGCCGGAAGACTCACACTACCTGATATACTATGAAGAAACAGGAATCCAGAGAGTATAGTACTGGCAGAAGGATAACATATAGATCAATTGGATAGAAGAGAGAATCTACAAATATATGGTCAATTGATCATGAACAAAGACACAAAGGCAATTTAATGGAGAAAATATACGCTTTTTGACAAATGGTGCTGGATCATTTGAATATTCATAGTGAAAATATAAACTTAAATCCCCACTCATGCCACAAATAAAAATTAACTCATAATCAATCAGACACAAATGCAAAACCTAAAACTATAAAACTTTCAGGAGCAAACAAGGAAGAAAATCTTTGTGACATTGGTTTAGGCAAAGATTTCTTAAATACAATAGCATAAGTGGGATCCATAAAAGAAAAAGATTGATAAGTTGAACAACTTAAAAATCAACAATTTTGGCTCTTTAAAAGACACTGTGACAAGATGAAAAAATAAGTCACAAACTAGGAAAAAGTACTTGCTAATCTCATGCTGTTATAAGACTTCTATCTAGAAAAATATTAAAAGGTCTCAAAACTTAATGATAAGAAAATAAACAGCCCAATTAAAAAATGAGCAAAATATTTAAACAGCACTTTACCAAAGATGATATATGGGTAGCAAATAAGCATATTAAAAGATGTACAACATCCTTAGTCATTAGCAAATGAAAATTACAATGAAACACCATTATACATATACCTACAAGAATAGATTTAAAATTTTGTTATACTGATAATACTAAATATTGGTAAGGATTCAGCATAACTGTAACTCTTATACAATGCTGATGCAAATGCAGAATGGTGTAACATTTTGGAAAACAGTTTGACAGTTTCTTATAAATTTAAATATATCTTACTATACAATACAGCAATCCCATTTCAATTCATTTAATCGTTAAATGAAAATGTACATTTACACAAAAATCTGTACTTGAATGGTTATAGCAGCTTTATTTATAATCTCTACAAACTGGAAATTCAACTTCTGAATGAATAGACAAACTGTCACATCATTTAATGGAATACTACACAGCAATAAAAAGGAAAGAAATACTGATACACTCAGTAATATGAATGAATCTCAAATGCTAAACGAAAGAAGTCTACATATTGTATGACAATCACAAAAAGACAAAACCATAGAGTCAGATTAGTGATTATAAGAGCCTGGGGGTAGGAAGAGGGTTTGACTATAAGGAAGCATAAGGAAATTTTTTAGTGTCAGGACTTTTATATATCAATTGTAGAGGTGGTAATGTTACTTATGCATTAGTCAAAACTTGTAGAATTATACAATTTTTTAAAAGGATGAATTTGATGGTTTATAAATTACACAATAAAAAAGTGAGTGGGGAGAATGTATGCTTCTGATCAAAGATTTGGAATTCTTGCAACATTCTCTGTTGCCATATATTAGGTTGAATAAAACTACATGCATAGATAGTTTCCAAATCCATCTATAATTAATTTATAATCAAGGTCTTTTACCCATATCATGCTTCTTTTTGAAGACACATTAGGCCAGGTAGCCTCTTACAACTAGTATGAAAAAAGGAGGAGTACCAGTTCCAACTCTGCCTCTCTGTCTAGTAAGAATAGAAGGAGGGATGGAGGGTGGAAGGGAGGGATTTGTATGTGCATAACTGATATAATGTGCCTGTAAATAAACTTTTTGGCCAATTAAGAAATTAATACTATCCTTAAAGTTTGTTCAGTATCATACCTGGTAAAAATCTGTTAGTTTTGGTAATCTTTAAATTTACTAATCAAAACAAACAGTTACGTCAATGAGGGATTTATTCCAGGCAGCCAAGGCACCATGTGCTGAGGTCAATAAACAGGAAAATATACATAATGTATTCTTCGTAACCTAAGTGATTCTAAATAGGGAATACTGAAAGCTTAGCAAATTCAAAAGTAGTCAAAGTCACATTTACTTGCTTCATCATTTGGAGATGAGGACAAATAGCTCTTATGCCAAGGAGACTTTATACTTATAATTTCCACTGTAAATAAATTTGCCCCAGAGTTTGCTGTTTCTCAGGATTCATGGAGAGCAATAAAGCTTTGTTAACCTACAAATTTCACATACAATGCTTATTCCCATTACTTGAGACTATTTATTAAGGCCACAAGCAAATGGCACTGTGAAACAAGTCAGGCACTATTTTTACACTAAAGCGATTACAATCTCAATAGACTGCATTTACATAGATTAACGGCGCACAACGGTACAATGGACAACTGCAAATAATAATTTAATTAAATCACTAATTCAATATCTTCTATATGTAGGGGTATTATGTGACACATATTGGAGTATAGTTTAGCAGCCTCAATGGGTTCAGAAGGTTCTGTCAACATTATGCAAGAATCTGCCTGTTGAGTGGACCAGGTTATTGGGTATTAGATAAAGGAGGCAGCAAGGTAGCTGAGAGAGAAATGAATTGAGGGATCAAGGGAAGAAGGAGAAATTACATAGGCAAGCCTATCTAGTAGAGGTAATTATTTAAAAGAAATTTTATTTTGAAGAGGAGAAATTATTAATAGTTTTTAGATCAAGTTAATTGTCTTGATCACTATCATGTGATTAAGATGGTGCCAGAGGAAAATTATTTTGCAAAAATGTGTTTGACAAGTAAAGGGCAAGGGCAAGAGGCAAGGAGATCAGCTCACAGATCAAACAGAATAGTTGGAGGCAGAGCTCTAAAGAAAGAGGCGGAGGATGTCAAGAAGTGGAGGTGTAGAAATCTGCTGTACAGCTTGGTACCTATGGTTAACGATAGGGTAGTGTGCACTTTAAAGCATGTTAAGAGGACAGATCTCATGTTAAATATTCTCATCTCCCCAACACACACACACACAAACACACAAACACAAGGAAGTTTTTGGAGATGATGGATCTGTTTAGTACCTTGGTTGTGGTGATAGTATAGTTGTAGGCAAATGTCCAAACTCATTAAGGTATATACATTAAATGTGTACAATTTTTTGTATACCAATTAAATCTCAATAACGCTAAAAAAAAAACATACATTAAGAATAAAATGTTACTCTTTTAAAAAAGAGTAGAGGGTGATCCCAGGAAATTTGCATGTTTTGCTATAAAGAAAAACAAGATAACTCCAAGTCACAGACTAAAGGAACCCCACAATTATGAAAATCAAAGATACTGAAGATGCTCATGAGACCTCAGAGACCAAAAACACTCAGAAAAATGAGAGCTGGAAAAAGATCAAAAGGGTGGACCGGGAGATGACCATTCCCTTTGGTGCAAGCTTGCCCATGGCAAACTTGGTTTAAATCTGTTTTTGCAAAGTAAAAAGATAAAAGATGAAAACAACCACCCCAATTAGTCTTATCGGGTAATCACTTCATAAGTTATATAAATGTCTAATCACTATGTTGTACACTTGAAACTAATCAAATATTGTGTGTCGACTGTAATTGAAAATTATTTTATAAATTAATTAATTAATTAATTAATTTTAAAAAGGAAGAAGGGATGTAAATTGTTAAATACGTATTAAGTGCCAGAAAGAAAAGAAAAAAGATAGAAAAGAAAAGAGGCAAGGCATTACCCAAGTCAAGTGTTTCCAAACTCTTTTTTTAGGCTCAGAACCTTTGTTCAAAGGCTATCTTACATGACTCTGCAACAAATACAGTAATGGTAAGTATTACTCTAGCTGATGAAGAGTGTGAGAGTCTCTGTGCCCCATCTGGTAAATGCTCCTCCTTCCCTAGCAGTAGCTCAGAGAAGGACTCTATGGGACCTCAAGGGGTCCATAAAGCAAAGTTTAAAACTACTGAAAGTAGTTTCCTCTCTCCTTTTTGTAAAACATTTCCAAATGTGCTACTCAAATTAACCCAGAATGGCAAATATCCTTAAAACACTGACTCCTAAAACAAACACAGAGGGTCCTGGCTTACCCATCAACAGAAATCCTCATTTTTCTTTAATAAAATTCTTCGAACATACAGAGAATAATAAACACCAGTGTAGCCACCACTTATACTTAATGGACGTGAACATTTTGCCATATTTGATTACATCATTTTCAAAGACCTAAAACATTACAGAAGCAACTGAAATATACTTTTTTCTCCTCCACAATCCCATTCTCTTTCTGCCTCTTTCAACCCAGATAACCATTTTGGAGGCTTGTGTTTATTCTTGCTATCAACAACTTCCTCCTTTTTTCTCTACATGCATATTATTTTCGAATCCATGTTATTTCTTTATGTTTTTAAAATGATATATACTGTATTTATCCTTTCATCCTTCTGTAGCTTTTTTCACTCAAAATGATGTTTTTAAGATCTATCTATGATACATATATGTCTGGTTCACTTATTTCAAGGGCTAAATATTACTCTATTACCTGACTACCACATTGATTCAGTTTCCTATTATGGACATTTAGTTTGCTTACAGTTGTTCACTCTATAAACAATGCTATAATGAACATCTTATACTTGTCTTATTGTGTTCATGTTCAAGACTTCCTTTAGAATATAACTGAAATGGATTTATTGATAACAAACAAATTTTGAGCTTTTAAGCCTAATTCAGTTATCACCTCCTTCAAGAAGCTTCCCCGGTATGGTTGAACAGAGTTAAGTGCTTTCCCTTCTCTCATCCCAAAAGACCTTTCAAACACCTCCACCTTGTCCTGTGCTCGCCATGTGGGGTATAACTACCTGCTTGTATTTCTGTCTCCCCAAATAAGCCATGATGTCCAGAGGGCACAGATCCTGTGCCTATACACAGTAGGTTCTTAATCAGCACTTGTTGAATAAAATTTGAAGTTAACTGACAAAGAAGGCCCTTAGCTATGTCAGAAACTATAAAAATGGCCATGCTAACTCTAGGAGATAGCATAGATTACATCTAGGAAGCTGAGCATAAGCTCAGGAGGGGGCTCAAATCAAAAAGTTAGGAGAAAAGAGATTGCATAAAACCTGAGAAGAACACAAAAATAAATCCAGACCCCTTCTGGGTCACTTGCAAAGGTAAACTAGCTGAGCCCAACACCTTGGACCACTCCATTATTGGTAAAATAAGAAAACAGTCCTAAAAGTAATGAAGACATTAGCCTGAAGCAAAACCTATGGCATAATGTCATAGATGGTAAAGAGAGGAAGGACCAGGGATCACAATAGTTAAGCTAAGAAAGATATCAAAGTAATTATAGGTGTGTAATTTGCCTTAATTGCATCTGTTTTTCAATCATGTGGCTTTGCGGGTAAACTACGCTCTCAGTCCTTCTAAACAGGCCTGTGAATTGATGTAGCCTTATTTCGCAATATCTACCATAATGATAATGATAAGCACTTCTCAACCCATCGATAACACTGCTAAAATCTGTATTGTGAGTAAATATATTTATAAAATCATAAGATAACTCCACTGGGAAAAGCTGTAAGCAAACTAAATGCTCATTGATAGAGGACTTTATAAATTATCAAGTATCTATTGAATGGACTATTATATGGCTATTAAAAGAATAAGTTAGACTTACTCATAGACAGGAGCTTACACAATATGTTAAGTTGAAAAAAAATGCTGTTAAATAAGCAAAAAAGGAATAAGACAGTAGGAATAAGTATGATTCCATTTTTATAAAATGTATACATGCTGAAAAAGACACTAGAAAATCAACAGTATCATCTT
This sequence comes from Pteropus alecto, assembly GCF_000325575.1. Taxonomy (NCBI): domain Eukaryota; kingdom Metazoa; phylum Chordata; class Mammalia; order Chiroptera; family Pteropodidae; genus Pteropus; species Pteropus alecto. The sequence goes on from NW_006442109.1 coordinate 19,548,861, forward strand.
GGGTTTTGAAGGATATAGGGGGAACAGAATTAGCTTTTACTGTTTATTTATGTCTTTTGAATTTATGTATGTGCTGTATTACCTTTACATTTTTATATTTGTAAATGTCAAAAAAATTATTTGAGGTAGGTTGTGATATTTATCTATCTTAACAATTATGATTGCTTTTACCTTTTGAGAAGAGGATGAGATAAAAAAAAATAATCATGTAACCAACAAATCATGTAGTCAATAAAGAAGGCTGCAGCCTATACTACTTATCCAGACTCCAGATCATTTCCTAGGCTCCACACTGACTTAAAATATCATCCCACCAAAGAATAATAAGAGGAAAGTGAGCAACCTCTTTCCATAAGAAACTTCGCTTCTGTGCATTTGAATAAGCCCTGAGAATTCTTTGCAGCTTTTCCAGGTTAATCAGAACTCTCTTTAACCCAGCTAACACTTCAGCTCATTTTTTAAAACAACACTAAAGGACAAAATACAAGGCAAAACAGATCAGGGATACATTTCCTGAATATTTAGGTAAATGGCATAATGCAAACAACAGTTATTGTCTTGACAACTCAAATTCATATCCATTCAAGTAGGGGTGGAACACTTGGGTTTTACTTTATATCCAAAGAGAACAGAGCCTATTCAACTCAACTCAAATGTCTTCCTGGAAGCGCCTTCTCCCTCTTCTCTTATGTACAAACCCATTCTAGCAGGAACTCATATATCCCTATGGGATTTGGTGCTATATTTTGTTGTTCTGATTGAAATGTGTGCTGTCTGGTCCCTATAGTTTAATTTAGAACAATTAAGGTTCAGGGTACATGAGCTGGCAAAGCACATTACAAACAATGGCTGCAAAATAAACTGCAAATCAATCCACACTAAATCACCCTGAAAATCCCTGCCACTGCGGCAAAGCCATCCCGATTCCAGCCCTTCCTCCTCTCCTGCTCCATCTTCACTGCAATAAGGAAGTCTCCATTGTTCAGTTTCTAAATGATTTTGCAGAAGCATTCATCCTTCCAGACAGAAAACTTCACAATCTTGGGCTGGGGACAGATAAGAAAATAATGCCAGGGGTGGGGAAGTAACTCAGTTCATAACTATTTTGCCCCACATATGGGGAATACTTTTTCCGTTTCCCAACTCTGATGTTGACACATTATGAAAACATGTCACCACACCAGGCTGACTTATCTTATAGGAAATATTTGCTCTTTTATTCATCATCTTGCTTATTTTGACTCCTGAATGAGCAATTCCTTCCTTCCTCGTCCCTCCACATGTATCTGCCCCATAAAGCTACCTGAATAAAAGAATCTTCTTTAGCTACAACCTACACACATCCTATGAACCCACCTTCAGCATCATTTATTACTGTATAAATAAAAGAGCACTAGAATAAGCAGCTCATCCTGTTGTTCCAGGTAGGGACAATACAAGGCTGGCACAGACCGCATTTCTCAATTCAAAGGAAATTATAAAAGCACACTGTATAATCTCAATATTTCAAATATGCATATCTTTCCATCTAGCAATTCTACTATTAGGGTTTTTTCCAATAGAACTCTTTTCCCAACAAGGCAAAGATAGGCATGTGAACAATGCTTGAAAAATTATAACCGATCTAAATTTCTATCAAGAGAGGAATGGATAAACAATACATGTAGTAACATGTGACAGAAACTACAGAACCCTTAAAAATTAATGTATACCTACATGAACTGATTCAGAAAAATTTTCTTAAGATACAGCTAAATTTAAAAATTAACTGAAGAACAAATTGAATAGTATGAACCCATTTTTATAAAATACATATATGGTAGGGTGTCACTTTTTAATTTTTATTTTTCGATTACAGTTAACATTCAATATCATATTATTTTCAGGTATGCATCATGGTGTTCAGACATTTATATAATTTACAAATTCATGCCCCTGATAAAGCTAGTACTGACCTGGCACCATACATAGTTATTACAATATTGTTAACTATATTCTCTATGCTGTACTTGACATCTTCATGACTATTTTGTAACCACCAATTTCTACTTCTTAGTCCCTTCCCCTTTTTCACCCAGCACCCCAACTCCCCACCCCCAACTGGCAACCAGCAGCTTATTCTCTGTATCTATAAATCTGTTTGTTTTGTTTGTATTGTTCCTTAGATTCCACATATAAGTGAAATCATATGGTATTTGTCTTCCTCTATCTTATTTCACTTAGCACAATATCCTCTAGGTTCATCCATGACATCGCAAATGGTAAGATTTCATTCTTTTTATGGCTGAGTAATACTCCATTGTATATTCCACTTCTTCTTTATCCAATCATCTATTGATGGGTACTTAAATTGCTTCCATATCTTGGCTATTGTAAATAATGCTGCAATGAACATAGAGATTCATATATCTTTCCAAATTAGTGTTTGGGATCTTTTTGGATATATAACCATAAGTGGTATTGCTGGATTGTAGGTAGTTCTATTTTTACTTTTTCCGTAGCGGCTGCCCTCCATACTGTTTTCCATACAGGCTGCACTAATTTACAATCCCACCAACAGTGCACAAGGATTCCCTTTTCTCCACTTCCTTGCCAACACTTGTTTCTTGATTTATTGTTGATAGCCATTCTGACAGGTATGAGGTGATATCTCATTGTGGCTTTAATTTGCATTTCTCTGAAGATTAGTGATGCTGAGCACCTTTTCAAGTACATGTATTTTTTTAATCAAGAAAAATAGATAACAAATCCTTAACAATAGTTATCTCTGGGGGTGGAATTTCGGAAGACTTTTTTTCTTTATGTATTTTGATATTTAATGTTTTATAAGAAGCATATATTACTTTTCTAATCAACAAATATATAAATAATAAAATAAATATATATGTAATAAAGCATGATGTAAACAATGAAATTATCTTCCATTTTGCCTCATTTTTCTATCTATTTAACAGCTATTAAAAGATTTGATCTGTTGAGTGCAACTGTAGCAGGTTCTGAGAATACAAAAACGAGCCTTTATAGAGGTCATAATCTAGGGGTAGAAAGCACCACTCCTCTGCACACTTTCATTAGAGTTCATAATCTTGGCTTGGCTTCCCAACCAACCAAGATAAAAAATACAAATAATGACCTAGATCCATTCAAGTTCTTTGTCTTCCCCAAATTCACCTATTATGGATAGACATAAGGGTGATAGCTGCCACTCTACAACTCAGGGGCTGGCCACCTGAGATCCCTCCAGCCTCTGGGTGCTCAAGTCTTTATGGGGCTTACTAATAGCAAAATTATAATCACTAACATTTATTCAGCACTTATTCTGTGTCAGACCAAATTTTTCTTGCATGTTATCTCATGTCATCCTCATAAACAGCCTAATGAAATAGTTACCATCACATTTTTTTTTTCAGATATGACAGCAGAGATTTGCCAAGGCCACCCAGCTAATACATGGCAGAGCCAAGATTGCATACAGCTCTAGTCTTTAGACCCCTACAGCAGTGCTGGACATATAGTAGGAGCTCACACCAGAAATGATCACTGCAGTAGCTAGTAGTTCTAGTAACATTTGCTAAGCTGTCAGCCTGTGAAAGGAAACTGATGAAGCAAGGGAAAAACAAAACACAATTATGAGATTTGAAAAGTCCATGCCAGTAACCTGTCAAACTCATGATTTATGAAAAGCGTTAATGAAGTATAAACAATTCCATGTGGGTCATTCGATCAAGCTCTTGATGGTGAGCTTTCACTGTTTGGAATCTGGGTAGCTACGGAATAGAATACTAATTCTTTACAGGAGAAAACTTCAGATTGAATTATGTTGTAATTATGAACTCAGGAAGGGGGCCGGCATATAAGTATGTCTGTATGCTGAGCATGTGTGTTGTCTATAAGACCAGGTTCTCTCACATCAAGCCCTCATGAAATGCAGCATGCTCTAGATTCAAGTTCAAGCTTCAACTACAGGATTTAAGTTATGAACCCATCTCACCTTCGATTTCCATCCCCTAGCCAATGAGGATACTGAAGCTATCCGTCTCATGAGACTTGTGCAGAAGACAGCACAACAGGAAATCTCGCTGGCAGTATTGCATCTTTTCTTAGGGCTGAGAAATATTCCATTTTATATATGAACCAAAAATACTGCCATTTGCAACATGGATGGATCTTGAGATAATCACACTAAGTGCTATAAGTCAGACAGAAAATATTGAAAACCATATGATTTCACTCACATGTGGGATATAAAACTGAAAGCAACAAACAAACATGACAAACAAACAGAGACTCATGGACTCAAACTGTGGATTAGTGATTACCAGAGGGAAGCGAGGTTAAAAGAGGTTAAATATTTGGTGACGGGAGGAAATCTAACTTTGGGTGGTGAACACACAATGTAATATATATATGACATACTGTTGAATTGTACACTTGAAATTTATTTTATTTTAATAATCAATGTCACCCCAATAATTTTTGTTAAAAAAATAAAATATATTCTCGCTAGGCTCCCACCTCTTAACTCTTTAGGCTCAACTTCCACCTTAATTTCATCCAATGAAGAGTCTTCTAGCTTCTAGCATATGCTAGAAACTGTGCTTTAACATAAAGTCAAAAAAGCATACCTCTACTCCCAAAATGGCTCAAAATCTACTTAGGGAACTCAATTCCATTATAGAATCTAAACATAATTGCCCAGATAGTACACTTTTAGCATGACACTCCCTTCTTAAGAATAGATAAAAGGCTGCCTATCCATTCTCAGATCAAATATAAAACTGCCTATCTTCTAGCCCAAGGCATGGCCTTCCTCCTATATAAAACTCTTCAGTTCATAGCTGTCTTTCTTAACTCTGAATAATTTCAACACCAGTATTTAAAATGTGTTTCGGGTCTCAGAGTTTTTCTCAACCCTACATTGGGCACACAATTGGACCTTAAAGACATTTTGAACAAAATAATAAAATACAAACAGGGAAAAGGGGAAACTATTATTAAAATATTTTTCGTATTCTCATAATGAAGTTAGGCTTCTTTTAATTACTATCAAATTGCTAATTTCTCATGTGCTCTTGGTGTGTTTAGAAGCAAACAGGTCCTCAGAAGTAATCCAATCCAACCTCTTATTTTCCAGATGAACAAATTGCCATCCGGAGAGAGAAAATGGTCTGTGGCTTGCAAATCAATTCACTTATTTATTGGATAAATATTTATTAAACATCTATTGCATGTCAGCACTACTCTAGACCTTGGGGAAACTGACAAATTATAATGGGAGATAAAAGACAATAAACAAGTAAACAAATGAATATATGCTATAATTTCTAGTAGAGATTAGTACCATGAAGAAAAAGGAGCATAAAAAAATGGTAGAATTAGCATGTTACTTTAGATAACGTCAGGAAAAAGAAACAGCAAGTGCACAGGTCTTGAGGCAAGAATGTGTGCCTCAGGAACTGAAAGAAGACTTATGGTATTGGAATATGGTGAATAAGGAGTAAGAGAATTTAAAGTAGAAAAGGGCCATATTTTTAGGGCCGGGTGAGCTATGACGAACTTTGGGTTTCCTTCTAAAAAGCAGCCTTTTGCAGAATCCTAAGCACAGGATTGACATGATTTTCTTACATTTTTAAAAGATCATTCTGTGTGGAGCAATAGGAACACACTCACTCATTGCTGGTGAAGATGCAAAGTGATACAGCCCCTTTGGAAGACAGTTTGGCTGTTTCTTATAAAACTAAACATACTCTTATCATGATTCAGTAATCATGCTTAGTATTTACCCAAAGAAATTGAAAACTTATGTTCACACAAAAAACCTACATGGATGTTAATAGCGGCTTCATCATAATGGCCAGACTTAGAAGCAACCAAAATGTTCTTCAGTAGGTGAATGGGTAAATAAAATGTGACACATCCAGACAATAAATATTATTCAACACGAAAAAGAAATAAACTATCAAATCACCAAAAGCCATGAAGAAAACTTAAAGGCATATTAGCAAGTTAAAGAAACCAATCTGAAAAGGCTGCATACTGCATGATTCCAACTATATAACATTCCAGAAAACTATGGAGAGAATAAAAAGGCTGCCAGAAGTTGAGGAAAAGGAGAAATAAATAGGCAGAGCACAGAGAATTTTTAAGACAGTGAAACTACTCTGTATAATATTGTAATAGTAGATACATGTCATTATACACTTGTCTAAACCCATAGGATGTACAACGACAAGAATAAACCCTAATGTAAACTACGGACTTTGTGTGATAATGATGTGTCAGTGTAGGCTCATCAGTTGTAATAAATGTACCACTGTGGTGAAGGATGCCAATAATGGAGAAGGTTGTGTCTGTGTGAGGACAGGGGCTACATGGGAAATCTCTATACCTCCCCCTCAATTTTGCTGTGAACCTAAAACTGTTCTCAAAGACAAAGTCTGTTTTTTAAAATAGATTATGTTGGTAACCGTATGGAAAATAAAATAAAATAAAGACCAATGATGGCAGAAGGAAATGAGTCTAGATAATAGATAAAGGAAGCGAGTACTAAGATGGCAGTGGCAGAGTACATTTTGAAGGTAGAACTGACAGGCTTGTTGATGACCTGGATGGGAAATGTGAAGGAAAATTAGATCTTCAACCTCATGATCCTGAGAACAGAAGACCAAGGAAGAAACAGATTTGGAGCAAAGTAAAATTCTCTGCTCTGGACATTAAGTCTGAAATGCTGTGTTGAACACAGCATGGGTAGAAATGGTGAGCAGCAGTTGAATGTAAACATGTAATATTCAGAGGTACTCTTGGGGCTAGGGATATAAAATTGGGAATCACCAGCTTATAACAGCATTGAAAGCCATGGGACTAGATAAGATAACCAGTGAGAGTAGATAGTAAAGAGAAGTGAACTGAACATTGTTCCCAGGAGCACACCAACACTTAGAGTCCAACAACAAAAATATTGACCATAAGTTGCATACCAGCTTGAAAACAGAAGGGATTTAATGAGACAGAAAGAACTCAGATCCTCACTAGCCAGAATCTTGAACTGGAATACTGAAATGCTACAGACTCTATTTCTTTCTTGTGGGTAACAGGAGAAGGCACAGATCCACTTGCATATGCCTTCTTAGGGGTGAGGTAAGCTAATTGAGCTTGTATGCCCTTAGTGCAGCTGAGGTGAAAGCAAGCCCTTAACTACGACAGCAAGGAAGTTGCCTAAATCTTCAGCACAAATACCAAGTGCCAGACCATGAGTAGCAGACAAATGGCAAGGGAAAAAACTCATCAGGCAGAGAATAAGCAATGCCTTTTGCTTAGGAGAGTTGGGACCTTCTACAAGTAAAGTGGATCCAATGATCATGAAATGCAGTGGGTCAAGCCCTGTGTTGGGTAATACAGGGCAGATGCAGAGATACAAACATCTTCAGACAGATGCCAGTGAACTGGCCTTAAGGAGAAAGTGGCTAAAGCTGGCCACCTAAAATCCTGAAATGTAGAAGAAGCCTCACACCACATCACTGTCCCCTCTCACCTTCCTGGAATCCCACCATGCACAGTAAGTTGAGTTTTCCACTGTGCTGTGTTAAAAGGCATCTTGGAGGTGTGTGCTTGAGAAAGTCCTGGAGCAAGCCTTGATCTCTGCCACCTGCTTCTGACAGTCCTGGCCTCCTGCTGCAAGAGCATACAACAGCATGCCAATCAAAACTGTCCTGACAGCAGAGAGGATAAAAAAATTTGTAAAGAGACCATCCCAGTAAGAAATAGGAGTGATTTTCACAACTGCTTTATTGTCACCCTTCAAAAGCCCAGTGGTCTGAGTCTTGCTACTCCTTCTTAAGGGAATGTGGATTCTGCTCCTAACTCTTCTGACATAAAGGAGGTTCTGTTGTTAATTTTTTAAATAAAACTATTAGTATTAAATTATGCATTGTAGCATTCATACAGGGCAAATACTTGTCTTATATACCTTCTCTCTCCAATCCTTCACCTGTGGCAGGCATCGTTAATCAATTATGATACATTTCTCTGCTGCATCAGGATGCAACCTTAGAATCCGTTTCATCACAGCACTGCAAGTAGCATTATTAATCAAAACTACCATAAGGTTGAAACATATTCCCCATCTCTGGCATAGTAGTTAGCAGCAGCATGTTTAGAATTGAACACAGCTCTAAATACTGGTTCTACCATTACTGGCCTTGGGATATTGGGTCCCAGTTTAACTTTGGACACATTAACTAAATCTCTCTGAGCTTCTGTTCTTCAGAGAAAAAGCCCATGTTCCTAAGAGAGCTTAAGATGACGGGACATATTTGGATTGAGAGGAGTCGGGCAAGTCTTCCTTGAAAAGGGAGTTCTTGAACTGAGATATGGGGGAGAATGGGAGCACCCTCACCACAGCAGGGGAGCATACTACATGAGAGAAGATCTGTGAAGACAGAGAACAGAGATCAAGGGATCATCGGGCAAGGGCCAGACTACATAAAGCTTTTAGAACATATTAAAAATTTTGGTCATTATCCAAAATGCCATAATTGACCAAACAAAGGATGAAGCAGGGTGGCAATGTGATCATTTGGGTGGCGACATGATCAGATTCCAATCTGAAGACATTTCCACTGTCTCTCCTATAGTAAAAATATATCAGAGGGAGATGAGGGTCGAAATGAGAAGACCAGTTTGGAAGTGACTGCTGTATTCAGGAGAAAGTTATGGAAACTTAGACAAGGGAGGCAGACTTTGCAGACTCAGAGAGGTGAAGAAAACTCAGAGATCTTTGAGGAGATTTGATGATGAATTTAGGGAGATCAAGGATAACACCAGGGGTTTGGGTTCAGCCTTCCAGGTGGATAGTAGTGGTGGCATTCACTAAGACAGTGAACATCAAAGAAGACCAGATATTTTTTGGTTTTTGTTTTGTATTTTTGTTGGAAAAGATTTGCAGATCCAAGTAAAAACATTTAAAAGGCAGACGGAGACATAAAATCAGTCTTGCTGGCATATTCAATCAATGCATGAACTCTCACATAGTCTCAAAAGTCTCCTTCAAAAGATGACTAACCGAAGAGTGAACAAGCTGATTTTCTCATATCAGTATGGACATACAATACACACAGCAGTGCCATCTATCCAAAGGCCTACCTACACTAAGAATACTTGTCCTTGCTGCTTCTTCCCAGAGTCCAGATGTTGAGTAACTGGATCCTGGAATCATAGAATGTTAGCTCTGGAGGGAACATGGAGATCATCCAATGCCACTGCACGGCCATGCGGAGATGTGCTGGGATGATCCAGCTGGATAGAGAGGGTGATGGCCTCAGAGAGAGGACACCTGGATAGTTGCCTTGCCCATTAACATTTTACTGACCATATTTTACAGATTTGAAAACTGAGTCCCACCAAAGTGAACCAACTCGTCCAAGGTTATAAAGGGAGTTAGTTGTGCGGCTGGCACCTAAATCTACACACTCCCAAAACTTTTCAGCATTTCCAAGTTTTCAAAAGTTTTTAAATCCACAATTATGATAATGAGTATATGGAAGAGGTATTAGCAAATCTATGAATTAAACTCCTGTCTAGACATCTAGTTTCACTCATTCATTCAACAAATATGCACTGAGGACCTACTAAGTGTTATATACAGGGCCAAAGAGAAGCGTTGGTATAAATGCAGATCTTAGTTAATCCAAGGACTGGGTAAAAGGCCTGACTGTACTGGTGAAATACAAAGTTTTGAAAATTAAATTATATTTGTGGAAATTTGAAAACATTTTCCAGGTTCTAAAGGGAGTCCAGAGTTCTACACAAGAATTCAATTTCATCTAGTGATTTGCCACCATGAAGTCAGAGTATAGAAGCTCAAGTAGCCACAGGAATTTGATTTTTACACAGGGCAAGAGCACACAAAAGGTGTGACACCAACTTGCTTTCTGCAAGGACCATGCCTTCTCGCGTGGGATCAGAAAGATTGTGTTCCACAAGTAACAATGGCCCTGTCTCATAGGGTCATAGATTTAGTTCAGTGAGGTCTCTGAAAGTTCAGATCTCTATCAGAAACAGCCCAATGAATTTGAATCCCTTTGATATCTGGTTATTGGTATGAAAACAGGACTTTTGGCACTAGATACTACTGATGAGCCACAGTAGGCAAGGAGTCTTTATTACAATTCTACCTGGAGTCAACTGAAAAAAGCTGAATAAAAGAGAAGAACAAAAGAAAAAGATTAACTGGAACTTTCCAAACCTCAAACTAGCCATTATAGTTTGTATTTTGCACAAACTTCAGACTCCTTGTTCCTTTCACCCTCTACATGAGACACTGGATTATTTATTTACCATCCTTTAGGTTGTGACTAAATGTTGTAACTTACAAGTGTTTTTAACCTTCCTGCTATACATGGATTGCCTACACAAATTTGGAAACTAAATGGATACATTTGATAATGTGAAATGGATGGGACATATTGTAATCATAAAAATGAAAATTATGAGGACTATACAGCAACCTGAAAATGCTTGATATAATGTTAATAAAAGAATGCAAACTGTTAAATATCCTCTGACTGTGACTTGTAAAAACAGGCTTGAATTCAGTAAGACTATATATATAAATGGCATATCACTGTTTATGAACAATAAAGTATTGTATTAAGATGAAAAGATTAAGGATTAGTGGGGTAAAGAAACATTTTTTCAGTTTTCCATAATGTAGTTTTCTTTTAAGTGTTTTTTAAATTATTTTTTGACAGGTTGGGAATCCAATATGGTATAGTAAAATAGTCCTTACAGGTGACAGAACAGAATGCTCTCACTTTTCCTCTTTGTCTGCTTGTCATCCTTCTTTGTCCAATTTCAGCCAGTAACAAAGCAAAAGACACTTATTTGAAACTCAAGTCTTGATGACAGTTTCACAGAGTAGCTAACATCCTTGGGCCCAATAAACAAGGAGCATCTGTGGAGGGAAAAAATAATCTGAATTCAAATCCCAATCCTTCATTTCCTCACCTGGTAAGAGGGAAGAAGGAGAAGGAAGGAATGTTTGCTGTATTCCTACTATGTACCAAGCTCTGGGCTTGGCAATTTTTCAGACATCATTTCCTCTAATCTTCACATCAGCCCCATGAGACAAATATTAACCTTCAGTTTACTGGTGTACACTGAGGCTTCGAGACATTAAATAATGTGTTCACAGTCACACAGCTAGTAAATGCCCAAGCCAGGATCCAAACTGGGACTGTCTGCCACCAGAATCTGCTCCTTTCACTGTCTGCATGCAACCTCCCAGGGTTGTTCTGGGACTGAATTAGCTAATGGGCCAGGCTCACAGCGGGGGACTGACAAATATTTGTTGAATCAGAATCTTACTAGTTTCCCTTGACCAGCACACAGAAGAAAGGTTTTCCCTTTGCCACTGAGTGAGGCTCTGCTGATCCATCCCATGGAAAACGGCTACCATGTACCTCCAGGGGTGGGAGGCAGGTCTTTCTCCACTGGAGCAGAACAGCAGCCTGAAGGAATCCTGTTAGTGGAGGTGTCTGAGTCAGGGCAGCACCTAGACACCCATAGCTTCCACTGGATGCAGGTCCTGAGCATTCTTCAAGCCCAACAGTATGTTGATACTCAGTCGTAGGTAAGAAGTTCTGCACTGCCCAGTTAGAATAGAAAGAGGACTCAGGGAGAAGAAACAGGGAGCACTGGGGGTGTAAGGAGGACATGTAAAAGGGCTCCCTCTTTCTCTCCATCGTTGCCTCTTCAGCCACAGGCTTCAGCACAGTCCAAAGGGACAGCACAACCAGGTTCTGCTCCCTTTTTAAAACAGATTCCTAATTTTAATTCAGCGCTGCTCCACAGAAAGCACATAAAGGTAATTATTTTCTTAGATCCACCATCATTGCATAAACAGAACTGTCCATTCTTTTCTCCTTTTCTTCACCATGAAGTGAGGATAATTTCTCTCCTTTTAATATGACCAAGATTATTTTTTTGCTTCAGATGCAAGAAAAGGATAGGAACATTATTGACAACCCCAAACTATTCTAAAATGTAATCTTTTCCCTGGCTTTTTCACATTACAATACATTGAAAGGCTCAGATAGCAGAATTAAAGACAGACACTTCCCTAGCATTTTGAAATCATTGAGTTACAATCCTTTTGATGCAAAGGACTTCTTTTTTTAACCATGATGTCTTTTATGTGTATAGTTAAAAAAAAAAAAAAAATGTTCATGGTAACAAATGCACCAGGAAAAAAAAGGTTAGAAAGAAATGGAAATCCTGTTTGTGTCCATAGGTGAATTGCTGCTGTGAGGCGGCTGCAATCTGACTTTGTACAAAAAGGGTCACTGAACAGAAGGTCAGGCAGCTGGCCATTTCCATCTCAAAGATGCTATCAAAAGGCCAAGAGGCAGTTCACCCAGCAGCCCTTTAGCAAACAAGATTTTCTCCTCTCTCGTTTATGATATTTTTTTATGCCAAAATAGTTTAGCGAGAAAGGTCCCTGATTCATTTCCCCTGTAACACGAGTGGCTTGTGTGAGGTTTGGGGAGGACTTTAGTTTAAGGAATTGGAAGAGTTTTGAGTAATGAGGAGCCATTTGGTAGCCACTTATCAAAGATTTTGCAGCGAGGTAATAAATCACGGCAGAGCCCCTTCATTCCAGGCCGAGACAAGTGGGGAAAGGTAACTTTGTTATTAGGAATTATGGCTTGTCAGGTCTGCAATGAGAGAAATCAGTTTTACAAACACCTCGCTTATTAACTAAGAACCTCTTGCAAAAACTGTAGGAGAAAGGCACAAAATTGGGGGAAATTATGATTTTGATGAAGTTTGAGATCTCAGTAGTTATATCTGACCTAGTTGCAAAATAATACTGGGAGAGCCAGAAATTACAAATCCCTAAATTTCATGGGCTTATATGATATAACCACAGCAGGAGTAATAGGCAATCCAAAAAATGGAAGAAAAGTCCCAGCCCAATATTGTTCACTGCTGAAATCTCTCGAGGATGCTACTAAGAACAGGTCTCTAGTCATTACAGAAAAAAAAAAAAATGAAATGGTTAACACTAAAAGCACCACCCTTTGGCCTGGCTATTAGGGAGACTCGGGGCAGTCTAGGCCAATGCTGAGAGTCTTGGGCCCACTTCTGATCAGAATCACCAGCCTAAGGCTAACCCAGAGGATAAGCCAGTCCTAGTAGTGCCAAAGGGTGAAAATCAGTGAAGTCCCTTCCATCAACAGATCCTAGAAATGCATAAGAAAGCTAAGAAAAGGTCAGGAGCTGCATAAGCACAGGAACATGGTAACACAAAGATCAAGGGTAGATAAAAAATATAATGTCCGCAATAATGACTTTAAAAGGGTTGTGTAGTAAAATGAGTCTTTGTCATAAAAGGAGGGATGGTATCTAGTAAGGTCTCAAGGCATAGGCCAGGTCAGGTACATACTAGCTGTAATGTTCCCCCGAGCTGTCTTTAAGAAGCCCTCATGCTTTGCCATCTTTAACCCTTTTCTCTGTAAAATGATACAAATGGTTTCCCAGCTGGGCCTTTTACCTCCACAACAGCATGAGACTTGATTGACCCATCCCTGGGTGACCAGTCATTAAGGGCACAGAGCAGCCATGGAAATCTCACAGAGGTCAAGGTGGGGTCTAGAAACAGCCTCCTGGGAGGGTACACCAGCGATTTCTTTGCTGCCTTGTTCATGCTAGTAAGCTCTGTGTCCAGTGATAAAAATAATTCTAACACTCTTGAAGAATAAATGAAAAAAAAAAGTATGACTAACAACTGTTCTATTTTGAAGATATACTTAATACTATGAAGGAAAAGTGTGATTTCCCCCAAATATTCTAGTAGTTTTAATTGAGTGCTATCTATAATCTAATATAATGAATGACCTTGCCTTTTCTTATCATTTCATCTTTCAAAGAGACCCTTATTTAAGTTATTTTATGCATACAGGGGCAAAAAGGATATCCTCTCTTGCTCTTTACATTTTTCCAGGAATTTTCTGTCTCTAATGCTTGGGAGAAATGTCTGCTGGCAGAAAGGAAGGGGTGGGAGAGAGAAGGAGGGAAAGAAGGAAGTATGGAGGGAAAGAAGGAAGGAAGGAGGGAAAGAAGGGACAAATAGAGGAAGGGAGAAAAGGAGAGAAGGAGAAAGAGAGGGAAGGACGGTGTAAGGGAGGAAGGAAGAGGGAGAGAGGGATGGAGAAAGGCAAATCCAAAGCTGTACTGGCCGCTGCTTCAAGAAGCAATCACTGACATCTGTCAGAACTCCCACTAAATGAGGGTCTGTCTTAGGTGTTTGCTCTGCTCCTGTCCACCTAATTGTGTGGCGTTGACGATGATGGAATTTGTTCCTTAAGGAAATGAGGAAACATGAGCCTTGCTGCTTTAATAGCAAGATATCTTCTGAAATAATAAATGACCCAGAGGTTGGATTTGACAACAGGAAAGGCTACTTCCTAGGATCTCCCCAGAGGTATCAGGAGCAACGGTGATTATTAGAGAGAAAGAAAGGAGTTTGGGAGGAAGATGGCATGAGAGGAAAGGATGGGAAGGAAGTGTGAGGTAACAACATGAAAGAGAAAAGAGATCTTGCTGAATTCTTTGCCCATAACAGCTAGGCTTTTAACTGGAACAATACACTTTGAATAGCATGACCTGCAGCTCTTTAGGCACTGGGCAAATTCATTAATAAGAACGTTTAAAAGCCCCACCTGGTAATTCCCTAGTAGTGGCTGGTGGGCTTCTAGAATACACGAGACACACAGTGATACTGTCACTGCCCTTAATGTCTCTCTAAACTCATTCTACAAGTAGTCTCTCCTTGTACTTACAGCCTCACATCCTGCAAGCCCAAGAGAATGCCATGTTCAGATCCCTAGGGCAGGCTTCTGTGGCCAGTCCCCTGTATGAGCCTCAGCTCAGAAACCAACCGGCAGAGGGAAGGAGCACACACGAGTCTGTGGTTAGATGTTCACATTTTCACTGAATACAGTAGGTGATCCCACGAGCCCCCTCAGAATTCCTGTAGGGAAGAAAGGATGTCAGCATCCAAGAGAGTGTGGGCCAAAAGTAGTCTGACCGAAATTCACCCTCTAGGCATGAGGACAATTGAGGGAACTTGCAATGGCCCATAATATTAATGCCTTCCTTTTCATTTACCTGCTTACTGTATTCACACAGAATAAAAATCCGTTGGGTTGTTATTATCTCTCCCATGTAACATATGAGGAAAACTGAGACTCAGACAGGCTAAACGACTGCTCTAAGCTAGCAAATGACAGAGCCAGAACAGACTCTCTGATCTCCTGACTCCAAGTTCAACAGTCCTAGAGCTAGGACTGGTCTGCTTGAGGAGTGTGGAAAGCTCTTTCAACCCAGACAATAAATTTCTAATCAAACTGAGTTAGTGCTGGGGATTCGCACTGTTTGACATCCTTTGAGTTAAAGAATAGAGTCCCCAATGTCGTCTCTAGACTCAGCAAACCAGACAGCAACTCCTAGCCTTGAATGAGGCAATAAGACGAGAGGAACACAGAACCAGCTTCTCGCACCTGCCAGGGGTGGGTGGAGGGCCACCAAGGGAAAGTCAGGACTCTCAGAAAGCAGTTGGAAGGGCCCTAGTACCAGGTAAAGAGCAGGGAGGATGGAGGTGAAGAGGTGGAAGAAAAGGAAAGAAAATTAGAGACTGTTCACCTACAGAGGAGCCACCAGCCATTGTAAGGTATCTGCAAGAGATAGCCAACTTGCCTCTCCTCCACCTGGAGGGAAGAAAGGAGATTACCAAGGGATACAACTTGGGAACATGTCTTGAGCCAGCCCCTCTCCCCTCCCAAGCCCTCTGGACCTCAATCGAAAAATCTCAGATAATATCCTTTACCCTGGGTAAGTAACTGAGCAGATTCTCAGCTGAGAGGGATCACCCTGCCATACTTGGGCTTGTGGGAGAACAATTTATATAATTGGCCCCTCAAAACTCAGAGTGATCGTTAAGACAGGAACAGCTGGGCTCTAGTGAAAAGAGCACTGGCCCCAGTCTGGGACACAGGGTAAAAAGAACCAACAATTATTGAACTCCTACTACATATGGGGTAATGTGCCAGGCACTGTGCATTTCTAATTTAATCCTCCCAATAGCCCTGTAAGATAGGTATGATTATCCTCATGTGACAATTGAGGAAACTGAGGCTTCGAGATTAAGTAACTTGTCCAAAGCCACATAAGTAGTTAAGCGGCAAAGGACGAAATTCAAACAATCCAGCACAAATTATGCTCTTTCCATTACACTAAGTGGCTTCAGTAAATTTCATAGAATTATTTCAAGAATTAAATTAAATGACACTAATAAAACTCTGGAAAACCCCAAAGCACTGTGCAAGTGTTAGCTCTGTGTGTGCATATGTGTACACATACTATATTCAGATCTACAGTTTCTTGTATAGAACAGCCATGATACATATGAATTAGTATCAGTGGCACGTTTCTCTCCACAAAGCAAATATCTGTACCTTACACAATTCCCCTGTGAACGCCATCATCACCATGGCCATTAAATATGGTCCCCAGATGAAGTATGAGCATGCTGGTCAAAAATGGATATTCACAGGCTGAAAGCACTTTATGATTATCAAGGGACAAAAAAATGAATTAAAATCACACCCCGCTAAGTGCCACAGAAGTATTTTCAAATTAGCATCGTTGCTGCTATCTCCTCAGTCCCTGGCATGTGGGTTGTACCTGCTGACATGTCCCTCAGGAAAACTAATATGTTCAAATCAGACCCAAGACAGCTGATTACAGTTTATTTTCTATGCCAGTGACAACAGAAACAGGCCTGCTTTGTCAAAGGGGTAACGTGCTGTGGGCTCTCTCCTGTCCTAATGAAATGTGTGCCTTTTCTGAGGATCATCTCTGTGCTTTACAAATTCCCAGCAAGGCTGAGACTAGAGTAAGACAAGGGAGGCATCTAAAGCTCAAAATTTAAAGAAGGAAGGGATTCTCCGGGTCATGCAAGTGCTGACCCTGTCCTTGCATGTCCCTGAAAGTGAGCACCACCCAAAAGGTTGCACCCCAGGCACTACTCGAAATGCTTAGCACCAATACCTAACTTAACAGGAGATAATTTTTCCTTTTCCATATTGCCATTTTTTAATTCTAGAAACTATAGTGACAGGAGCAGATCAGTGGTTGCATGGGACTGGGGGTCATGGGAGGAGATTAACTATAAAGAGGCAGGAGGAAACTTTTCAGGGCAATGGAGCTATTCTATGTCTTGATGAGATGGAGATTCATCAAATCGTACACATAGAATTATCAAATCTTATTCTATGTAAATTACACCTCGATAGAGCTGGAAAAATGTCATTTTTTCACAATAGAGCAGCATAACTTAAGAATGTCAGTGAAAATGTTTCTGTTACAGGGAGACAGAAATATTAGGTCTGCCAAAGTGTCTCAATAACAGGGTACTTCATCAGAATATGTCAATATTTTGTGGTATAAATCACCATCTGACAGCTGCCTGAGGTGGAGACGTGTAACATTGAACAGGCCCAGAGTGTATGTTTCTGTGTCACATCCTCCAGGAGCATTAGTTAACCTATTAGAAGTTAAAGGCAATAGCACTCCTCATGTGGATAATAGGTAGGGTAGTCTGGTACACTAGAAAAAAGCAAATGTTCTGAGTCAGCATGCAACTCTTGTTCCATAATCCAAACATGTGGTATTGCCAGAGCCTTATCCTACTCCATTTCCGTATTTACTTGGCAAATCAAAAACGTGAGGTCCAAATGTTTTTACCTTACCCATTTGATTTACCAAGGGACAGCCTGGTGGCAGGATTCAATCTATAAAGTTGGTGATAGTAGAAGAAATTTCTCTTACCCTGTTATCCCCAGGGGTAAGATGTCTAGAGCTTGGTAGTAAAAGCATTATTCCATTCTTTTTAAAGATCTGCTTGGGTGGCCCCTCTCAGACCCACCCAGAAGTATCTGGAGAGAGGAAGTCCATGGAGATACCCACATACCCATTTTGGAATCCTATACAGCCAGCCCTGAGAGGAAGGGATGGATAAGGTCTCAGTTAAGAGGCTTGGTCCTCAGACCTCTGGTTGAAACCTCAGGTTGGGAGTAAAAAGAGGAAACCAGTAGTCCACTGATGTCACCCACACAACAAACCTTTAAGTCACAATTTCAAGGATAATCATTGTCATTTCCAGTCCTTTAATCTTTGGTTGACAAGATCTGATGGAAAACTGGGTCTAGGACTTAGTATGAGCACTTCATTAATATATGCATTCAATTCAACATTTTCTAATGATGTCTAAAACTCTTCAGCTCAGCTCCTTCCCCTGAGCTACAGAAATGGTTTTCCACCTGTCCACTGACCATTGTTCCCCAGATGTTTGTCAAGAAACCCTAATTCGGTGAGGGCAAGTCCAAATTCAACATCATTACACAAAATTCTACCCCTTACCTAAACCCCTAAATTAGAGATTAGCACCCAATTACCCAAGCCCCAAACTGAGAGGGCACTTTGAATTCCCTCTCCTCTTCAGCCACCATCATACCCAATTAATCACCAAATTCCATCAATTCTATCTCATAGACACCTCTTAATTCCACCTCCTTCTCTCTCTCCATTGCCACATGTCACACTTTTCTTGACAACTCCTAATTGTTCCTCCACTACCAGTGGGATGATTCCCTGATTTGTCCTCTACAGTTTATGCTCTTGGAGCCCCATTCATGTCTCCTTTACCAACTGAGGCACTCATCCACTTGATACTGCAGGTTTGGGCTGCTAACAGCTAATACTTATAACCTTTTCTAGAAGACTATCTACAGCTGATAGAGAAATCTTACCTAGAGTTGCTTAGGATGCCAAACCCTTGGAGGCAGCAGGACAACCTCTGAAGTGTAGCTCCTGCTCCACAGCCACCCACCCCCAAGTTCAAGCTGAGGCTAGATTCTTCCTGAAATCACACCTTTGCCCAGCTTCTTCCCTTGCCTTGTCCCACTTCCCTCCCTCCCTCAAAGTATTTTTTCCTCTGAGAGCACTCCTCCATCTCAGGCTCTGCTTCTAGGGAATCCAACCTAAGGCATGCTTCATATTGGCACAAAATGATTCATTTTTAAGGCATAGTTGGTCATGTAACTCCTTGGCATACATTTTTAAAGTTTATAGCCCATGATGAACATATATCCAAAGACCTTAGTGTATCATATAAGCTCTTGCCTATTTCTCCAGACTCTTCTCCTACCTGTGCTCTGTCCAAGTCGCCCACTGCAACCAGGCCTTCTACCCTTTCCCTCTACTAAACTGCTTCACTTCCCCCAAAATCATGCTCTTTTACACCTTTATATGGGCTCATGTTTATCCTGAAATTCATTTAATCATCTTGTTTGTGCTCTCATTCACCTTTTAAGACTCAGTTTAAACTCTTCCTTGAACTTTTCCTGAGCCTTCCTACCCTCTTAGGCAGAGTCAGACACCCCATCCTTCATAGTTAAGAGGTGTTTGTGTACACCTCTATTACCATATTCGCCCTGTCATGTTGTAGTTCTATGTTACCATCAAGATAATTCAGTGCATGCTAATATGAGTTTTGTCAGGATAGGGACTGTGTCTTAGGCATCTTTATATCCTCATGCTTAACACAGTGCCAGTGCAGAGTAGGTGCTCAACAAAAATTTATTGACTACATAAACCACCAAGAAATCTTCTATTCTCTAGTCCTGGAAATGTACTTTCCTTTTGTTTCCATTTTTTCCAAAACAATAGTATGGGCTCAATTTTCTACCTTATCTTGCTTCCTGCAAAGTTCAGTCTTTACCCTGGCTTCCCTCTTCAAGTATTTCTGGGTTATCTGGGGATACATCTGTATCCCAGGGGTCATCTTGGCTGTCATGTGTTATGTGTAGATCTGGAATACTACTCTAGGCTTCTCTATGGTTCACTGCTTGGCATAGCCAGCTTCTCCAAGTCACCTGAGAACACTCAGTACCAATTCTTCCCAAGTGAGGATACTGACTCATCTTTAATTTTCCAACACAAAATCTTTGGCAGGCTGTGGTGTCCAATACACCTTTACCGAAGGCTTGGGGGTACTAGAGTGGAGTTACAACACAGGGAAGACCCATAAAACTTGGTGTGAGTGATCACTGCTCCAGGAGTCCCTGGAGTCATGCCTCTGAAGGCATCTCTCTCCTTAGTCTTCAAACTCACATACCACCAAAATTCCAAGCCAACCTACTACCTCCATGGACAGAAGCTTCCCACCTGACACCCCCTTCACTCCAGCTTTAGAAACTCTGTCAGTCAGTATCAAAACAATCTTTGCAGCAAAACAATTCTGTCACAATAAACAACACTTTATATCATTTTGAGTTTGGCTCCTTCCTCATGATCACAAATTGTCCTTTCCAAACAAGATCTGCACTTTACCTTTGTATTAGCAAAAACATAGTAAAATGTCAGAGTCCCCAGACCAAAAGAAAAAAAGAGAGGGAGAACAGTCCTCCCTTCCTTCACAACATAAATGGAAATTTTCACTAACCATTGAGCTTTCAAAGACATCATATTATAAGCTCGGAGTGTTGCCCTACTGAAATAAATAAATAAATGGATAAAAGAGTAAACCAAAAATATTTGTATGAAAGATTAAGTCAGTCTTTAGGAAAGAGACTTGAGAGAGGAATCACTTAAACCTACATAGAAGTAGGAAATTCATTCCACGGAAAGAACCACAGAGCAAAGGTAAGAGCCCAGCAAATGGAACCTCTATGGCACTTCCTAGGAAAATTGTGGGAGATTCACGTATTAACTAGAAGTGGTCAGACTGGAAGAAGAATGTGATCTCTTCCAGTGCTACTACCTACTCCTTCTATAAGGGAAGTGATTTGAATTAAAGTGCATATTTAAAATGATAGATAATAGCAAATCTCTCAAGGTTTTTGCTGTAGTCTTATATCACTTCATAGGTTGCTAACTTTTGGTTGAAATGGTTGTACTGAACCATATCATTGGATTAGAAAAAAGATGGAAGAAAAAATGCCAAAATATTAAGAGTGCCTAACTCTTGATGGTGAAATTATGTATTAGTTGTTACTGCTATTGTTGTTTTTATTGCTGCTTCTTTATATATTTCTGAATGTCCCAAATTTCTTGAAAGTAGCATTTACCATCTTATGATAAATCTAAAGAAAAGCATTGCTACAACAGTCATATCTTTAAAACAAACTCTAAGGAAGATCCTGGGTAACAGTTAAATTAAAAAGAATCTTCTTTTAGCAAACTTAGCTCTCTATAATGGCATATTTACAAAGAAGCTAGTTCATCCTCAAAAGCATTATTTATCAAAAGCTTCAGAAAATGGTAATGACCAAGTCAGCATTAAAATCCAAAAAGTTGTATCTCTTTGGTCTATGCCCAAGCTACCTTACCTTGATGAAAGGTACAGAGGCATAAATATTCTTTGGGAAATCTCAATAAAATCCAGAGACAAACAAGATGGCATGGAGTGTTTCACTTCAACCCAGAAACACATCTTTTAGGAGCTAAATCAAGAAAGAAACAGTATCTGTGTGCAAAGAGAAAGTAACCTCATCTGCAGGCTAGTTACTAAGACTACTTAGCAAAGAAACAATTGGAGATTCCAAACAATTGAAGCTCATACTAGAGGAGGAATGAAAAAGTTCAAAATAATGTGTTTCTCAGAAAGCAAGCTTTCAAAGAGATATGAAAAAGCTGGCTATAGAGTTAGAATGTGGCCTGGCTCATGGGGTGAAAGAAATCCTTCATGGATTTGAGAATCATCATCAAGATTAATGCCAACTCACATGGAGAGCATGAGGCATCATTTGGAAGATAGAAGCATCAACATGAAATACCCGAATGAGCCTAAAAGGTGACAAAACAATGCCTGGAAATGAGAAGACAATGGAGGGGCCATGTGATCATTCAAAATGAACACATGGAGGAGGCAAAGGTCAGCGGTGAGATGGGAAGAGCTGCCAGAGGGACAAGTTAGATGAAGGATGAAGTGAGCATGGGGGCAGAGAAAAAAAGAATATCAAATGAAGTAGCACCATACCACGTGCTACTTTCTTTATGAAGGGTCTCAACCACGCAGCTAACAATTCTTCAGGATAGAGAAGAAATTATCTGCCAGTTTTGAGCTCTGTAACTGTGATAATTCTTAGCTAAGGTCCTAGCTTTTGACCAGGTGCTCCAGATTAGCACACTTCAACATAGATACCAAAAGAATTTTTGAATTTAAATTGGATTCAGCCCATATGTCTGAGTCTTAAACTAAAAAGGAGTAACAAACATTCAGGAAAACGTTAGCTTAGGAAACACAGTTAGCAATCCACAGAGTTTGCTAGGTCAGGCGAGGGGGTCATACTAGGGTTTGGACTTGGTTCCTATGGAATTGCCCTATTCTGGGCATCTAAATCAACGGAAAATCCCTGGAAAGTATATTAAAGGAATTACAATTCTATAGAAAGGACTAAAAAAAAAAGAGTCCTGCAAATGGAAGACAGGAAATAAAAGGAGAACTCATACATTTTCTTATTACTCTCAGCATAAAGGGGGGAAGAGGATCCACCCTAGGATACTGAGAAAGGCTGGACTTAATCACAGAAAAAATAAAGGCCATACCACAGCTACACAGAGACTCACGAGGCAAATAAAAGTTTGTTTTTTAATTGATTTTATACTCTCCGATAACATTTGTAATCTATTTGCACTAAAGTGTGATCTATTCATTCTGTATCAAACATGGGCTAACAAATGCAAAAGGAGTTACATTTATAATATACACCAAAGAAGTAGGAATGCTGTCTGGCCCATAATTGGTACTCAATAGATAGCACTTATTTATTGACTTATTCAGTATTTATGGACTGTCTACTGTACGCGAGGCACTATTCTAAGCACAGAGAATTGAGCATTAAAAAGAAGACAAAGCCCTCATGGGAATACTTTCCAGTGAGGGAGACTAGCATGTTATGTATATATGCAAATATATACATAACAAAGGCGAAAAGTAATAAGTGCGATGAAAAAAAAAGCAGATTAAAGAGATGGAGAGTGACTAAGGGCTTCTTTAGATGGGACAGTTGGAGAAGTCTCTCTGAGGAGGTAGCATTCAAGCGGACACCAAGATAAATGGGGGAGCTAGCCACATGGATATCTGAGAGAGCACCACGCAGAAAGGGCAAAATGCAAAGCCCGAGTCAAGGACTAGAAAAGAGGTAAGTGAGGCTGGATCAGAGTGAGAGAGAGACACCAAGATGAATGGGGGAGCCAGCCACAGGGATATCTGAGAGAGCACCACGCAGAAAGGGCGAAATGCAAAGCCCTGAGTCAAGAACCAAAAAAGAGGTAAGTGAGGCTGGATCAGAGTGAGAGAGAAGAAAAGAGGTGGGAAATGGGGCTGGAAAGGGAGCTAATGACCAGGTTGTGGTGGCCTTTGTGCACTATGGAAAGGACTTTGAATAGTATTACAAAAGTGGGGGAAGCCACTGGAGGGTCCTAAGCAAGAGAGCTACATGATCTGATTTCCATTTTTAAATAGTCACTCTAACAAGTTTGTAGAGGGTGATCCATGGGATTTGGAGAGCAAGAGTAGAAGCAGGGAGAAATCTAGATCAAAGAGTGAGGAGATGATGATAGCTTGTGGGGGAGGGGCAAAATCGAAAGTGATCTTCCATTTCTCCAAGGAGAAGTTTCCCAAAAAGTATTTTGCCCAACTTGAATATATAATTTTCAGAATGTGAATTTAAAAGTCAAATTTCACCTTAGAACATTAGTATTTTAATTTTATTCACATACATATTTAAATTACATCTATAAAATCAATTTAGAAATCTCGACTTATAAATATTTCTTTCTTGTCATTCCCACATTACATGGAGTAATTTTACTCAAATTCATCACAAGCATGTTTGATATCGGTGTCATTTTAGAGCCACCTTTGGGATGATTTCACACAAATTTCCAGAGCATAACATCTTCACTTCCGTCTAGACCTAATTAAAATCCATTAATAAAGCTGTAGCCAAAAGTTTATCCCAAGCCACAAGTACCCATTGGTAAGGATTCAGATTTCAAACTGGCACTTCCATCATAATGTAGGTTCCTTGAAAGCAGGGATGTTGTTTTATTAACTACTGTATCCCCAGTACCTAGAGCAAGTATCAGTGAATATGGCTGGGGAGGGTGGGGGTGGGGGACAGATTAGTGAATAAAGTTTTCATAAACAAAATTTTATTAGAACACCTCCACCTATTTATTTGCATACTGTCTATAGCTGCTTTTGCTCTGTAATGGCAGAGTGGAACTGTTCTGACAGAGACTGTGTGGCTTGGAAAGCCTAAAAATATTTACTATTTGGCCCTTTACAGAAAATGTTTGCTGACCCCTGGTCTAGGGCATTGCCAGCACATAGTAGGCACTGAACAAAAATTTGGTATTGACTAGCTGGCTATATGGCAACTCTTTATTTTCTGAAGAATAATTTAGAGAAAGGAAAAAATAAAACCTTATATTCTACAGTATTTGTTGAATTCTTCCTCAAGCATCCTCCACACTGGCCCTTTCTAGTTCTTTTCAAGCACTAAGTGCCATAAAAAAAAATTTTTTTTTTTAATAAAATAAAATAAAAAATAAAAGCCTTTCTGTCTAGTTCTTAAGGGAGCATTTTCTGAGGCAGCTCTCCTTCCTTTCACACCATGAGTAACTCTAAAGATATCACTTCTCTCTTCTGTGCCTCCATTTTCCACAACTTGAAAAGAGTGTTTGTGGAACTTGTGGGTCAAGTGTTTTCAGAGAAAAGGTACTGCAGTAGGAGTATTTGACTTTTATATCTGGAAAAAGAAAAGGGGCAGGAGTGTGGGAAGCCCATCTACACATAGAGGGGTGGAAGGGCTCATCAGCAGCAGGAGCCAGTGGAAAGTGAACCCTTTTGGAAGAGAGTATCTTTTGAAAAGAGACTTCTATTTCCATGTGTTTGAGCCACTCTTAAAAGAGCATGCTTTGAAAGGGTCCTGAAACTGTTCCAGTCAATGTTTAAAAATCATGTACAAAATTTTCTGATTTTTAGAGAGTATGCAGGCCCTCTCGGAAAAGGGTTTCCTTCCACTGATGGAAAGGTTTGCAGGTAGCTCAGCTCAGCTAAGGCATCAGTGCTCCCATGGAGGTACTTTGGAAAGGTTTGCAGGTAGCTCAGCTCAGCTAAGGCTCAGTCAACAGCAGTGCTGCTGGATATATAATCACCTGAAAGAACTCTAAGTTAGAAAACTGACAGAATAGTGATTGCTTTATTTCTACTTATAGAGCAAAGCGGAAATAACCTCCCTCGGTCGAGAGGGAATCTAGTCTTAGAAGGCAGAAGGCCTACATTTTTTGGTTTTGCAAGAGGTGGATATTTCTAGAAGCGATTTTCTATAACTTGAGGTATCCTTTGGGGCAGCAAAGAGAAGCTGTGAGGGCTTCTGTGGCCAAGCCTGAAGACGTGGAGGCACTGCCCTGCCTGGATCAGCCCACCCTGTGACAGACTTCAGAGTGAGTGAGCAAGAAGCCTTCTATTGAAGCCATGCTGGTAACTGAGCCCTGCTTTCCTCATTAAACATGATCACGTGATGATACTGAAATAATTAACTCATAAGAAACGTGAGAGAAACTATGGCAAATAGGTCATCCTAGTGTGGGATCCCCTGAGGCAGACCTGAGATAGGTTGTCTATTTGAGATGCACAGGAAACACCAACAGGTAAGTGAGGAAGTAAGACCTGGAAGGGAAGGAAGCTATAAAAGATTGTATATCAAGCCAGCTACCACTGTGGGAGACTGGGGCTTAGTCCCAGAGAGGAGCTCTGGGACATGGTGAAAAATAATAGCCTCTGGGTTATTCTACCCAAGGGGCAAGGAGGCTGGCTCAGTGAATGATTGACAGCTGCTAGGGTGGTGTTAATTCCCCCAGCACTTCACCCTGGACAAAGAGATGCACATGCTGGTACCTGGAAGGGATGAAGCACCTTAATATGGCAAATTCCAAGGAATATGGGTGATACCTCCACAACATCTGCTATGGAGCCTCTCAATAAAAGTTTCTTTTTTGTCTTTCCTTGACCACATGCCACTCCTTCATTTACTTGGAAACAAGAAGTTGCCTGGGATGGAGTTGTGACATCCGCTGTGTATACAGGACTCACGATCTTTTGAATTGACTTCCTCTATCTGGGATAATCCCCACATTTTCACTCCAAGCTCCCCTGAATAGAACATAAATGCCCAGCCTTCCTTGTAGTTAGGACACAAGCCTGAGGTTTAGGCTCTGCCAATCAGGCACACAAAGGTGACACTGTTTTAGAAATGTGCAAAGAAGGACGTGGGCTGAGAGGGATGTCCCTTGTTCCTGGGGAGAAGAGTGGCAGAGTCATGCAGTTTTGGTGGTAGATGAAGCAACACTTGTTAATTCCCCCTGCACTTCACCCTGGACAAAGAGATGCACATGCTGGCACCTGGAAGGGATGAAGCACCTTAATACAGCAAATTCCAAGGAATATGGTGATACCTCCACAACATCTGCTACGGAGCCTCTCAATAAAAGTTTCTTTTTGTCTTTCCTTGACCACATGCCACTCCTTCATTTACTTGGAAACAAGAAGTTGCCTGGGATGGAGTTGTGACATCCGCTGTGTATACAGGACTCACGATCTTTTGAATTGACTTCCTCTATCTGGGATAATCCCCACATTTTCACTCCAAGCTCCCCTGAATAGAACATAAATGCCCAGCCTTCCTTGTAGTTAGGACACAAGCCTGAGGTTTAGGCTCTGCCAATCAGGCACACAAAGGTGACACTGTTTTAGAAATGTGCAAAGAAGGACGTGGGCTGAGAGGGATGTCCCTTCCTTGTTCCTGGGGAGAAGAGTGGCAGAGGCATGCAGTTTTGGTGGTAGATGAAGCAACACCTGTGGAGTTTTCCAATAGTTCAGGGTAGAATTTCTGGCACAAGAGTGGCAGCAGGGCTGGTGTCTTTAGCACTTACAATAACTTTGATTTCCTGGCATCCGGTGCTCAATTGTTTAGGGGCTTTCCCTTCGGGCTTATTTTTGTAACTTGGAGTGAGTGATCCTACGAGAAGCTTGATCTCAAACGTGTTTCTCCCCCATCTTTAATAACCTTTATGTCATTTCCTTTCTTACTTAAACTAGTCAGAGTGGACTAGTTTTCATGACTAAATCCATGACTGATACAGGAAGTAGAAAAAATAAATGGTAAAGGACACAGTATGACGTGGCGTGTCATTTTATAAAAGCATAGAGAAACCCAAAAAGGCCACTTGGTCTTCCCTTTTCTCATCTCATCTCAAATGAGAAACTAGTTTTCAAGTCTCCAGGGAGAAGTACACAATTCCAGGAACCTACAACACCCAATGCCAGAATGTTCTACCTTCATATTCAAAGAGATACAGGACCTATTTGTAGTTAAGTAAAATGTACTTAAATCACCTATGTTCTCGCTGAATTTATCTTTAACGGTTTTAATTTTATTATACATGGAGCTGCCAACCCTCAAACATTAAGGAATCATCTTCGTTTTTTCCAGTTCAATGTCAGACAAATACTTGAGACAAAGATGTCAGTATTATATTTAATATAAAACTGTTTTGTGCCACATGAAAAGCACTTGTTTTTAATAAAGAGCTTACTTCCAGATCCCCCCTCTACTCCTCATCTTTTGAAGCCAAAGGAGGTCAGAAACCCTTCTACGAAAGTCAACATGAAGTCCACCTGAATTCCTTCCTTCTCTTGTGAAAATGACAGTCCCCTTTTGGGGACTGTGCTTTTGGGGGCACAAATTCATCATCCTCGAGATCTTGATGGACATCTGTCCTGTGATGTTTGCTCTTAATGGCAAGAGCTATGATGATGATATTTATATTTCTGTCACTGGTTTTCAGAAATTATTTGGGGGGTATTGGGTCTCGGTAGTATGCCATTAATATCTACCTTAAATATTTTACTCATTGACTTTAAAATTCTTCGAAATTCATATTTTTCTTATAAACTCCTTAAAAATGTTATAAATATAACACCCATGATGTTTCATGAACAGGTCAGGTTATATTGCATAGGGAATAAGACCTGGAATCAGACGAGCCTAGAGACTCCAAGGAAGAACCCTCCCCTAATTATAACCTGATCTTCCATAGTTGTCAACTATGTACCTTGGGAAAGTCTCTTAGATTTACTTCTTCATCTGTAAAATAATGTCACAATACCTACAATGTAGGATTGTTGTAAGGATTAAATGAGATAATACATAAAGTAAGTAAAACACGCCTGGCATATAATAAAAATTCAGTATAGTAGTTCTTTTTCTTCTTAAGTTAACTGTGAATCTTGACATCTGTACATGATTATTTTCAGATATACTGCACACATTTCAATATGGATGAAATTTTTTATCTCTTGACTTCAAAATTTCAGTTTTGCATATCTCTTGTTCTGTGATCTGAGCTGTTGCCATCATTTTATTGAACTCTTGTGTTGATGACCATCTCCTCCACTATACCTTCTGACTGCTGACAAAGTTCTTTGTCACGAGCATACCAGCCCACACTTTAATGCGCCAAAGTAGATTCTCAGCTCTGTGGATCCAATTCAAGCTCTTTATCACTTGAAACACCATTTCAATCCCCCTCCTACAGATATTCTCCCATTCCTCAGCTGTGTATCAGAGTCTAGGAGGCTTGAAATTACATTTTTTGTACTCCCTTGCTTAATAAATTATACTCAGAAGAAGTAAAGCTGTGGAATCCTTAGTGATACCAGTGCCCCAGAGTCAAGGGCCACCAAATGCCCCCCATCCCAGATCTAGATAAGACACTAACACCACTATGCTATTAAAAGTTGTTCCTCCATTCTCATTCCAATTTCAAATTTTCCTACTGGCTACTTCAGCTCAAACTCAACCCTCCCTCTTTATTTCTTCTTATTCTTTTGAATTCTTTGAGCCCACATTGGTCTTCCTTAGACTGCAAGCTGCTGAAGAACAGAAAGAGTATCTTTTCATGGCAGTAAGCTTTCCCCAACCCCTCCCCACAGTACACACACAAACTGCTTTGGCATATCATAGGTTCTTTGAAAAATGCATGTTTGCATATCTTTTTAAAGTTGTATTCTTCTCTTTGCCTTCAAAATACAGCGGATTATTTTGTGCTGAATTCTTTGCTCCCTCTGAGCTCAGAAGACCAAAAGTGATTTCCAGTAAAAATCTTAGAAAGATATATTTTCAGAACCAGAAGCAACCATGTCTTAAACATCACCCTAAGGAGGGCACCCAAGCTGGACTAACAGAGCCCATAATTTTCTACAGACAGTGGGATGAACACTCTGGGACAACTCCACTGGTTTGCAGGCAATTCCAGAGTTACAAGATGTTGGAGACAGGAAGAACCTCGGGCGTCCTATTACCCAACCTCTTCAATTGGTATGGGGAAGAAACAGGACCAGAAAGAAGAAAGTGACTTGCTCAAGGTCATCCAGATATGTTGCCTGAGAAGGGACTAAAGCCACCAGCTTCTCTCCCCTCGATTTTACTCTATATGCATGGCCTGAGGCAGTCAAACCACTCTTGGCCATGGCTGGAAAGCCCTTCAGGACATTGGAAATCCCAAGGGTGAACCTGGCATCAGTCTTTCCCCAGTATTCTTGGGTGACAGCAGGGACAGTGACCTCAGTGACAGGTCCCTGAGCACTCCCTCAGCATCCCATATTCAGCTCTCCTCACAATTGGTCCTTTCTAACCCTTTATTTATCACCCCAGAACTTGAGAGTAAAGCCAAGAGGAGAGAAGGCCGCCATTACTGCGTGTTCTCTACATCACTCCTGTACATAATCTCTGGGTAATGAGTCCTCTTGCCAGAAGCGCAGCTCCCAAAATAGTATGGTGCATTGGCGGAGGTCCAGGTGTTAATAGGGATGGCAGCATCTTGTCTTATGACCCATTTTAACTGAGCTAATTTAGAATTTACCTGACCAAGAGTACCATAAAATGTACTCCTCAAGATGAGATTGTTAATTACCACAGGATGACTTGCCTGTGTTTGGCGGTTGGCGGCTGGAAGAGAGCTGGAGGAGAAAGGCTGGTTTCCAGAAATAATCCTTCCCTCTTCACCAAATAGGAATTAAATGTGGGAAAGGGCAAAGGGGATGGATAGAGAGATTCACCCACAGGAACTAAATAGAGTTATAATTAGTTTGTGTGTTTGCAGGTGTCATCTTTCACCCCCCACCGCCACCCCCCGCCCCCCTGCCCGCTGCCTAAGGAAGAAAGAAACTGCGGGGTAAGCTCAGAATCCTTTGTGTCTCTTAGAGAAGGGCACTGAGATCCTTGGGGTGTTAGAGGAAGAGCTGGAAGCAAGATGACTGCTAGGAGCAAGGCAAGTGAAGTCTCTGTGGTGCAAAGAGAGTGGCCCCGATGCAATGACCCCCCGGAATATAACACTGTTTACTGACAGCAGCTCCCCGCAGCTATTACAGAGCTGCCTGAGAGCATCCTAATTAGTGAGGGTTGTCAGCACTCCCATTATAATCCCCAGTTGAGTGAGCTAAGTGTTTATCTCAGCCACTTCAAGTCACAGTCTCTGAAAGATAGCCTTGAGTGGCCGGTCTCAATTTGTTTTTACCCCATGACTTATTCTAACCATCTCCATGTTTCATATGCATCTCAAATGTAGCTTCAAGCAGAGCCATCTCATATTAATGGGGATTCTCACAACTGTCTCATAGCTGAGATGTCCATCATTTTACAAAAAATCTCTCCAAGCGCTCTCTTTCCAAATGTTTCCAAGATATGAATTATAAGATAGATTTGAAGCATTTCCTACCACCATTTCCTTCACTGTTTTCTTTCATTCTGGCTTCAATACACTAGGTCTTGACCTCACCACAATGGTTCTGGGGAAGCAGGAATCTATTCCTGCTTTTGGCTGTATTAGATTATAGGTCTGCATGTTAATCAGTCAAGGTTTCTGTTCTGTGAATTTATCCTAAGCATGCTCTCCTTAATATTTGTTAATTCATGAAACCTATATGGAATTTGCAGTGTTATATATTTAATCTTACTGTTATGCCATATGCCTTTACATGACATTATCTGCCTTGATGTATAGACCAGCTTTATTAAAAGTAATGGGTTTTCTGCATTTTGAATGGAGAGAGCATTCTGAAGAACAGGAATAAAACTCAAATGGGATGATACATGTGTAAAAGCATGATTCATGTTGACACAGTCTTGTGAGCACTGCCTCCCTTCTCAGCCAGCCCCTTGACCACAGCCACAATTGTCAGGAGAATTCCAGGGTGAAAGGGTGAGGAGGAGGAAGCCTTATTTTCTTGAAAAGCCAGACAATACCCTAGGTAAGTACATCAAATATCAGGCTTCCCTTAGGCAGTGTGGAGCTTAAGTCTAACACTAAAACCGATGATTTTGTGAAATGAAAGAAGTCCAAAAGGTATTAAGAAAACAGTGGCCACATTGAATCTTTTTTGAGATCCAAGTAAAATTAGCATTAAAGATACCTGATATGAATTTACCTACTAAAAATAGTCAATTCCAGTATCATTTCAATTCACAGAGCCATAATCTAATATTTCAAAGAATTCAATATCATTTTTTACGTTATATTATGCAGATTTTTAGGCAAAGCAACCCTTGGTTGACCTCGCAGATTACAAAGACCTTGTCAGCTTACAATCCCTTATTTCTTTTAGTTTTTACACCTACAGCACCTGGTCTTCCTAGGTGGTCTCCCATCCAAGTACTAACCAGGCCCAACCCTGCTTAGCTTCTGAGATCAGACAGGATCAGGCTTGTGCAGGGTAACATGGCCATAGACTGTATTATGCAGATTTTTAAACATGTACAAAAGAGAGAATTGTTTGATGAACCCCATGTATCCACCTTCCCACTTCAACACTATAACTATCAACACCTAGAAAATCTTATTTCACCTCTATTCACCATGGCCAATTCTACCCATGCATCCACCCCAAATTATTTTAAAGCTAAATTCTGACTATTTTAAGCAATTTGAACAGGCATTTCACCTGCCTTAGAAAGCCCATTGTGGGATCGATTGCCATCTTCAGTTAGCACATTAGGCCTACCCCTGCTACACTCTTTTATCCCTACCACCCTCGACAAGCCTCATAACTGACCATGGCCACCAGAGGTGTCTCACAGACACACTATGAACCCCATCAATGACCCAGAATTCAAATCCCTACCACCTTCGACAAGCCTCATAACTGACCATGGCCACCAGAGATGTCTCACAGAGATATCTTCAAACACACTATGAACCCCATCAATGACCCAGAATTCAAGGAAGTAACTGGGTACCCCAAGTAAGAACAAGTGCCAGATAAATCTTGCAACCTGAGGGGCAGCACTCTGCATGGCCTGAGAATGGCCCTCATGCACCAGCATTTCCCAATCACTAAGGTAATAGCATCAAGTGATTTCTATGAAAAAACTGAAAACCAGAAAGTACCATCTTTACTACTGAAAAACTAAGTCTCCTTAACAACAAAAACAGACACCCATATATGGTTTGTGAACAAGTACAAACTTCATTACACAGAAATACATATGGAGAATGGTATCATGGCAATGAACACTCCCATAAATAGACATTGTAAGAGGATACCAAAATCTGGTATCATTGCAATAAACTTCCCCAAAAAATTAAAATGGAATTTTTAACGTAATACCAAAAACAGACTTCCATGTCCCAACAACTATTTATATATTTGAAACTATTCTTTCTGAAATCACATTAGGAAAACATGCATGGCGGCGGGAGCTGGGGAGAGAACAATACATCTGAACTCCCTGGAAAGCTACTTAGCCTTACTTCTGGAGCGTATATGGGCATGAGGGTGTTGACAAATGTACGAAATAAATATCTCAGATAGTAATGACCAGGGAAAATTTTAAGGGTCTGAAAATACTTTTAAAATCAGCAAGCCCCTGATTCTTGGCATATTAACAGCTATTACTATACTAAAATAATTTGCCTGGAAGGCATGAAAAAAATCAAAGGCAAACAAGTTTAATTAGCAAGATGAACCTTCCACTTCAGAGCAATGAATGAGCAAATACACATTTTCAGATGAAATTCTAGAAATACACATCAGAGAGAATGTGCATTAGCAGAATAGCTAACCTGGAAGGAAGGGATGCATTTGAGATACTGATTCATAGGAAAAAAGAAAGGAGACCTTCTTACTCAGCCTTTGTCAATCACCACCCAAAACACAAGGAGAGTGGCAACACCAGTAACCAGGCGTTGTCAGTGAGGAAGGCAAAGCTGAAGGAGCTCTAAGAGTTAAAACCCTGTTTACTATGTCTGGCCATAGTGCAATCTATATACCAATCACTGAAGTCATTTGAGGCTTGCCTGTTGCTGACAAATGTAGATGGACAGATATGTAAAGATGATGCGTCATGAACTACAGCTGATGAATTTCCTGCAGAAGCCCCTGTACTCACATCAGAAGTGTCAAGAGGTGACAGAGCTACATCACACTGAGTCTGGCAGTTTAATTTGGTGTCGGCTATTAGTGTTGACTCTCAGCACTATTACCATTCAATGTTTCTGCTGGCAAGGTGACACAGCCTCAGAGATTGCTAAATTTCTTTGCTGAGTGAAAGAGAGGTTTCTGGTTTGCTCAGTAATCTCTTACTGAACAATGAGGATTGCAGAGGGGGAAGGGGAAGGAAATGAGAGACAAGAAACTTGTTTCACAGGGCTCCTCTAAAAGTTCCTTTGCATAATTTCAGGTAAGAATCTGATGACTTTGGGTAAAAAGCAAATGGGCAAGGGATGATTTATGTCAAAGGTTTCGCTTGGCTGAATTAGAAGCTACTGAGTGCACTGCTATCACGGAAGTACTCTCCCTACATTGGTCCCAGTGAAAACATCACATTCACTCAGGAAGGAGGATTTGGTGGGTTAGTCTGACCTCTGGGTGTCACCCAATGAGTTCAGTTCCCTTCTCCTAGCCCCATGCTTGAAAGAGAGGCAAGCTTTGGCAGTGTACCCAAGGACACTTCAACCTTCCTTGGTTACCCTTTCTCCAGGGAAAGAAGAAACAGTGCCCATACCCTATATTCCTCCTCTACCCCAGGCTACTGCTGCCAATGTGAGAGGCATGGGGTGTAGGCCAGGAGGGCTCCAGCAGCTTAACACTGGCTAAGGGAAGCCTTACATTGATTCAAGGGAATTTGGTCAAAAGCTAATAATAGCTATCTCTTCATCAACTCTGTCCAAGACAGAACTGCCATAGATGGATGTCCTAGTCCTCACATCTTGGAGGTCACAGGAAGATGATAACTTTTACCAGCTTCTAAGATACACCCTTCCAGAACGGTCTATGAGAGTGGAAAAGGGGTCAGAAGCAACATGGAGAGGGTATTATAGACATTAGTAGTAAAATAATCTCTGTAGCAAAAAGAAAAACATGGTTCAAAGTTTAGCAATTTGTCTAACTTGTCCAATTAGGATTAGAGTAGAACAAAGAGGAAACACGGCAAGTAAAAGCTATAAGAGCCAGAGCAGATTGCAATGCTTCTTAGCACCTGCCCTACCACAATGGAGAAGAGCCAACTCACAATATTGTGCTCCTTATATTTTCATGGAATTTTACACTTGTCTGTGGCTTTTACTCCCATTATCTCATTTAAGCCTCATTCATTCCACATTTTCCTGAAGCCACTCCCAGAGGCCACATATTCCAGGAGAATTTTACCTAATTCCATAGAGCGGACCAATCCAAAACCATCATGACAGCATAACCCTAACTTTACATGCTGAAAGAGTTGGGTGAATTTCTAAGGGGAAAATACATAGGTTAGTCCAAGGAATTCCGTATAGACAAACAATGTCTGGGATAACTAAGCATTTTAAAAGAACATCTGAGGATGAAAATTCCAACCTAATAGTCTTTGGAAATCCAAATTCACCATTGTGTTCTTATAGGGGTTTATTCCCTATGAAAATTTCTCTAGTTGAGGATCCTAGTATTAATACTGTAAGGGTTCTATGTCCCTGATTTCTGCTTTCTGAAACCATCTCCCTTCCATAGACAACTTTATAAAAGTTTCAGGAAGACGGTCTAAGGGATATCAGGCTACGTACGTGGACATAATGTACAAAACAAGGTCAGTGAGAGTCCCTGCTCCAAGCTGATTACCCACCTGGAAAATTGTGTCCAGCTGTAGGAGCCACACTTGATGAGGGATATTGACCAGTGGAGTGCATCCACAGGAAAGCAGCTGGAACCATGGGAGTCGGCAACCACCATGTGCAGTTGAAGGTCATTGGCCAAAGAAGACAAGCATAGTACAATCTTCAGTCAGTTTGAGAGCTGTCATGTGAGAGCTAAGAGATGTTTACAAAAAACATAGCAGGCCTTTCTGGGCTACCAATAGAGGCATCAATACAGCACTGTTCTGGGTTCCTGTCGTAACTTAAAAGGAAACTTTTGCAATGTTCAGAACCCTTGACGTCCTGCAAATGAAGAATATGTTCTCAAATTCCTTGCAGCAGGTACCCACTTAGGTAGCATCAACCTTGGCTTCCAAATGGAACAAGCACATCTACATCATAAATCTGAAGAGAACCTGGGAGAAGTTTCTACCGACAGCCTGTGCATTGTTACTGTTGAAAACCCTACTGATGTCAGTGTCACATCCTCCAGGACTACCGGCCAGCAAGCTGTGCTGAAGTTGCTGCTGCTGCCGCTAGAGCCACTTCTAATTGCTGGCCGCATGACCCCTAGAAGCTTCACGAACCAGATCCAAGCAGCCTACAAGATCCAAGCCGCAACCTCCGGTGGATACTGATCCCAGGGCAGACCACCAGCCCCTTACAGAAACGACTGGCATTAACTGGCCTATTGTTGTTGTGACACGGACTCTCCTCTGCACCCTGTGGACATTACCAATTTGAGCAATCCAGCGTAGCTCTCTCCGCGGGTCTGAGGGAGTGGGAGCTGGCGCAGGATGTTCTGCGCATGCGTGGGACTGTCTCGCGTGAACACCCACAGAACGTTCCCACCTGGGCTCTGATTCAACAGAGCTCTTGAAGGGACAGAAAGGGAAGAGTGGGCCACTACTGAAAAGGCTGTGTGTGACTCAGGAGGAATTTCAGAGTAAATGACTGCTCCAGCTCCCAAAATCACTGCTAGTCAACCCCAGCGGTTGGTGCCCTCCGTGTTAGTCAGCAATTCCCCACTGGGGACTGGAGCCCTCAGCCTGCCACTGAGGACTGGTCCGCAAATCCCTCTGCTCAGGCCACCGAATGGGTAAGAACACCCACTGAGTGGTTTTAAGCTAGTCTTAGCAGACTCTTAAACAGAAAATAGAAATAAGGTTGATGGAAAATAAACCGTTTCTAAAAGAAAGATAATAATAAACAGCATGGCCCAAACAGTAAGAGATGAACTTCATTTTTTAGATGAGGAAACTGAGACCCAAGAAGGCCAACTGTGTGTTCCCAGGTCATCCTGACAGTTACTAACAAAACTAAGCTTTGAGCAGGGGTTACCTGGTCCCCTACCCAGTGGTCTTTTTTCCACCGAAGACCATTTTTCTCCCCTGGGGATACAAATACTAGTTTCTCCAACAAATCAATGGCATAGAAAGTGAATAGATTTAAGAGATTTAAGAGAATAGATTTAAAAGATTTAAGAGGATCAACAAAATGCACAGGTTGGAACTTGTTTGAATTCTCACTGGAAAAAAAAGACATTTTGGAGACAGCAAAACTGAATATGAACTAGGTATTTGATAATATTACTTATTGGAATTTTCCAATTACTTATTGGAATTAGATGTGATAATGGCATCAGGTGTATATAATTTTTTTTCTAAATTATCAGTTTGAATGCATATTGACATATTGACAAGTTACAAAACACATTTTGCATTTTCTTTAAAAAATACTCCAAAAAAACAAGGAGAGGTGGTCATGGATGAAATAGGATAGGCAAACGTTCGTCACTGTTGAAGCCAGGTAATGAGTACATGGGGACTTATTAAGCTACTCTCTCACCTTTGTTTTTATTTGAAAATGTCCATTTTAAACATGTTTAAAAGAAAAAAAAATACTCATCCAGACTTAAGACTGAGCAGGCTGAGAGTATAACCTCTCCCCTGTCTCTAATCAAGCAGCTCTGGGAATGGGAGAGGTAGCTTGGGCCTATATCACCGCCCCTCTCCCAGGTCCTTCACTCACATGCCCGCACCCAATCTTCTCACTGAAGATACCAGGTGAGGAGCGGGGCAGGAAATCACATTGCCCCCACCCATACATACATATATCACTTAATAGCACATTGGAAACTTTTCAATGAAATAGTTCTGTGCTGTGTTTTCTAGATTCTAATCTTAAAATTAAACTCTTATACTTATCCCATGTACAATACCCTATTTACTCAGATACAATGTTAGGGTCCATCAGTAGTTTACTCATGTCACCAATTCTTACCCTCCCTTGTGGTTGGGTCTTTCC